>NW_022111373.1:66719385-66725029 GCF_000313985.2 Echinops telfairi | reverse complement strand
TCATCTGTTCTCCAGTGAGCCCCTGGCCTTCTTTTGGCTGCTGCTATTGAGTTTCTCCATCATATCGTCTCACGGATGTAGTCATTTTGTATCTCATCTGAAGCGGTCCTTGTGTAGAGTCATCATTTATGTTGTAAAAAGGGTGTTTTTTGCAATGAAGTCATTCATTACTCTTGCAAATATCTAACACGCAATCTTGAACTTGGTTTCCATCATCAAGTCCATATTTTCCAACCTCTGTTCCTTCTTTCTTTCTAACGTCTCCATTCTAGCCATCCGTATTTATCAATGCATTTTAATCGCATGTTTAATCAAACATGATTAAATCCTTCTCTGAAGACTTCATGGAATTCTTCAGCTTTTTCATCACTGAATTTATAGGTTAGTCCATACATTTGACCAATAGTTGTATTGATTGGATTGCCTTGAAGGAGGATAGATATAAAAATATCACAGGCAGCATTGTACTTCAAGATAGATCTTGAAATATCCTTTTTGACAATGAATGTTATGCCATTCCTCTTGATTGTGCCATTCCCCACATGGTATACCATATGATTTTCTGATTCAAAATATCGAATACCAGTCCATTTCAGCTCACCATACCCTAGGATTTTGATCACCATATGTTCTATTTCATTTTTGACAACTTTCAATTTTCCTAGCTCATACGTCATACATTCCCATTTCCAATTCTGTGTTAGTAGATTGTGCAGATGTTCCTTCTTATTTTGAGTCGTGCCCCATCAGCAAACGAAGGTCCCAAGGTTTCCTCCCGGGCCTTTCCTCCGTGGATGTCAGTATGAAGGACCCTGCTTTGAGAGGGCAGCTCTTCCTCAGTCATAGTCGGAGTGCCTTCTAATGGGCGGGGCTCATCGCCCCGCCCTGTCTTAGACAGTGTTCTGTTTCTGTTCATGGGGCCTTCAGTACCTGACAATGTTTTGATGCTGCTTTCAGAGCCTCATTCCTCTGAAATGGTCGGCTGACTCCTTCTTCTTTGTAGTCTGTTCTTAGTTGGAAGATCTGCTGAAATCTGTTCCTTTTGGGCGACCCTGCTGGCATGTGAAATACCAGTGACAGCTTTCAGCATCAGAGCAACACACAAGCCACCACAGTATGACAAGCAGACGAACAAGTGGTAGCATGTCGTGCAGATGAAGATAATGCTCAATAAAATGTTTGCCATTTACTTTGTATATTTACTCTAAAACCCAACTCACTTCCAGTGAGTTAGTACAGCCTCATAGTAACCCTGTAGGATGGAGCAGAACTGCCCCCGTGGGTTTGCCAGGCCATAAATCTTTACAGGAGCAGACAACCTCATCTTGTTTCCGCTGAGCAGCTGCTGGGCTTCCATCGCTGGCCTCACGGTCAGCAGCTCAACACATACCCCACCGTGACTCTTCTGTATGCTTGAGGTAGAATATGCTACCTCTCAATCCACTTTCCTCTTTATCACATGCAGAGGAATGGTTTTTACAATGATGCCCTATGTTCTTTACAATCAGAAAAGAATAAAAACTGAAAAATGAATTTAGGACTTGCTTTTCGGGGGTAGAAATGATCTAATTCTTTATTTGGAGGCAGGCTATACACTTTGCGGTGGGGAAATGAGTCCCTACGGTACTCACAGAGACGTCACAGAGATTTATTTTTGTCAAATGGGTTAAAATGGATTCTACCCAAGTCATGCTACACAAGCCAGGCTGGTTGGAGGTGATCATTCTTAGTCTGTCCACCCAGCCCAAGAGGAGGGTGAATTTAGGGTGGAGGCCTTGGATGTTCGTTCATGGTCTCTAGTAAGAAGAATGCCAGTGGGAGTGGTGAGGTTCTCTGCCCTTGTTCCAGGAAGCGTCGTGACCTGTCTGGATAGGGCAGGGACAGGGCTCTGTTCTCCTAACAGAATTCATTTCCAGGGGAGGGCATTTTTTATATTTAGTTTTAATGAAGAAATGCAGGATCAAATCGAAAGCCAAAGATTTTTCTTTTGTACGCTTTCCTTTTTGTAAGTGACATAGAGTAATGTTGTAAAGAATTCAGGAGGAAACAAAGGAAGCTGCTTAGAAACTGGAGTTTCCTTTGGTAAGTCAGTTGGGCAATAACATGGAGCAAAATCAAAGCAGCCCAGGCAAAATAAACCTGCCCGATGGAGCTACCAGATATGAGGTAATAGTGTGACGTGCCTTTGAGTATCAGACATTCTTGTAAAAACCACAGAGCTACAATCTGGTCTTGCCCCATTAAGTCACAGCTCTGCCAAGCAGCAACACAGAGCACACATTTAAAACCATTGCTACAAGCCAAATGTAGCTCCCACCGAAGACAATTAAACCTTTGACTGGAGCGCCGAGGCTGGACCGCTGAAGCCCTGAGAGCCATTTCAGTGGCGTGGAATCTAAATCCTACTTCAGTGTGAAAATGAAATGACTGTTGTTCTAATTAGGAGGCGATATCGATGGCAAAATACGTGGCAATCAGTTCACTGTGGTAACTTGAGGTAGTCTTGGTTGAGGTTAGATTTTAAAAGTGGAAGCACAGGAATCTGTAGGCATTTGTTGATAGCTTTAGTGGTCACCGACTGTATAAAAAAATAACTCGTGTTTACTTTTGAGAATTTAATGTACAGGAAAGAAGATATAGAAGAGTACAACATTATTGCACAGTTGCATGTCCTCAGAATTAAATTGTATAGCCTTTTGCTGCTAGTCAAATATGACTCAGAAATAAGCTTTATGCCATATTGTTGCATATGGTTTTGGTCTTTCACACATACACACACACACACACACACACACACACACGGGTGTTTAAAATTTGAATGATTATAAATTTTAATGTCTTATATTTCAATTGTAATGTAATTGTGCTCTTTAGTTCTTTTCCCATATATGTAATATATATACTTTCCATTTTTATTATATATTCTTCAAAGACAGGATAGTTAATGGCTATATAATGTTTCATCTATCCTGAAATAATTTTTCTCCATTTACTACCAGTATAAATATTACCTTACATAAAATACTGTTCACTTCACTGATTATTTTTTTAGGATGGAGTTTTGGAAGTAGTAAAATTACAGAGTTCTAGGTTAGAAACAAAGGAGCTGGGTGGGTTATGTTTTGGGCTGCTAACTACAAGGTCAGCAGTTTGAAACCACCAGCTGCTCTACAGGAGAAAGGCGGACCTTTCTGCCCCTTTAAAGATTTATGGTCTCAGAAACCCAAGGGGCTACTCTGTTTTATAGGGCCATGATGGCTGGGAATTGATTTGATAACAGTGAGACTGCTGAGGGGAGGACGTATTTCAGGTGATTGCTATGTATTAACTGTTTTCCAAACAGTCTACTTATCTCTGTCAGTGAGGTCTCTTAAGTGCCTCTCTCACCTAATGATTGCTAACAGCAGATAACAGCATGATTAGGGCAGCGGTTCTCAACCTGTGGGTCGTGAACCTGTTGGGGGTTGAATGACCCCTTCACTGGGGTCGTCTGATTCATAACAGTAGCAAAATGACTGTTATGAAGTAGCAGCGAAACTAATTTTTTGGTTGGGGGTCACCACAACATGAGGAGCTGTATTAAAGGATTGCAGCATTAGGAAGGTTGAGAACCCCTGGATTCGGGGTCTGTATGGGTGGGGAAGTTTGGCATACATGCTTGCAGTTCATTCTTTCTAACCATTTCAAGGTACTTATTAAAAAACACTATGTACAAGCCATTGCTTCTGAAACTGAGCATGCATCATTAAACAAAGCGAACAAAAGTCCTCAGTTAAAACATAAACTGGGCTTATGTTTTCCTGGGGAAGAAACTGCAATAAATAAATGTGCAATGTCTGCTATTAGAAGATAGTAAGTGCCAAGAAGCCCACTAAAGCGAGGCCCGGACGGGGGGCAGGGGGAGTGGCAACCAGGAACATGAGAGTATTGTCATTCCAAGTGCGCATGACAGCTGGTGAGGTGACGAAAAACGCTCCAACTTTCCAGACCTTTCCTGCTGGGCGTGGGTTTGATTATTAGGAAGTTAATTAGAAGGTAGTTAGCCACAAAATGGAAATGAAATCTTTGGGGAACTCTGGGATCTTTGACCATAGGAAGTTGTACATGTGAGTGTTTATTGGATTTAATGAGTTCTTCTTTCGTGTGTTATTTTTATTCTGCTTTAAATTTGACTATTAAAGGCACCGTAGTCATCAGGAACAGGCTGAAAGACTATCCTTTCTTTGCCCCATTTTCTTAACTATTATCTATTAAAAAGGGAGTAGGCAGTAAAAAAAGAAAGTGATTTTTGCTGCTGGGCCGCTGAAGGATGCCAGGGAGAAAGTGGGAAATGACAGGGGTATAGGGATGCAGTAAGAAGTCTATTTCAAGGCTGTAAATCTTCAAGACACAGATGCTGCTTCTTCCCCTGGAGCAGCTAGTGGGTTGAACGGTCAGCCTTTTGGTTAGTGGCCCACGGCTTCAACCATGACCACACCAGTGATCCTTTCAAATCTTCCGGCTAATCCAAAATCCCTCAGAGACACTGCCTTTTCAAAGGAAACAAAAGAAAACAGACACTTGTTGAGGAGAGACTTTGAAAATCGAAGGTACGTTCTTCACTCACTGCTGTTGAGTTGAACCCGACTCCTGGTAACCCTTTAGGACCAGATAGCACTGCCCTGTGGGTTTCTGAGACTACTCTGCACGCAAGTAGAAAGCCCTGGCTTTCTCCCGAGGAATAGTTGGTTTTGAACTGTTGAACTGGCGGATCGCAGCCTAATGCCTAGCCACTCTACCACCTCTCTGAGTTTAAAATTTTCTTTCTCTTTCTTAGCCACCACAATTATTTCTGCTCAGTGGTCCGACAGAAATTATCGAATCCATTCTAAGATGAATATGATAGAACTTTGATACTCCTTTTAAGAGACGTTGTTGTTATTAGTTGCTACTGAGTTGATTCCAAATCACACAGTAGAAATGAGGCTATTGGCCCGGATTGCCAACTGAAAGGTTATTTCCTTCCACCGGAGAGATCTCCGTTGAGTTTTCCATGGATGGATAGACTGCTAGTTGAGTGCTAAACCTTTTGTTGAGCCCCCCCGGGGTGTCCACAGTGTTGGTTACAAAATAGTCTTCTTCTCTCTACATTCTTACAGCAATATGAGAACTGGAGACCCAACCAACCAGACAGCTTCTTTTCCTCTGGTGAAGACTGTGTAGTAATCATCTGGCATGAGAACGGCCAGTGGAATGATGTTCCCTGCAATTACCACCTCACCTATACCTGCAAGAAAGGAACAGGTAATGATTACCCCATCAGCAGTAGATACTTACATTTATATGCATTTCAGTTATAATAGTGCTAAAAGTTATTTTTTTAAGGCACAACTGAAAATGTCCTGGATTCCGTCTTTGACTGTTTGGGGATCATCTCCCCTTTCCAATACAATGGTGAAAGTTGGGGGAGCATCTCCCCCTTCCAATACAGTGGTGAAGTTTGGGGGCACATCTCCCCCTCCAATACAGTGGTGAAGTTTGGGGGCACATCTCCCCCTTCCGATACAGTGGTGAAGTTTGGGGGCACATCTCCCCCTTCCAATACAGTGGTGAAGTTTGGGGGCATATCTCCCCCATCCAATACAGTGGTGAAGTTTGGGGGAGC
>NW_022111373.1:66706670-66718425 GCF_000313985.2 Echinops telfairi | reverse complement strand
CGTCTGCAGTGAGATTGTAAAAAGAGCTCACCTAGTCTTTTTTATTTTCCCGTTTCTAGTGTAAGAAGTCTTTAATCAACTACTTGTCTTTATTTGAATATCATACTTCTTCAAATGTTCTCCAAATGTCCCTGGAGACATGCTTTCTCTTCCACAATCCAAACATCCTTACATTTCCTCTGTCATTTGCCCTTACAGCACCGTTTCTCCCACGAGCAGCGCTGTTGACATTACGGGTAGGGTCAGTGTTTGTTGTGGGAGCCCTCCTGTCCACTGGAGAATCGTTAGCCGTCTCCCTGCCAGCGTTGCACTAGATGCCCCCCAGCCAGTGGTGATGATCAAAACCTGTCTCTAGTCATGACTGAATGTCCCCTTGGGAATGAGGGGCAAAGTTGCCCCTGACCGAAAACATAGCCATGAAAGGATATGGTCTCATTCTCTCTCTCTCTGCCCCACCCCCACCCCCATCTCTTTCATACACACATTAGATTTTACATTCTCGATGAGGAAAGAGTTTTATAAAATGTTGGTTCTATCTCATTAAAGGAAAGAAACAAGACAAAACAAAGCAAAACATTTTGGTATTTTTGTCTCCATCATGTCTGTTGTTTCACTATGTGCTTTGCGAATCATCCTTCTGATCCCGATTGATCGATCCTTTTAGACCTTTGGAGGGTCCCTGGTGGCTGAGTGGTTTCACACGGGCCTGTCAACCAAGGCCAGCAGGCTGAAGCCATCAGCCCCTGCACAGAGCACGAGGGAGCTTCTACTCCCATGAAGAGTGACAGTCTCGGAGCCCCACCTGGGCAGTTCTACCCTGTCCCAGAGGGTCACTGTGAGTTAAATCGACTCAATGGCAGTGAGTTTCTTTTTTAAAAAATATTTTTATCAAATAGACTTCTTTCAAGTCACCTTTAGACACAGAGACCTGAGTAGTTCTCTTTTCAATGAAAGGAAAACTATTAATGATTGATAAAGAAAAACACTTTAAAGAAAGACTCATATTTTCTTTGACAAAGAACCTTTCAAAGAATAGGTTCCACATATCTTTGGATGTGTACTCCTTCCCTGTCCAGTCATTCCACCTTCAATTCCCACCAGAATGACTGAACTCCCTTGCTTTCCCTTTGGCATGAACACAGGTACATATAATCCCTAAGCAACAAAATTATGTCGTTCTGCTTGCTTCTGATCTTTTATAAGGGGGATCATACTGTGTGTACTCTGTGTCGTGCTCATTGGTGTTCAGCATTATGTGTGGGATTTATCTATGTTGGCACCTATGATTGTATTTCTTCGTTTTTGCTGCTGTGTAATGTTTCATTGCATGACTCTACAACATTCTATTTATCAATTCTCCTGTAAGTGGAAATTTTGGGTGATTTTCAGTGTTTTTCTATGACAATGTTTTTATGGTCATCCTTAAACTTGTTCCTAGTACATTTTTCAAAGTCTCTGTAGGGTCTATTTCTAGGTGGAAAGCTGCCAAACCATAGGATGTCTGTCACATCAAATATGCCGGAAATTGCCAAATTGTTTCCCAAAGCCCTCGTATTAGCTTGAACCCCCACCGCAGTGTCTGGGGAGTCCTGCACTTCTTCTCCAACACTTGGTATTTTCCAACTTTGAAATGTGTGCCAGTCTGGTGGGTATAAAATGTTATTTCTTTTCATTGAACTTACATTTTCTTGGATGCTTTCCCCCCAAATATCCTTTCATATGTTTATAAGTAATGTATAGCTCTTTTTTTAAGGATAATATTGTCATTCGTGTCATTTGCTTAGATTATTTTTAAAACTTTATTGTCCATTTTTAAATTGGCATCCTCGAGTGGCACAGATGGTTAAGGATCTGAGGTACTCACGTAAAGGAGAGAGGTGCTAGACTTACCCAGAGGCACCTCAGAATAAAGGTCTGGCCATCTACTTCCAATCCACCAGCGACTGAAAATGCTGTGAAGCAGAATTCTACTCTGGTGTGCAGGGAGTCACCATGAGTTATAATCAACTTGATGGCAACTTAAAAAAATCATTTTAATTATTTTAATTAGGAGCTATCATTAGTAATCTCTTGAGGAGTTTGTATGTCTTGAGTATCGTCTCTCAGCATTTAGCTTGGGTTCACCTTTTTTTGCTGTTGCATACTAAGTAATTGCCACTCCTTACAACCCCATGCAATAGGAGAATTACCCCTTCAGGTTTTCTCTGCTGTAATCTTTGTGGATGGTTGCCAGGCTTTCTCCTGTGGAACCACCGCAGGCAGGGGTTCTAACCGCCGGCCTTTCCGTTCACAACCCAGGGGTAACTGCTGGCGTACTACCAGCGGGTCTCTTCTTAATCTTGTCCTGGGACATCTTCAGAGTGAAACGACTTCTTAATGTTGAGGTAGTTGAATTTTCACTTATGGTTTAAACTTTTTTCATATTTATCCTATAAACCATCGAGAAACTGTATGCAATTTTCTAAATGCTTTATAGTTTAGCCCTTTATATTTATAGTTGTAACATCTGCAGTAGATTTTTGTGTATTCTCTGAGGTTGTCTACCTCAGAGACAAACAAGTAATTCTTTTGTTTTTTTCTCCTCAGGAATACCCAATTTTCTTTTCTTTTTTGGGGAGGTCGTTAGAAACATGAATTTTCCAAGACCTTTTTCTACTGCTTTGCCATGTTGCTCTGTCAAATGTGAAGCTTATGTGCACATGTGGATGATGGGTGCTCTGTTTCTCTTTCTTGCCAATACTACACTCACTGAGTTATTCCAGCTTTATAATATCTGCTTATACTGGCCACTTCATGGGAGAAAGATGAAGCTTTCTGCTCCCATAAAGAGCTACAATCTCAGGTAGCTCTGCACTGTCCTACAGGGTTGCAGGGAATTGGCATTAACTCAGTGGCAGTGACATATAGAAATAACTTAAAAAGAAATCTATACATTGCTTTCCCTTACAATTATAACAGTTTCTCATTTGGTCAGCATAAAGCAGAAGCCATAATAGCGAATTACTGTATAAACTCGAGTATAAGCCAAGTTTTTCAGCACATTTTGTAAAATTAGGTTCCTCTGCTGATATTCAGGTCGGCTTATACTCGAGTGTATATGTTATTTATTCAACAGTTCTGAATCTTCTTTATTGATTGGGTCTCATTATATACTGCCTCATGCCAGGACCCTAGTAAAGACTTCATATTACAATGAAAGAAGTATGCTTGGTATCCAAAATGAGATGATCATTGAGCCAATGTGATTTAATGTCTGATGTGAGACACTACTACAGTAAGTGCAGCTTATCTGGTAAGAATTTGCCTAGATCAAACATTTACATAAATATTTCTAATTTCTCCATTATAGTTCCTGTGAATTTTTAAGTCTATCTGTAAGGCAGTTCCTTATGTGAATGGCAGGATACGTTTAGTCTGTTTCATTAAATGCAGTTTTATTTTCAGTGCACTTATTCATCCCAAGTATTTTGCCAAGCAGAAGCGCATTAGAAGAACTAAATATTTACATTAATCCTGGAGTTTTCATTGTAAAAAATATGACTGGATAAAAGCACTTTTGGATATGTAAATAAATAATGATAAACATTTAGTATTAGGTGTTGACATGCAAATATCCTGGTTCCCACGTTTGTGGTAATTATTTTCCCATTGAAAATTTGCTTTATTTATGAGAGAATATTAAATGGATTTACAGGCCTTGTGAGATCATAAATTTTAAATCAAATTATCAATTAGATGTTAGAGAAATCATATTTGAATTAAATTACATTTTTTTTCTGGAAGAAATATTTTAAAAATACAAACCCAATCATTTAATAAAAGTTAATTTTTAAAATTTAAATCATTTTATTGGGGGCTCATACAACTCTTATCACAATCCATATATACATCCATTGTGTCAAGCACATTTGTACATTTGTTGCCCTCATCATTCTCAAAACATTTGTTTCCACTTGAGCCCTTGGTATCAGCTCCTCATTTTCCCCCTCCCTCTCCATTTAAAAGTTAATTTTTTAAAGTACATCATTACAGCAACTTGTATTCATCATGAAACACACAACTATAGAATCTATTGAATAGAAGGATAGGTCAATACAAATTCTGTTGAATCTGTTACCCAGCTTCTTGAACTTCCAATTAGCTAGGTTTCTTTTACTTCTATTAAGGTTATGTTTATTGATATTTAGAGCTTTTCACAAAAAACAAAAGAGCTCACCGCCATTGACTCTATTCTGACTTAGAGCAACCCTGTTGGTCATCTGGGTTTCTGAGACTTTAAGTCTTTACTGGAGTAGAAAACACTGTCTTTCTCACACGGAGCGGCTGGGGATCTTCAGATCACAGCGGAAGGTGTAACCACGACAGCACCACCAGGGTGTAGTGATGACTAAGTAGTCCAAGCTCTACCCGAAGACCTGCTGATCCACTCCTCAAGATCCCTGCCAAGAAACCCCACAGCCAGGTCTACTTTGCTACATGGGGCCACTGAGTTGAAGTTGTCTTGATGGCACCAAACGCCCTTTTAAGCATTGGGGTGTATATTCTTCAAAGGATTGCAAAACCGAGGCATGGATACTATGTCCTCTCTTTCCCCCATCTCTACAGAAGGCAGAAAAAGAGGTGGTGAACATAAATGAAACCACAGGATTTTTATTGATACATTAAGAGTGTTTGTCCCTATCTAGAAACAATTTTTAAAATATATAGTTTGTAAGATATTTCAGAAAGATGACCAAAATTGTTAGCTACTGCAAATTCATTCTTGTCTCAAGACATGATTATGATTCTATTTATTTATATGAATACATACTTTGAGAGAGTGATGAAGACAATAGCAGGACACATCCTGCTATCAGATGAGTATTTTCTCATTTAGTTCCCCTTACCCCAATGTTGCCCATTCAGGTGTATAGGTGAATGCATGTCCATGCAGCCCGATGGCCCTTTAATCAAACATAGTTCAAGATGACATCGTCTGGTAGTCAAACCAGTCACAGAGCCTCAACCTTCAGTTTTTCGATTCGAGAGTTCTTAGTACCTAATTTTAAGTGACTGTGGTTGATGAAGCCCCTTGGTTTAGTGCCCTACGAGAAAAGAGAGTAAACAAAGAAACTTACACTAGCTGAAATATCTCGATCATTTGGAATAACCGATTTTCCTTTTTCTAGTTGCTTGCGGCCAGCCCCCTGTTGTAGAAAATGCCAAGACCTTTGGGAAGATGAAGCCTCGTTATGAAATCAACTCTCTGATTAGATATCACTGCAAAGATGGCTTCATTCAGCGCCACCTTCCAACCATCCGGTGCCTAGGAAATGGAAGATGGGCTCTGCCTAAAATTACCTGCATGAACCGTAAGTGGTACTTTAGAAAGAATGGACAGCCGTGCTATAACCGCTACTAGACATCCTCATTTGACCACTGTGCTATAGGCAGTTTAGGGTATGGAGCAAGTAATATTGTTGTGTTTTTCTTTCTTTCTTTCTTTCCTTCCATGTAGCATCTGCATACCAAAGGACTTATGCTAAGAAATACTTTAAAAATTCCTCATCAGCAAAGGACAATTCAATAAACTCATCAAAACATGATCACCGTTGGAGCCGGAGGTGGCAGGAGTCGAGGCGCTGATCCCTAAAATGGCGAACATGTGTTTTCATCATTTCAGCCAAAGTCCTAACTTCCTGTGCCTTTCCTATCACCTCGAGACGTATTATCAGTTGTTTGGATGTCTGGAACCACTGCCCAATCGTTTTGGATTGCCATGCTTCCCCCAAACATTTGAAATGACTGTTTTTGGCATTCCAAAAAAGAGCAGACAAAAAGAAGGAAAATGAGGGCCGAGGAGAACCATTTCCAGCCGACCCAATTTCTCTTGTTTTCTATTTGCTTCGGGTGCAGACCATGTTATAATGCATACCAGCCTACTGTACTATTTAAAAAGCTCCATTTCAGCACCAACGGCAATGTAAATAAGATGGTTTAATGTTGATTTTAATCCTGTATATACAATAAAAAGTCACGCTGAGGTCAGGCATATTTAATGATGATTATGGAGCCTTGGAGGTCTTTAATCATTGGTTGGGCTGCTTTTATGTAGTTTGTTTAGGCTGGAAATCGTTTCACTTGCCCTTTTATATTTCAGCAAGACTGAGGACGCCTTTTCTTGGACAACTAACAGTCGGGCTGGGGGTCACTGCACTCTGCCAAAGGGGCAGTGTGCTTCCACGCCATGTCGCCGATGGGCTCCTGATGGAACTAGGGACTACCATGCAAGTTCTTCTTTGCTGCATTCCTTTTATCTTCAACTAAAAAAAAAAAGGGCCTGAATGGGGGAACTTTTCTAGAGCCAAGAGCATTTTTTAGGGGTCAAAGTGCTAATTATTAACTCAACCAGGTCTACTTTTTAATGGCTTTCGCTACATTAACTCACAAGGTCACAGATCAATGCATTTCAAATGGGTACAGACCCAGGACTCTGGAGGGCTGGGGAGGGAGGGGGTTGTTAAACAACGACGACGACACATGCAAAGAAAGGAATTTTGTATATATAACCATTTTAATCTTTTATAAAGTTTTGAATGTTTATGTATGAATGCTGCAGCTGTGAAGCATACATAAATAAATGAAGTAAGCCATACTGATTTAATTTATTGGATGTTATTTTCTCCAAGACCTGAACATGGACCTAGTGTGCTAGGTATTTTCCAGTGTTAGCTTTTATCCTTCCCTCACATTGTCTGGAACCGTATAATGTAGGTACTTTGTCCCTGATTGAGTAATGTGATGGCTAGGATGCATCAAGTGTTTCTTATTACAAGAGTGGAAAAGTGTATCGCTTCCAGCAAACGGTGTTCTCGTCCTCTAAGCAAGGAGCATAGAAGTAGATAGAGTCTCGGCATTTCTTCCCGGTAGGTGGAGTGTGTGTTGAACTTTCTCCCTATCTCTTCCCACTCTGTCTCACCCCTTTCTTTGCGTAAAGTAACTGCTGAAGATGACTTTGAATCATTATCCACTCAATTTAATGTTTAAAGAAAAGCCTGTAATGGAAAGAAGGCATTTAGCAGTCTTGCCCTAATTTAACTTGGAGCGACCTTCAGGAGGGTAGACCAGAAATAAAATCAAAGTAGGGAAAGAACAAACTGGTTGACTCGGTGCTGCTGCTTTTTCAGGAAACCACCTGTAGCTCAGAAGGAGCAACAGTAACCACAGCCATGCACAGTGTTTCCACAGCAAGTCTCCTCCCTCGACCGACCGACGACGCATTAACTGTAACCCAAATGTTAAGTGTTCTAGAGCATAGACAACACTGTGTTGACCTAATCAGGTTATATATTTTTCTCTCTTTTCCATTACAATGCACATAATACTTTCTTGTATTTATATTATAACTTGTATAGTGTACAATGTGAATGACTTTTTTTGTGTGTGCGTGAATGAAAATCTAAAACTTTGTAACTTTTATATCTGCTTTTTGTTTCACCAAAGAAACCTAAAATGCTTCTTTTACTATACCATGACTGGTCTGGTTATTTACAACTTCCAAGGTATGAATATGCACTCACAGTTTTACATTCGGCTCCCATCACAGAGAAGCGATTGGCTTGGATGAAAAGGTTTTAGGTTAGTTAGCAGAGAGATGATTCTCTCTCTACCTGAAACGAGGGGTGGGAATTGAGAGTAGTTCTCAAGGCATTCTCAGCTCCATACCTGAGCACTGCTCTTAAATAGGAAATAAACCTGAAATCGATGACGTGGTAGCCCACATTTACAGAAGATGTGTCATGCATTATACATCAAGCTTGTGAAAGAGGTGATGTTGCTGTCTGCCAGAGAGAGAACGGGCATAACACAAGCCTTCTGTCCAAGACCACAGAGCCATGTGTGTGGTGGACAGAGAGACCCTGGCTCGAGAACCTGCATGCTATTTTCAAGAAAAATAAGATATACTATGCTCTTGATTTTTATACATTTAAGGAGCTTAAGTCACTCTTGAGAAGACCATATACCAGAAGAAATGAAAAGCATCAAGTTTACATCCATCTAGATACCCCTCCATGCCCTCATTGTTTATGCAGTCATTATGGATTAAGCACTGGAGGGTTGCCAAGCAATGAATGGGCCAGGGCACATCTTCACTCACATGTTTTTATGTTGTATGCATCCCACTGGAATTATTTTAGGTAACCTTCTTTTCAATATCTTTATTGATAATCTGGAAAACCAAAATTTGTCTGAGTTCTGTAATTGTGTAGCAGACATATTAAGGACAAAGGTAAGCTGAACGATTTTGAGGTTTCTTCCTTGGAATTCCATAAATATATTGGAAGTTGGGCAAAAATAGGTGCAGAAAAGATGGGATACATTTTTTTCCTAAGCTTTTAGTGTTTGTCATATCTTTTACATAGCTATAAGTGGAAATGACCCAAGGGGAATGCAAGATTTTGTATTACTCCCACATAGCCGCCCGTATTAGACATTTGTAAATTCATCAAATATTTATTGAGCCAGGCACCAATGATAGAATCTTTGGGACGTTCTATGACCCAGCTTAGGGAAACAGAATAAAAAGCTTAAGAAAGTTCGCACTAAAGGTCAAATAAAAGATGGGTTTACATCTTTTATTAATGGCAAACTGGCAGGCCATAGGGGGAAATGTGCCCTTCCTCTAGGGAACTATTGAAGAAGTGGTGTCCAATGTAACTGACATGGAAAAGAGTTGAGAGAATTTGGAGGGATCATTTTAATGTTATAGTAAGTGTACCTTTGCTGATCATAAATGAAGATTCAATATGGTACAGGTAATAGCGACTGGATTTGCGGTGAGCTAATTTACTGAGTAGAACAATGTACATGCTTGGCTGCCAACCGCAGAGTGGAGGTTTAAGCCTACCAGAGGCACCTTGGAAAAATCAAACTCACTGGGATTGAGTTAATTCTGATTCATAGAGACCCTGTAGAATGAAGTAGAGCTGCCCTTGTGGGTTTCTGAGATTGTAACTCTGCAGGATCGGGAAGCCTCGCCTTTCTTCCGTGGAGCAACTGGTGGGATGAAACTGCTGATTTACATTCAGCAGCATGACCCAGAATCCACTATGCCACCAGGGCTCCTTTTCCATGATTTTTTTATAAGTCCTAAAATACATTTGAGAAGTTATGAACTCTTCATTCTTTAAGTTGCTGAGTAAAATTTCTCATGTTAAATGGAAGCAATTAAAAAAAAAACAACCCTGTGGCATGATTTAAATATTGACCTTAGAAAATAAAGAGTATTACACTGTGAAATATATTCAATGAATCTAAATATCATAGTTGTTTGTTTTCACCATCATCCTTTTAAAATCTAGTTGAAAAAATCATCTATTAAAACAGAATTTTTACATTTTTTTCTTTGGAATTGTTTTCTTTTCAGTTGCCCCCCTTCCCCCCGCCCCCCCCATCAATACTTTATCTCAATATATACATCTATATGTTTATAAATATTCTTTTGATGACACTACTGTGTTAGACAGGGTTTTCTAGAGAAAAAAACCCAGGACACTTATGATATAGATAGAAAGATAGATAGATACAGCCCAAAGGAATATAACAGCTAATTAGCCCACACAGCAGTACAGAGGGCTCAGTTCAACTCACTTCCATGGAACAGTTATTATACTAGAAGCTCTTTAACTCACGAGGGCCACTGGGTCCAAGGTCAAGGAAGCAGACAGCTGAGGCTACTGTAGGGCAATGTAGCCACTGGCAGGTCACCAACAGTGAGCAAGAGGACAAGGCCTGACAGTCCCAAGCACCAGCAGTGTGGCAAAGGAAGTCTCGAAGGAACCTCAAGCAATAGCAACACGATCCACAAGTTGGCCAGAGAGCAAGAGAGAGAAGCTGGGCATGCCAAGCCATTTATCTCCTTGCCCTCCAATCAGCTGCAACCTTATTAATCCCACATGTTCTCATTGGCTGAGTTAGAACAATAAACCTACGTATCACAACTACCAAATACTATATGCATCAAAATTTATATTTCAAAATGAAAAAAATAATCTCTTGTGATCATTAAATTGTAAAAATTAAAAAAAACTATCTCCTGGATTGAGTAATCATTATAATTTATTAATGTACAACTGATCAAAATTTATTATAATATTTGAAAGAAAATTATGCAGAAAGGTTGAATTTTATTAAAAATGTGTCTCACCAGTACCATAAAAACTCATTGCCATCAAGTCAATTCCAACTTGTAGCAGCCTTTCAAAAGAGTAGAACTCTCCACTAGACAACCACAGTTCCCTTCCAGTGGGGTGGTTAGGGCTTTTGCTTTTCCTCTCAATTTCTCTTTCGTGGCTAAGTATTATTTACAATTAGTATTGGCCATGGGTTTGCATAATTTTAAAAAATTTATTCACATAAATAGGTAGATAGAAATGATACATTTGCTGTGGTAATGCTACCCAATTATGTGGGTTCTTTCCGAGTTAAATGCCAAAATCCACAATGTGATCTATTGGCTACCACCAGGCAGCCGTCTCCACATTGTCTACTCTGCCTCCTTGTCAACCCCGTGCTCTCCCCTAGCCACTACAGGATTGTGGAAGGAGAAGCTCTTCACTAGTATGGACCCAATGCTCCATTCCATATGCTCTCCTCAAACGGCCTACTTCCGTAAATTGTCCCGTTATTCAACTCCCTTTGATTGAGCAAATTTGGTTTTATCATGTGTTCCCTGATGGATTCCTGGCTGATAAAGTCTTTTCTTCCTAGATGCATTTCTGGGGAAATTATGAAAGAAACTCAGGTCATATCAAACCCAGTAGAATGGGTATGCAGCCTGGAAGTCTAGAAGCCTCAAAACTAGTTCATGTTCACTCATCTCAGGGGATTTCTTTGTGTGCTTTTGTGCAGTTAATGTCTTCAGTTTCTTTCTCACAACTGGTAAATATTGTACATGCGGCCGTTGGCAAGACCAGCCATTTTTCTGTGATGCACACACATGACGGCAGAGCAGACTGGTGGGTCCTGAGGCTGGGTTCTCTGGTTTCAATTACCAAGTAAAATCCTGATCCTCCTCAGCATGCGATCATAATCAAGTTCTGATTTCCGTGCTTGCTTTATAATTAGGAGCAAAGAGAAGCGTAAGGGTCAAGTTATGGATGAGAGTACACGGAGTTTCCCTGAGACTGAACGTCACGGTGTCAGGCTATCGGCCATTGTGGGAGGAGTGAAAAGGGAGGAGGGAAGGGAAGAGAGGCTGCTACTTTACAGCTTCCAGCAAATTTTCTTTCTCTAAACAGAAGCTTGCCTTCATCTTTCATAGGGGTCTTTTTCATTTCCCCTTTGTTTTTGGAGTAGTTATTCCAGGGGGGCTTTCAGTTACTCCGCTTTAACAACAATTTATCCAACTTTGAAAATAATTGGTAATAGGAAGAGGTGATCTTCTTTATATTAAAAAGGAAGTGCCTCATCTTCACACAAAATGCTGTCTCTTTGAGATTAATTTTTTTTTCTTTCAGAAAATTTCTTTCTCCACCTCTTCACACGGTGCTGTTCATTATTTGGCAGAAGTTTCTTCCTGTGGGGGGAGGGGGATGCTCCATTTCAGCTGAATGAAGGGGGGATGTGCCAAGTCGAGAGAGTTCCGTGGCACAGACTGGCGGTGGTTTTTGTGAGGTGCCACTGAGTCAGATCTGACACATAGCACAGTAGAATGCGACATCGATGGCCTTGTCCTCACAGTTGTTCCTGTGCCTGAGGCCACTGTGGCAGCCAC
>NW_022111373.1:66704563-66706023 GCF_000313985.2 Echinops telfairi | reverse complement strand
TGAGATGCCACCCCCTCACTCTTAATCCTCTCAAGTCCCAAATTGACACCAGATTATGTAACTACCACAGGAACAATCTAGCCCTGCTTGTCCCAAGACAGATATGTTTGTCCTTTCTAGGTACTTTCCAATGTTCCTCTCCAGCGCCACAATTCAAGGGCATCAATTCTTCGTCAGTCTTCTTTATTCAAGGTCTAGTTTTCACATGCATATGAGGCCAAGGAAAATGCCATGGCTTGAGTCAGGCACATCTTAGTCTTCAAAGTAAGATGTTTGCTTTTCAATACTCTCCAGAAGTCTTGTATAGCAGATTTACCTAACGCTTCTTTTGATCTCCTGACGGCCGCTCCCATGTGCATTGGTTGTGAATCCAAGCAAGACAAAATCCTTGGCAACCTCAACCTTTTCTCCAGTTATCATGCTGATACCTATTGGTCCAGGTGTGAGGATTTTGGTCTTCTTTGCATTGAGTTGTAATCTATACTGAAAGATCCAATCCTGGATCTTCATCAGCAAGTCCTTCAAGTCCTCCTCACTTTTAGCATGCAAGGTTGTGTCCTCTGCATATCACACATTGTTAATAAGCCTTCCTCCAATCCTGATGCCACATTCTTCTTCATATAAGCCAGCTTCTCGGATGATTTGCTCAATATATAGATTGAATAAGTGTGGTGAGAGGATATAACCCTGATGCATACCTCTCCTATTTTTAAACCATTCAGTATTCCCTTGTTCAGTTCACACAACTGCTGTTTGATGCATGTACACGTTCCCCCATGAACACAACAAAGTATTCTGGAATTCCCATCCTTCTCAAGGTTATCCGCAGTTTGTTATGATTCACATAATCTAATGCCATGGTATAGTCAATTAATCACAGTGAATATCTTTCAGGTATTCTTTGCTTTGAGCCAAGATCCATCTGACACCAGCTATGATACCCCTTGTTCCACGTCCCTTTCTGAATCTGGCCTGAACCTTTGGCAGCTCCCTGTTAATGGACTGCTGCTACCTTTGTTAGATGATCTGTGCAAAATTTGACTTGCGTATGATGTCAGGGGTATTGTTCTGTAGTTTGTGAATTCTTTTGGATCACCTTTCTTTGGAATGGGTACAAATATGAATCTATTTCTGTCAGTTGGCCAAGTAGCTGTCTTCCAAATTTCCTGGCATAGAAAAATGAGTGCTCCCAGTGTATCATCTGCTTGTTGAAACATTTCAGTTAGCATTCCATCAATTTCTGGAGCCTTACTTTTGGTGAATGCTTTCAATACAGTTTGAATTTACTTCAGCATCATTCGTTCTTGCTCCTGTTACCTCCTGGAATGATGGGATGTTGACTAATTCTTTTTGGTACGGTGACCATTTTCTCTTTGCATTTTCTTTTGATGCTTTCTGCATCATTCAATATTTTACCCCTAGAATTTTTCAAACTTGCAACTTGAGTCTTGAATTTTTTT
>NW_022111373.1:66695745-66704336 GCF_000313985.2 Echinops telfairi | reverse complement strand
TATGTCTGATACCAATCTATAAAGTCCTCTTCAGACTCATGAAACACACGCAATGACACCAAGTGCACGAAGATCACAGGCCAGTGGGTGAAAAATCTTGTGGATTCAGTGGTGGTAGAAACATCTCCGCACTGGCAGGGATCTCCACATGGCTCCTCCAGTTCCCAGAGCACAGGGTCTATCTTCATAGTGCCATATGTCTTGTCACTAGAGTGTCTCTCGGGGAGTGAGTCTTGAGTCTTGTCAGTAGAGAGTCTCCAAGGGAGTGAGCAGAGAGAGACAGTGTCTCCTGCCTCCAGGGAGGAAATAGAGGAATTCCTAGAATCCTCAGGGGAAGGTATGCCCACACAGAGGCATCATGGGCTATGACCTGATTGACAGACTAGACTCCACCCCTTCACTCTTAAGCCTCTCAAGTCCCAAATTGACACTAGATTATGTAACTACCACACCTACCGTTTTACAGCTGCACTTTGAAATCTTCTATTCTGCTCTTTGACTTAATTCTCTTTTCCCATTTGCTTTAGCTACTCTGTGATTAAAAGCAAGTTTCAGAGTCTAATCTCTTTCTTTTTTCGTCACATTGGTGGAGGGATCTTAGGAAGTCGTCCAATGGAGTGCAGCATCCCTATGTTATAATTCTTCCCTTTTTCTCAAGCCCTCAGACTATTTTGTTACATATTGAGTAATGCTTTAGTTATACTTTCAGAATTAAGCAATAGAGTATACCTTTACTTGCATGGGGCAAAAGAGGTTAGAGAGAGCAGCAGTATTCTTAGTAAGCCACATGCAACCTGAAGGAATGGGGGTCTCAAGTTAAACATGTGGTTCCAGAGATCAGATTCACATGTAAGGTGTGACTCTAGAATAGGGCAGCATTCCTTTCGAGGATGTTTCTGAAATTATTTGGGGGCAAAGGGTGTGGAAAGTGAAGCAGTTAAATAACATGTTATCTTGGGAATATTTTAGTACTAAAGTTCAACATCTTAAAATAAATTTAGGATGTCTATGTTAAATGGAGAGAAAGACAGGGTGTTCTGCTCCCATAAAGAGTTATCGTCTTGGAAACTCACAGGAACAGTTGTTTGCTGTTCTGTAAGGTTGAGATGAGTCAGCATTGACTTGATGGCAATGACTTTGAAGATTTTTTTTAGACATTAGATAGGATTTCTTGTAAATAATATTTTTATTGCTTAGTAGTTTGAATTTTAACTCTATGTCTCTTTCTCATTACAATATAAGGTAAATTACTAAATTGTTTCATTTTGTATATAAATGTTTAAGGAAAATAAAATATTTTGGAGTTTAAAATTAAAAGAAGCAAAACAGAAAATCACCCCAACACATCTAGCAAAAGAAATGAAAGGAAATCAAGCAATTGGAAAGGAAAAATATGCATTGAAAGCTCTCTAAAATAAATAATCTTCATCAAGGTAGGAGATATAGGGTATGATGCATATTGAGGGTAACTAAAATTTGTTGTTGGTATTGAGTTTTAAAAAAAGAAAGAAAATAGCTAGACAAAAGAATGGATGAAAATCTAAGAAAACCAGCAAAGTATTTTCAAAAGACTGATAATAATACAGTCATGTTGAGATTTGGATGAGGATTTATTGCGGGAAGAGAACTTGCTAGGATTATAGAAGCTGTTCTAATCAAAGTCAACCAAGAACAAAAATACTCACTGCTATTGAGTCAATTCTGACTTATAGAGACCTGATATGACAGACTAGAACTGCCCCTGTGAAAGCCTCATCTATCTCTCAAGAAGTGGCTGGTTTCGAACTGGCTGACCTTGTAGCTAGCCACTCAAAACACAACCCACTGTGCAACCAGGAATCTCTTGGTTTGCCAGGAGATGGCCTTAAACACAGACAGTGGGATTTGGTGATACTCTGAGCATCAAAGGAAGATATAAGTATAACATCTAGCATACAGACGTAAAGAAAATAGAAACTTTTAAAAGCATCATGCTAAAAACAGGTTATATGAACACCAAGAAATATTTGAACCTCACCATGAATAGAGCAATTGTATGTAAGAGTCTTGGGAGTTTCTGACTGTATAGGATGAAAACCTTCATAGTTTAAACATTAAATGTGAAAACACAAAAATAAAGGTCTTACCATCAACAAAGAGGAGATTCATATAGAGACCAAGCCAAAGGATGAGAGATGCTAAAATAACTGAGAATGAATGGTCCACTGTGTTAACCTTGGAAAATGTGCCTCATTGGCTGAAGAAAGCACAGGGAATTAATGTTTACTGAAACATTACCTGAATCATAACTCTATTAGTCACCGTGGAAATTATGTCATTGCTCTTTTGTTGTTATTAATTTACTACTGAAGTAATACGTGGTTGATTTTTTTTTTTTGGCCCATGTGTTGAAAAATAAACAGAAAAACACAGAGGAAAATAAATATTCAAGAGAACATTTTCTTCAAATCACTGTTTCCAACCTATAAAGTCCTCAAAGGGGGCTCCATGAGTCCATGTAGAAAGCACTGTTTATTGGGTGCTGGTCACTAAGGGACAGCCATCTGTTTCTTTATACAAGAATATCAGCTCTGTGAGCCTTGGCCCTCCTCAGCCGTGTTCACCCCCACAGTGCTTACAACTAAAGCCTTTATTCAATAAATATTTATTAAGGGAATGGCTAAAGGACCTCCTGTAAAGAGCACATCAGCTGTATTGTCATTTCTATTTATAGGCGAGAAAACAGGCCTAGAGATAGTAGGTGTACTGCCCAAGTTGCTTAGTGCATAAAAGATAGGGAAAAAATGAGAACCTGATGCTGGGGGCTTAAGTGGAGAGGAAATGTTTTGAGAATGATGAGGGCAATGAATATACAAATGTGCTTTACACAACTGATGGATGCATGGATTGTGATAAGTCATATGATTCCCCTATTAAAATGATTTTAAAAAAAGAAATAATGGGATTAGTAGAGAGCATGCTAATTATTTGATGTGGTAATAAAGATAAGTGACAGAAAAGAACAGAACCAGGGACAGATTGTTAGGATGTAGAGAATCGATGCAGAATGGTCACTAATGAAACAATTCAACACATTAAAAAAAAAAGGTAGATTTAGGATGTGGATCCCCAAATCCTGACCCTGGAACTCTGAATACATTTGATCACTATTGCTTAAGTAGAAGGGGAGCCCATTGGAACCCAAAGCAGTGAGAGGATGTTTGTAACTGAGAAGAGACACATTAACTGTTTCCTTGCCACAGGCACAGTCAAGAACCTATTCTGTTCTATTCACCGAGCAGGTCTACTTTCCAGCAGTGTCAGAAGCTGGGGACCACAAACAAAAAAGACAAAGATCAGAAGGCATTCATCTCTCACAACTCCTTGCTTCAGAAATGTTGTCTACCACCGTTGTCTACCACCGAGCTGGTGACTCAAAGTTTTAATCGATTATTACAGGAGCTACCAGGAATTCCAGGATATCACACCTCTGAGTGTTTAGAAAAACAGGCGTACAATTTATGACTCAAGCCCGCAGTCCTGGTGAATAAGTCTTTTCATGCTGGAAGTTGGCACATGCTGACTCTTCACCATTACCTGTTTCACCAAAGTAAATAGTTGCCAGGAGTACAGAATCGGAAGTTGTTTTGCCACCAGACGTGGATAGATCCCCCTACAGCCATTTAACCTGATACCAGAGATCAAGAATGATTGCATGCAATTAGTAAACGCAGCCCACTTTACAATACTCACTGAGCAGCTAATGTCCCAAGAATACTCACATATGTATGTGAACCATGAATTTTCAAAGTGAGTGTAAAGAAAATGAAAAGTCCGGACTTTCTGCTTTCAAAGTCAATGATCAGAAAAGAAAGGTATGGTGGTGTTCTTTCCAATGTCATAACCCTGACTCTATATCATCTGGGGTCTTAAAGGTTTGAGTTAAACAAGCAGCCATCTAGCAGGGAAGCAAATAAGCCCACATGGAAGAAGCACACCTGCCTGTGTGATCACGAGGTGTCGACGATGAGATCAGTTATCAGGCATCAAAAGATCCCAAACAAATAATTATGTTGATGTGAATGAGAGAGTTGGGAGTGGAGATCCAAAGCCCTTCTGTAGACAATTAGACATTTCCCTTCAGAAGGCTTACAAGGAAGGGACAATTCAACCAGGGTGCAGTATAGCATCGATGAAACACACATTGTTCCTCTGCTTCCTGAATGCTTCCTCCCCCCACGACCGTGACCCAATTCTACCTTACAAATCCGGCCAGACCAGAGTTCACACATTAATGAGTACAGAGAAAAGCTCTTGAAACTTGGAAGTAAGGACAAATAAAATCCTCAGGAACAGTAGTGGGACATGGGGGGTGGGGGTGGAGAAAGGGGGAACCTTGTGAAGGTTGGGTATATAGCTCTCTCCCCAGAGGGACGAATAACAAATGTGGGTCAAGGGAGACAACAGATAGTGTAAGATACGAAATAACAATAACAACGTATAATTGATCAAGGGTTCAGGAGGGTGGGAGGGTAAAAAAGAGGAGCTGATATCAAGGGCTCAAGTAGAAAGAAATCGTTTTGGAAATGTTGATGGCAACATATGAACATATGTGCTTAATATAATTGAGTGATGGATTGCTGTAAGATTTGTAAGAACTCCCCAATGAAATGATTAATAAAAAATTTCATAACCCTCTGAATCTATTAATAGAGTTCACCTATAATGTGAAAGCACCTTTTGCAGATACATCATTCTGTAAAATATACAACCCCACCTCCCCCACCCTACCCCACCCCTCCTTAATCCAACGTAGTTTGTGAGTGGAAACTACTCTCCAAGAATTATTCTGTTTCATTCCTTAGATTTTTTAAATGTATTATTAATCATTTTATTGGGAACTCTTACCAATCTTATGACAATCCATCCTTCAACTGTATTAAGCACACTTGTACATACGCTGCCATCAACATTTCCAGAACTTTTTCTTTCTGCTTGAGCCCTTGGTATCAGCTCCTCTTGTTCCACCCCCCTCCCCCAACCTCCCACTCTCCCAAATCCTGGATCGATTATATATTATTGTCGTTATTTTGTGTCTTACACTGTCCATTGTCTCCCTTCACCCACATTTCTCTTATTCATCCCTCTGGAGGGTGGGCTATCCTTGTGAGGGGGTCCCATGATCTTCAGACTTTATTGTGCTTCTATGACAATAGGACAGAACCCTTCTGGTGTTTAACAGATGCTCCCCAAACATGAAAGTATTCATCTATGAGTAGATGACCTGACAATTACCAACTCCTGATACACTAAGAATTCATACAATCTGTTTCGAGTTAAAAGACGTTTTAAAATAAACCAAACTTTGTTGGAAAGTGGACATAACCTGTGAGTTCAGAATGGTAGTAAATGTTGGGGGTAGAAAGGAAGATTTGTTTGATGTAAGAAATATCCATCACCACTGAGTCAAGGTCAAGGCCTGGTGACCCTGTAATAGAGTTGAACTTCCTCCAAAGCTGTAAGTCTTTAAGAAAGCAGATTACTCCTTTCTCCCAGGAACAAGTGGTGGTTTTGAACTCAAGACCTTTCAGTTAGAAGAGAAGTACTTCACTGCTGCATGGCCCGGGCAAGGATGAGTTTGTGATAATTTTGTGTTGACCTTCTTGAAAATGTTGTCTCAGCTGTTTCTTTCAAAGTCATGTTTTCTGCCGTGTTTATGACAAACAGCCTGTCCAAATTTCTTGTTTGGGAGCTGGGAGACTGCATTTCTCCTGAGAGTAGACGGAAGAACATTCGGCATGTCTTGAACACCACTGACAGTTCCTGAGTTACCCTGCAGTATGTGTCATGGGAAAGGTAATTGTCTGGCCTCAGCCAACGGAGGCCAACTTGCTGTGGTACAAAACCCATCTGCTGGGACCAGAAAAGCAGGACCAGGTCAAACATCATTGTGTGCAATCTATGAGGCTAGTTGAGGCTCAGACTCTGTTATGGATTGAATTAGTTCTCTTCAAAAAATGAGTTGGGATCCCAACCCTTTACCTGTGGATGTGGTTCTAGGGGAGTAGGGGTTTCTTTGTGCTGTTAATGAACCATAACCTTGTAGTAGATCAATTCCTAACTCTAATCATTTCTGAGTTATACAAATAGTCAACTAGAGAAGGGAACGGAAACGGAGGAAGACAGGTACTAAGAGAGGATTATCTCCCTGCCCTGGAACCAAGGGATGTCCAAGAAATCCACACAGCCTGGAGTCCAGTTTGGAATTCTACCTATCATCACTTGGAGAAAATATTTTTCTGTTCTTTAAGGCAATGCACCCACTTCGGCATTTGTGCTAGCACAACCCTCGAGCACTGCCGAAGGCCATCATGCTTGGTCCAGTGGAGGGCCAGTGGACAAGAGGAAGGCCCTCAGTGAGACGCTTTGGACAGAGGCAGCAACAATGGTCAAAGGCAGAGGGACAAGCGTGGCCATCAGGCAGTGTTTCATTCGGTCTTGCATAGGATCGCTGTGGGTCGGAACCAACTCGGTGGCACTTTAACGACAATAGGGAACTAAGACAAGCCCTTCTGAGACCGTTTCCTTACACACTGCCGCCAGCATCTATTCGTGTTGTGTGCCATTGAGGTGGTTCCAAATGATGGCCCTTACGGGGCTTCCTGCATTGTCGTTTTTTTGCAGGAGCAGATGCCAGACGGCTAGGTCTTTGCTCCCGCAGAGCCCCTGAGGGGTTGAACAGCCCTTTCAATTAGTAGCCCAGTGTTTAACCACCGCACCACCGGGATCCTTTACTCCTTTGGGGTTTAGGCTCTGCTTGCGTTCGATAAACTGTGAAAAGATGATTCTTTGAAACCTTTTTTTTTAAATGCATACATTTTTATGGGGTCTTTGGTTTACTGGAAAACATGTTTTTTGATTGTCTTTTTGTTTTGATTTTTTGGGGTGGAGAAATGGATGTCTCATCTGCACCTAGCACTCAAGGGAGAAGCTGATTGAACTGAAAGCGAGGCTTAAACAGTGTACTTCTGTAGGGAGAATGGAACACAATGGGAGCCCTGGTTGGCAGGAGGGCTGCAGAGGAAGCGAGTGGCTCTGGCCCAGGGAGGGCTGCAGGCACTAGGGATGCTTGATGCCCTGTGAGCCCAGCTGGAGCAGAAAGTCAGACAAAGGTCGTTATTTGTCTTTTACCTCAACCCCATGAGGCAGATGCTGTCCCCATTGCAGCCTTTATTATAAGTGAGGGAGAGTCAGAGATGTTAGCCGATAACACTTCTATTTCTGTGAAGAAATGTACTAACAGGAACACAAATTGTTTGATTCCAAAGTCTAATCACACCAAATGGATGATGTAACCTTGCTCCCACTTTCATTTAACTCGGTTCTGTTTCATTACAGGTTGTGTAGCAGAAGGACATTACTAGGAAGCTGTAATCTGAAATGATGAGCAATTGAAACTTGAGTAGTCTATGTATATCTCTGTAGTGCTTACTACGTAATTAAACCTTAAATATTTAAAACACAAATGAAGCCAATTGAAGGCAGCTTCAGCAGCTGGCGGTTAATAACAAAACTGAAGCTACAGCTAATTAACATGGGTCCAAAAGAAAAGCTCATTTCAAGCTTGCCTATGGAAATTATTTTTGTTAGTGGTATTAATTATGACATGCAAATAGGTCTAATTTCATTTGGTCTATCTATATTCACCATCTTGTACTCTTAATGAAAAGTAGAACAGAAATTTCAAATCCACAAAAGAGAGAAAATGATCTACTACCACACATGAATTAATATTTACTCTTCTGTACTGAATAATACTTTGAGTTTGCCAACACAAGCCTCAATGGAAATTATTACTTTTTAGAAAGAATATGAAACCATATTTTAGCTTCAAATGGAATGTTATTAACTTTTAAAAATTGATCACTTCTCTTTCCTAAGTGGAATTATTTCATCAAAACAATGGAATCTGTCTCTGTATCTTATTGATATGCACTAGTACCCAAACCTTAAGGGCTCTCTATCATCTAATTATCTGTCTATGTATCTATCTCTATTAGGTGTTGTGGAACTGGTTTTGATGTATCTGTGTGTGTGTATATATATATATATATATAATATAGATACACATATATAGAGAGATACACTACGGTAAATACATATATAAAGATATATGCATACATATAGATAGACACCTATATGTCTATGCACATAGACACACTATAATAAATATGTTTATACCTCAGCTTTGATGTCTTTCTTGAGCTGCAGATCTGTGTGGCTGATGGCCTGTCCTGTATTTCCACTTGGATGTCTCACATGCATCTGAACGTTAACACGTGCAACAGAAACCCCTGATCTGCCATCCTACTTCTCCATCTATTTTAATAGCTTCTAATATTTGGTAAGTCACCAATGTGCCTGATTTTTCTCATTTGTAAATGGGAATAATCATCCTACCGACTTTTCATGATTTTGTGTTACCAAATGCACCATTGCAGTATCTTCAATGCAGTGGTAATATAAATTTCAAGATATATTTTGCATGCAGCCACATGTAGTGCTTCCACTCTGGTCAAAGCCACCACCATTTCTTGCTCGATCTAGAAAAC
>NW_022111373.1:66684615-66686006 GCF_000313985.2 Echinops telfairi | reverse complement strand
CAGTGTCATTACATTTACAGAAAGAAGGCATGGAGTAGAAAACAACTAATTTAGCCTGAATAACTGTCCTAATGGGGCATTTGGGGCATTATTAGTAATTTTTTATAGCACAGCTTGAGTTTTAGATATAGAGTTTTGAAAATTACTTTTCCAGCTAAGTAGGTTAATCCTGGGCTGCTAGGTAACACAAACAGTTTGCACTTCACTATAAATTGAAGATTGGTCATGTGGACTCTCCCATGGCACCACAGGAGAAAGGAGCCTCTAAAGATTGTTGTTATTGTTGGTAAGTGCCTCACAGAGGCTAAGCCTCACAAGAGACCTCATGCACAACAGAACCAAACCTTGGCTAGGCCTGGGCCACCCTCACAATTGCCATTATGGTCCAGCCCATTGTTGCAGCCATGTGTCAAGGTCTTGCTCTTTTTCTCTGCTGTTTCTTCATTCAGCAGTCCCTGGTACTTTCATTATTCTCACCAGCAACACAATTCAAATGCATCCGATCTTCTCTGGCCTTCCTTATCTGAAGTCCACCTTCCATATGCGCATGAGGCCATTTAAAGTCCCATGATGTGAGTCAGGTGGACCCCAAGTACTTCGCAGAGTGACAGTGCTGCTCTCCAACCCTTTAAAGAGCTCTTGGACAGCAGGATCACCCAATGCAAGACATCCTTTCATCGTGGACTGCTGCTTCCCAGGAGCATTGATTGTGGATCCAAGTGAATTGAAATAGTTACAAAACCGTTTTTTTTCTTTTTATCTCTGTTCAGGTAACTATTGGTGAGGGTTTGTTGTTTATTGAATTGTAATCCAAACTGAAGACTTCCAGCCTCGATCTTTATGCTTCAGTTTCTCACATTGGGCAAGCAAGGTTGGGTGATCTGCATATCCAAGATTGATAATAAACCTCTCTTTAATCCTAGTGCCTCATTCTTCTTTATATAGTCCAGCTTCTTGGATTATTTGTTCAGTATACAGATTGAATACATATGGTAAAAATATGTGTTCATTTTCTGCAGCACACATTTTCTGATTTCCAACAACTCAGTTTATTCCCTTGTTTTATTCACCGACGGCCTCTTGGTGCATGTAAAACAGTTTCCCAGAGTGCACGACACTGCTCCTGGGATGCTCTGGGATGATCCAGGAGGACTTTCAAAGCAAACACCTACACTTTATCCTGGATTATTGACTAGCGTACAAATGGTTTTAGTTGCCAGGGACCACTGCATTTGTTTACGAAAAGGAGGCAGTGGGCTAAATAAATATGGGGACCTATGAGCTTATACAAGTTCCACATGAGTACAATGAAGTGTTCTGGAATTCCTATTTTTCTCAGTGCAATCTATAGTTTGTTATGATCCACAGGGCTGCATACCCTTGGACAGTGA
>NW_022111373.1:66681606-66683382 GCF_000313985.2 Echinops telfairi | reverse complement strand
AGCTGTTGAGCTATGCTATCATATTACTTGCCAATGATGATCATTTTGGCTTCGTATTATAGTTCTCAAAATTATTTTTATACTGATACATCCAGAACAGTATTAAATAATATTGGCAACATTATTTGTCTTATCTCTGTTCTACCTTTAACAAATATTCTAATGATTAATGATCAACTTTAACATCTTTTCTTTTCTTTCTTTCTTTTTTTTAACCTAAAAACAAAACAAGGCTGTAATGGAGCAAGTCTGCTCTGTAACACAATGGGGTGCTTTGTGGCTGTGAATTCCTTTGGGAATTTCTGGACTAGGGAAGAAAGGGAAGATGTAATAAAGAGATGAAAGTAAAACACTTTCTCTCAGTCAAGCTTACTTGGAGCAGTGACTAAAAATAGATAATAGGTCTGAGTTGTCCTAAAGGAATTCCTGGGACTCTGGGCCTCAATGTGAACAGTTCATTCATTCATTTATTCAGCAAATGCCATAGATTGAATGTGGCACCTTAGCTGGGCCATGATTCTTTGGTCTGGTAGTTATGTAATGATTCCGTATGATAGTATCTGAGGAGATAAGCCAATCAGGTGGAAACTGACTAGGAGGAGGATGCAGCTTCCTCAATTCCATCATCCCTGATGGGTGGCGTAGGGAGTTTCTCAGGGATATGGCCTGCAACATCATTTATCTTACAAGAGATAAAAGAAGAGAGAAGCAAGTAGAGAGAGGGGGACTTACTACCACCGAGAAAGAAGAGCCATGGGTGGACCACATCCTTTGGACTCAGCTCCGTGTGCTGGGAACCTCGTAGAGCGATGGGAAGATTGGCGCCAAGACACATGGAGCCTTTTAAGGAATGCCAGGTCTGCAGATGCTAAAAAGACTTAAGGACCTTCCTCCTAAATGTGAGCCACCACATAGAGAAAGCTTTCCCTTAGATCTGGGGACATGAATTTGTACCGCTAGGCTCCTAATCTGTGATAGTTTAGTGTGAACATATAAATTTCCATTTGTTAAGACTATCCACATACAGCATTTCTGTTATAGCTGCACTAGATGACCGAGACAGCAGATATGTATATATATATATGCTTATATGTGTATATACATATATATATGCTTCAGGCCCTATTCTAAGTGTTTTGTACATATCAAGGAACCAAAGTAATAAAAGTTCCCATGATTTTTTCGTCTTTCAAAAGAATCATTTTATTGGGGGCTCCCACAACTCTTATCACAATCCATCCCTCCCTCCATTGTGTCAAGCACATCTGTACATTTGTTGCCATTATCATTCTCAAAATATTTGCTTTCTACTTGAGCCCTTGGTATCAGCTCCTCATTTTCCCCTCCCTCTCTGCCACCCCCATGAATACTTGATAATTTATAAATTATTCATATTTTGTCATGTCTTACACTCGCCGACGTCTCCCTTCCCTCACTTTTCTGTTTTCTGTCCCCCAGGGAGGGGGCTATGTATAGACCCTTGTGATCGGTTCCCCCTTTCCACCCCACCTTCCCTTGACCCTCCTGACATTGGCACTCTCACCACTGTTCCTGAGGGGTTCATCAGTCCTGGATTCCCTGTGTGTTTAGTTCCTATCTGTACCAGTGTACATCCTCTGGTCTAGTCGGATTTGTAAGGTAGAACTGGGATCATGATAGTTGGGGAGAGGAAGCATTTAAGAACTAGAGAAAAGTGGTATGTTTCATAATTGCTACACCACACCCTGACTGGCTTGTCTCCTCCCTGAGACCCTTCTGTAAGGGAATGTCCAGTTG
>NW_022111373.1:66678787-66680433 GCF_000313985.2 Echinops telfairi | reverse complement strand
CATGTGTTCCAAAATAATATCTTGGGAAATAATGTTTTAATAAGAGTTAATAACTGTAAAGTAGGCAATTCTCTGAACACAGTAGTAATAGTTAAGGAAACAGTGTATCTAGAGTTGAACAGGCAGACAATGTCAGAGAGAAAGTAGAAAACTAGACCATCTGAGGACTATGTGTTTTTCTCCTGGCAACACAGGGATGCACTGCATTGCTTTAATCACTTCCACTCCATGTGTGAAGGTGAAACAGGAGACCCTTTCTGTCCTATATTTGTCAGTAGAGACTTAACCTGCACTATTTCTTATTCAAAATATCACACTACTAGCTTTCCTCTGAAAGCATTATCATCTTTCTCTTTATATCAGAAGATAAGATTTGAGCAGTATTTAGTCAGCTGATTAAATTATTAATAATGACAGCTTCACAAATTACCGTATTCCATTTCCTTTGTGCAATGTGTTAGGAATAGGGGGTTTCAACCTTTATTGTTTTGTATTGCTTTCCTCTAAAGAAAGGGACAGATAGTAAATATGTTTTCTTTTGCTGGCCATATGGAGTCTGCTGCTACTACTCAGTTCTGTCATGGTAGTGTGAAATGATCATAGAGAAATATGGAAACAGATAATTTGCCTCTGGGTTCCAGTGCAATTTCATTTGCAAAAGCAGATGGTGGGCCAGATTTGGCCCAAAGGCTGTCGCTTGGTGACTCCAATGACAGAGAATAGAGAATGTAGCTGTGGAGCAAGTAAGGGGAAAAGGGAAATCATCATAGGAAAAAACAATCATTAGACAGACCTGTTCTTCAAGCTCAGTTCTTGTATTTATCCTATAGAGTATATATATATAGTGTGTTTACCAAACACCAGACTTAGGTCAAAAAGTCAGAAATAAGAGCAAAACATTTTAAAATTCATGCTTTTCATTTTAAATACTGCTTGCTCACCTTTTCTCACTCCTTTCGCTCAGTGCTCCAATTATACATATTTATACCCTCGCTGACTCTCATTTTCTATTCTGTTCCATTCATTTTTCCTCTCTGCACCTTTCTGCTGCTCTTTGCTTATGTGTGTTCCAGTTCACCAATACTGTATGATAGTGTGCTCAGACTGCTGTAAAACCTACCCAATAAATGCTTAATTATAAGTATTTTGCTTTTCCGTGCTGTAGTATACTTTCAATTTTCTTTAGATTTACTTTCTGCTTAATTCTTGATCTTTTCTCATCTTTGTCCATTTTCCTCTTTAATGTCTAAGTCACTTATGAATGTCTTTTTTCTCCCTTTTTAGTTTTAAGCAACTAGACCTTATGTATTTGCATGCCTCATATTTTGGACTGTAGTCTAGATCTTGTCAATTAAATAACAAACAACCAAAACAAAAACTATAGAGTCTCTGTTTGATGTCTTTCAAAGATAGCCGCTCTTCTGGCTGGCACACAGATCACGTGAAGGCAGGGTTTGAGGCGTTTTGGGGGCTAGATTGGAAAGTTTTCATGTTCCACGATCTGCTAGCTGTTACTGTGGGTTCCACTGAGTCAGCTTCCTCTCATGGCCACCGTTTACACAACAGAATGCAACACTGCCCGCTCCATTGCCACCACTTCTGCATTTGAGTTTATGTTGGGGGTCTTCCCCTTCGGTCTTTACCAA
>NW_022111373.1:66677688-66678538 GCF_000313985.2 Echinops telfairi | reverse complement strand
GTTAACCTATGTCTTCTCAATATAGCAAGCTGCTGAAGCGGTGAACAACTTTTCAGCCTTACAGTTGCTATTTTATTTGGAATTCATAGACTCTCACCCAATTCATGTATAATTTCAGAATTTTTCAACAATTGTGGCATCAGGGGTTCTCTGTTAGGCTGTTAATCGCTAGGTCAGCAGTTTGATACCACTAGCTGCTCTGTGGGAGAAAGATTATGCTTTCTACTCCCCTAAAACTTTGTAGTCTCAGAAATCCCCAGGGGCAGATCTCCCTGTACGCTATCAGACAGTACTCTCTAGTGTCACTAGACAGTGCCACTGCAAGTAGGAGTTCACTTGACAGCAATGAGTAGGTACATTGGCTTCTGTGCTTTTCCCCCTAAGGTTCTCTCACTTTCCAGAAATTTGCTTCTCAAGTCCAAACCCTGAACTCCAAATCCTCTCTCCTGACCCTGTAAGAAAGCTATTTTCTACTAGGCCCATGTTCTCTCATGCTTGAAAGTGGAAATCTACTGCGTAGTTCACTCTCCTTTTTCTTGAATTGTAACTCCTACATTGCTAGCTCTTCGGTGTCAAATCGTTTTGTTTTGTCTTGCATTTTTACCAAGCCTTTATGGTAGTTTTCAGCTACAAGCAATACAGCCTCCTGTCACCCGCAGATCTGCCCCCTTTACTTTTCAGCTTACATCGCTATCACCTCCATCACACTGCGCCATTGAAATTGCTCTTGCCAGTGTCTGCAGTGGCTTCCTTGATGCTATAACAATCGTCTTAGTTCAGTCCTTCCCTGCTTTAACAAGAGGCCCTGGTGGCCTACTAGTTACAACATAGGCTGTGATCTGAAAGGTCA
>NW_022111373.1:66659240-66677461 GCF_000313985.2 Echinops telfairi | reverse complement strand
AGGGTTGCTCCTGACTCCAGCCATAATTTTCCATTACATCCTATGCATGTAAAAGTTGTACATTGGATAAGGAAGACCTAAGAAGAATTGATGCATTTGAATTGTGCTGCTGGAGGAAAATGTTCACAGTGCCTCCAACTGCTTAGAGGACAAAGAGATCCATCTCAGAGGAAGTAAGGCCAGAGTGTTCCTTAGAGGCAAAGATGGCAAGGCTTCATCTTATATACTGTGGACATATTGTCAGGAGGGACCAGTCCCTAGAGAAGGACATCATGCTTTGTAAAGTGGAGGGACCATGAGACAGAGGAAGCCTCAAAGAGATGGATTGACACAGTGGCTGCAACAATGAGCTCCACATAGAAATAATTGTGAGGATGGCCCAAGACCATGCAGTGTCTTGTTCTGTTGTATGTCGGGTCGCTATGAGTTGGAATTGACACGATGGTACCTAACTACAGCAACAAATAATACTAATAATGACCGTCTTGGAAAATGGTTACCCTGTCCTACAGAGTCACTATGAGTCAACATTCACTGGAGGGCATTGAGTTTGGTTCTTTTTGGTTTTATCCTGCTCTACGGGACCCCTGGTGACACAGTGGTTAAGCACTGAGTTGCTAACCCCTAAAATTGGCAATTTTTAATGCCTCCAGGAGCTACATGAAGAAAGATCTCCTCCTGAAAAGATTTCAGCCTGGAAGATCCCATAGAGCAGTTCCACCCCATCAACTGGGGCCTATGAGTCAAAAATCTTCTCAATGGGACCCAAGAATTACAGCCTTCTATCTCTTTGTTGTAGTTTGCAGCGTTCTTTAGTCTTCCTTGGCTTTCAAGATGTATGTTTGCAGCTTTCCTTTCATCGTGCAGCCTTCTTTGTGTCTCCTCTTTTGTTATCTTAGCTCTGCTTTATTGATCTTTCATGTTGGAGTTACACAGACAATATAAAGCAGTGGTTCTCAACCTGTGGGTTGCGACCCCTATGGTGGTTGAATGACCCTTTCACAGGGGTCGCCCGATTCACAACAGTAGAAAAATTACAGTTATGAAGTACCAACGAAAATAATTTTATGATGGGGGGTGGTCACCACAACATGAGGAACTGTATGAAAGTGTCGCAGCATTAGGACGGTTGAGAACCACTGCTATAAAGGAATCTTTTCTCCTCACCATCCAAGCCCCACATAAGTGATTTCATTCAAATTCCTGATTTAACATTCTCTCTTCTTCTCATGAGATCCACAATCTGCTGAAACCTCTCTAATTTATATTTACAGCCCAGGCCCCATTTCTAATCTGTACAAATTACATAAGATTTCTGCTTGGATGACACACGGGCCTTTCCAAATTTAGCATGTCCAAAATTGAACTATTTTGGTGTTGTATCATACTCCTCCTTCTTCCTAAGCTTCCATTCTCACCTAAAGGCATTACACTTCCTCCAGTAAACCTTTCCAGGCACTTGGTAATCATCCTTGACCCTTCCCTCACCATTTCATAAACCAGGTTTCAGTAGTTCACCTTTTGATCAAATATTTCCTTTTCTGGGCGTTTTTCTCCTTTTTGCCTGATGACCTTGCTGTTGCTCATATAGTTAGTCTGGTTGCTGTTACCTGTAATGGATGTGCAGAATGATGTGCCGCAGCTGAGATAAGAAGAGCTGTTGGTGGAGAGGTCTGTAGGGAAAGCCTGACTGAATAAACAATGCATGATCAATACACTATTATTCTAATTTTATAACCCAAACACCTGGTTAGTGATTAAAAAGTTGAAGAATTCTACCAATGTTTTCAGTTTGAGATCGATCAAATATGCAATTCAGATGCAGTGATAATTATTGGCAATTGGGATGCAAAAACTGGAAACAAAGAGGAAGGAATAGTGACTGCACAGTATGACCTTGGTGACAGAGACGAAGCCAGAGACCACATGATAGAATATACAAGACCAATCGGTCTCATCATCACAGATACCGCTTTTCAACAACATGAAAGGCAACTGTCCACAGGGACTTCTGCATGTGGAACACGCAGAAACCGAATTGACTACGTCTGTGGGAAGACACAGTGGGAAGGCTCAATGTCAGCAGCTAAAACCAGGCCAGGGGCTGACTGGGTAGCAGACGATCAATTGTTCCTGTGCAAGTTCAGGTTGAAGCTGAAGAAAATGAAAACAAGTTCAGGAGAGCCAACAGAAAACCTTGAGTCTAGGCCCCGTGGATTTTGAATCTCAAGAACAGATTTACTAATGACAGAGACCTGCTGAGCTGTGGGAGGACATGAAGACCATCCGACATGCAGAAAGCAATAGCTAATTAAAAGGACAAAAGGTCAAAGTGGATGTCAGGAGAGACTCTGTGCCTGGCTTGGAATTGCAGAGGGGCTAAGGAGAACGAAAGAGCTGATGAAGATAAAGAGCTGAATAAAACATTCAGCGAACAGCTCGAAAACACAAAGCTAACTATCACAATGAAATGTGCAAAGACCTACAGTTAGAAAAACAAAAAGGAAGAGCACCCAGCATATCTTAACTGAACTGACTGAAAACAATGCAAGCCTCAACCTGCACCAGTGAACGCTTCTGTGGGCAAAATACGGAACGCTGCAAGAAGCATCAAAGGCGATGGAAAGAACACAGAGTCACTGTACCACAGGAACTAGCTGACATTCCACTCTTTCAGGAGGTAGTTCTTGTATCAACAAGAACCAATGGTGCTGAAGGAAGAAGTTCAAGCTGCACTGAAAGAATTGGCCAAAAACAAAACTCCAGGAATTGATGGAATACCAGTTGAAATGTTTTGATAAGCTAAGCTCGCATTGGAAGCACTTTCTCATCTATTTAGAAGACAGCTACTTCACTGTGAGATTCAGTGTTTGTACCAGCGCAACAGAAGAGATAGCTAATACTTTTTTGTTGAGTTCAGTGAACTGCTCTGTTAAAACGACATTTTTGTCAGGGTTCTCTCTAAGGTGGGTGGCTAGGCATGCGTCCGAAATGAAAGATCACAAGTTTACATTTCTTATTCATTTAAAAAAATATTTCTGTGTGACAGCATATTCTAAGTGCCTGTAGTAATGTTCATTCTATCTATAGGGATAAAAAAATTACAGGTAATTGTGCTTTCAATATTTATCTCATAAAACTCATTAGACTTTTCACTAAATACTACATTTTTGTTGCTTTCTGTTTGTTACTTCAGTAAACAAACATAATGCAAAGAGAGAAACTGCCAGAAAACAAGAGGGTGACACACTGTCATTTGTTTCAGCTTTGTGTTATGACCCAAATTCCCACAAGATATTAGGAGTGAATTGTGCAACTTCTGACAGTGTTCAAAGAGCTAAATGTATCATCAGTACTGTTGCTGTAATTGCAGCAGAAATGGAAAGGGGTTTTTCAAAGATAATATGTTTAGAGAAGAGAAGTCATCTAACTGTTTCTAAAACATCCAACAATAATTATTGTCTTATTGGCCTCCCTCTGAAGGACTGGGATCCTCCTCGTACAGTGAAGAGACGGTGAAGGACAAACCACACAGCGATATTGCTTGGATAAAAATGGAGAATACTGCAAGTGAGGATGCCAACTAAGGCTCAGTATGGACACATCTCAAATAACAGTATTATTAGTTTTTTCACTAATATTTTAACACTCTTAAAATAATCTAGTTTTGTGTAGATCTTTTATTGCTCTTATTTAATTGTATTTAATACAATTCATATTAATTATATGAAATAATAAACTACCTTTTGGTATCTTTTTTATAATTAGGATACCTTTCAATCATCTTTTTAAAAGTCAAAACAGTGATTATGGCAGCAAACTGGTGGTTAAATTATTGTTATTCAACCACTGTGCTATTTAACCACCTGATTACAGTTGGTAGGTCACAGTTGGAAGAGATACATGCTAGTACCACTCCAAGGAAAAGTGACTCCACAGAATGCAAAAATTAGACAACAATATGATTGAAATTGTATGCAAGTATAATTTGGCTGAAGTTCATCCAACAATGTTTGCAGCAGTACAGTGCCAGCGAGCTGCCAGAGGCTCAGTTTTCAGATTCAGAAGAGGGTGTCAAACAAGGGGCATCATTGTTGATATCAGATGGACCTTGGCTGATAGCATAAAATACCAGAAAGATATTTACTTGTGTTTTATTGACTATGCTAAGGCAAATTATGAATAGTCTTGAGAAGAATGGGTATTCTAGAACACTGCATTGTACGAGGAGCCCTGGTAGTGTAGTGGTTATGGGTTGCACTGCAATCCACAGTTCGAAACCACCAGCAGTTCTGTGGGAGAAAGACTGGGCTTTCTACTCCCATAAGCAGTTACAGTCTCCAGAACTCACTGGGAGGTCGTTATGAGTCAGCATTGACTCACTGGCAATGAGAGTGAGACATTGTGCTCATGAAAAACCTGCACATGGATCAGGAAACAGTTGTGAAAACAGAACAAGGGAGTACTGTATGGGTTAAAATCAAGAAAGGTGTGTGTCAGGGCTGCATCTTCTCACTATAGTTATTCAATCTGTTCTCTCATCATGCTTGGTAAAATAGTGGGGCAGCACCATAGAGGAAGACCTACCGAGTGGATTAACAGAGTGGCTGCAGCGATGGGTTCAAACATCAGAACAATTATGAGCATGGCACTGGGTTGTGCCGTATTTCATTCTGTTGTTCATCGGGTCACTTCAAGTCGAAAACGATTTGATGGCACCCAACCACCACAACAATGATCCTGCAGGGATGACAGAGGCTATGGCTAGAAGAGACAGCGAGTAACCTGCAGGGACAGGGTTATTTAATGTGGCTCCACTCCCCAGTCTCCTATCACACAACCTGTTACCTGTTTACTAACTAAACCCTTTAGCCCGGAGAACTGTCTGTGAGTTCGGGGTGGCCATTGCAATGAACATCACAGCCTACATTTAAAAAGGAGACAGTGTTGTCTGAGGCAGCTCAGCTATCCTTTTCCAGAGACTGGTCTCTGCCGATAATACGTCCAAAGTACAAGAGGCAAAGTTTGCTACATTCCCTGCAGAGTGCTAAAGAGCATTCTGGCTGGACTTCCCCCCAAACCAGTCGGTTTGTTCTTCTGGCATCCCATAGTACTTTAAATGTTCTTTGCCAACTTCATCATGTAAATGCTCCTATGCTTCCATGGTCTTCCTTAATCATTGTTCCACTTTCACCTACATATGATGTGATTGAAAATAGGATGGTTTGGTGATTGAACTATAGAATTGTACGATATGTGAATTATGGGCCAATAATTTTTTTGTAAAAGAAAATACTATGGCTTGGATCAGGCACACCTTAATTCTCAAAGTGTGATCTTTCTTCTTTAATCCTTGAAAGAAGTCTTATATAGAAGATTTGCCCAACGAATTATGTTGTTTGATGTTTCGCCTTTTGCATCCGTGAATGTTGATCGTGGAGTCAAGTACAATGAAATCCTTGGCCATGACCATCTTCCCCCATTGATTTTGATGGTCTACATTGGTCTAGTGGTAACCCTCCACCTTGGTTCTGTATCACACACATAGTAAGTGTATTTCACCCTACTTGGATACTTCTACATCAGACCCTTTGTTAAGCACAACTATTCAAGGAGGTTGGTGGTATAACGGTCATCTTCATTTTCCCTGAGGCCCTTTGTTGTTGCTATTAGGTTACCAGGAGCCATTTCAACTCATAACAGCCCTTTGTACAATAGAATGCAGCACTAGGTGGTCTTACACCATCCTTACAAATAACCCATTGTTGCAGCCGCTGTGAAAATCCATCTTGGGGAGGTTCTTCCTGTTTATTGCTACCCCTCTCTCAGAGGCCTAAAGAGATAATAAATAAAAACAAAAACACTTGCCTAAAGACACACAGCACGGAACTATGGCATCAGGGACTAGTTTAGCTTCAGTGCCACGAGTCTAATCACTGCTGTGAGAGCCTGAGCCTCGTTCCTCCTTCTTCCCCAATGAATGCTCTTTTCTGCTCATAGCTCACTTTTAGACATGGAATTGCAGCCCAGATTTCACCCCGGTCCTGCAAACGGCCTGCAGTTCTGCCAGAAAAGTCCTGAGACTCCCCAACTTATCAGAGTGCGACATCTCTCTTGCCTGCCAGGCCTCCCGCTGTGGCCCGGGACCTTCCTAGTACACTGAGCCTCCGCCCTCTGCTAGGAGATAAACAAGGGCAAGCTCTGCCAGCCTTTCTTCTCTGGCTGTTTACTCTCCAGCGCCACCCTCATTTTCTCTCTGCCTCGCATTCGCGGTCATCGGAAAGCCTGCCGACCATAAGCCTTTGCTACTTCTTTCACATTTTCTCCTCTGAATCTTGTCCTGGCTCCCCTGGGCAAGCCCCTAGTGAGAATTCTGCAGTGCCCCACAAAGCATAGTTTCAGCATTTCATAACTGAGTCTTTTTATCAATATAAGTTGTTATGGCCAAGATATCCTTGCACTGGGCTTCAGGAGACAGTGCACTGGTTATTTTGCCCTCTTTAGAGACTACCTGTGAGAAAAGCAGGCAATGAGCAAGACTCAGGGCCCGTCTTTCCCAGGTGAACGGCTCCCATCTCTCCTCCACCTCTGAGGTCTTGTTAGTGAGGAGGGGTTGGTTGGTCCCCTCTCACTACCATGTGTCTTGACATCTCCCCCCATACTCGTTATATAATGAAAGGGATTTTTTAAATACTTCATGAAAAAATTCCATGATATTTTAATTACATTTTTCTATGCACTCTTGAAGGCCCATCGTATGCCTGAATCCTCTCACTTCCTAACTTAAGCATTTAGAACATAGCAACCCAAATATTGGCAGTTTGTCATTTTTCTTCTTTGTCATATTTGCCCCCGGAGGCAATGGACCCAGACTATTTGCTATAAGGGCAATGGTAATTACTGGTAAGAAAAAATATACATAACTGCACTTATACAAATTATCATCTGGATAAATGCGATATGGAAAAATCATCTGAAGCCAAATACACCTGAAGCCAAAATGATACTTGAAGCCAAAGAGACCTGGAATCAGAGGCTAGCAATTTTGCTTATTTGGTTGTAAATATTAGATGGGTTTTATTTAGACATTGAGTCTTTGCACTCTGACCTGTTGAAGTAAGGGAATTAAACCCCAACAGGATTCCAACTGGTTAAGTCAATATTGTCACAAAAATGATTTAGGGCTGACTCGATTTCCTGGGGTTTCAAGTTACATTATTTCCATGAGGAATTCATGTCTGTTAAAGATGCTAGCTAGCTATTTAGCCTAAAGATCCATTCTGGTTTTGCCTTCCCATCCCGGTACCATGCAAGATGCTACCATGGAGGGTGTCTGGCTCCTTTATTTTCTTTCTTGAGCTGAGGAAGGGACAATGAGAGGATGAGAACTAACACTTTCCTTTTCCTCTTACCTGGCATCATCATATTTGAGCTTTTGTGCTCTATGACTTTTCTTGAATCCAACTCAACACACTGAAGACAGAAAAATAACTTATATTTTAATTTGCTTGGTTCTTAAATTAGAACACCATCCTAGGGAATACAATGTGATCCTGTGTTGTTTATTTGGGGAGAATTTTCTTCCCGGACTGAGAGGTTGCCATGTGGATGCAGGGCCACTAGATGTCACAAATGGGGAAGTGTTCTGCCTGCTCTGTGCAGTTTCTCCTGCAAGGGTCCATGTTGTGCGGGAATCCTTTTTCAGCTCCCGTGACCACCCGATGCATGCTGGTATTCTCTGTGCTCCATCTTCCCCACCCTTGTTTGTAATCAGGAATCCAAGAAGAAAGCCATTTGGGAAGTCTTCGCAGTGAATGCTGGCAATGCAGGGAGAGATACAGGGAGACGGAACCAGGTTACTGGAGCGAGGGCTGTGGAAGCGAGGGCAACACTTTAACTCGGTATTATCCTGATGGGCGGCTCCCAGACTGATCTTCAGACAGGTGATGGTCGATGACAGTGTTGTGGGGATTATCCAGTAAATATTTACTGACCCCTCTTACATGTGACAGAGCCCTAGGAAAACAGAAGCAACAAACACAAAAGCGAAATCAGAAAAGTGAGCCCTTGCTGTGGGTTTTCCTAAAGCGACAGCTTTTTCATTACAAGTTCTAGGTTTTCAAAATTTCATTTTTGTTCTGCTGTGATGTTGAGGTGGCCTTTATTTTATAAACTGAGCAGAAATTTGTATTTTAATATTTTTTGTTTGGCAAAATTAAAAGTTGGAAGTTTGCTTTTGGCTCTCTCGTAAATTTTTGACATTTTACTAAGCACTCTGCATGATAGCCTTCAATGTCTAGAGTTAGAAACTGAAGCTACTTCCCAGGAAACATCATTATCCACATCACATCTAATTTCAGCCATTGCCATTTCAGGAGCAATCAGACAAAGTGGAAAGAAACACCCTCCAGATTATTTGAAACGGAAAATAAACAGAATCAAAGGTGGTTAATGAATATCATTAACGCTTTCCCTAGGGAAACAGTTTTCTCAAAGTACTGGTTCTGCTAGCACATTGTGGATATATAAGTATTACCTTTGGGTCTCTAGGATTGTTTTATGAAATATACTTCTATTTTGTCAGAGGTTTACAATGGAATTCCACCTATTTGATAACCCAATAGTCTCTGGTCGACAGTCCGGCATAACAAAAATAAAAAATAAAGAATTTTCAACTGAAGTAACTGGTTTGACCAAGGAAACACATCACTCTGTTCTCAAGATTAGTCCGTTTGACTTAAATCATTTCAGAGTCTTGGGGTAATGCTTCTAGATGGAGGCTCAACGACAGATCCTTCAATATGACACCAACACATAAGACAGAAAAAGAGGAATTGAGCTTACCAAAATCGAAAGCTTTAATTTATCCACGGACATTAACAACAAAGGGAGAAAACAGCCTATAAATTTGGAGAAAACTTATGGGAACCATGTTATATAATGGGGGAGTCCTTGTTATTGCTATTTAGTATCATCGAGTCAGTTTTGACTAATAATCATCTTATGCACAACAGAACGAAAAATTGCACGGTCCTGGGCCATCCTCACAATTGTTCCTAGGTTTGGGCCCATTGTTACAGACACTGTATCAATCAATTCTATGAACTTTCTATGTCCCCTCATATCCCTAAATCTTCTAGATTTTTAACATACCAGGGGATACCCCCCAAAACTGCACTTTTCCCCCTAAAGCTATCTATTTAATATATGTTTTTACAAAATAACCTTATCACCTTCAAAGTATTATCCATTATACTTCATACATTTGTCAAATCTGTGATTCCATTCTTGGAAACATTTTTCAAACTCATCTGTTTGGAGGGCTTACAGCATCTCCCCCATTTTTTCTCTTCACCTCTTCCATGTCATCAGATTGCTGTCCTTTCATGTCTCTTCACATTCTTAGAAACAAAAAGAAGTTGCACAATGCAATGTCAGGTGCATGGGGCAAGAGAGGCATGCTGTTTTTGCCCAAAACTGGCACACTGAGATGGCTATGTTGCATTGTTGGTGGCAAACCAGTACTCTGTCTGCCACACATCAGGCCTTTTTTTGTTGCACACTGTTACACTATCTTTTCAGAACCTCTAAATACAAAGCTTGATCAACAAACTCCAAATGCACTCTCCCCCTCATACCAAAAATGTCTGGTTCACTTTGGAGCTATTCATTCAAAGAATGTGTATTTCCACTTCATGCTCTTTTTCTTGGCCAGTCAGAACTCAAAGTAAAATTTTGAAGCAACCCTTTTCATTCTCAAATTTTTCATTAAAATTCAGTCAACCACACTCCAAGTTAGTCCACATAACTTCCCCATCTCTTCAATGATCCAATGTCAGTCTTCAAGCATAAGTGCACAAATTTTGTCGAGATTTTCATATGTCCAGGAAGTTGATGGATGTCCAGAATGAGGTTTGTCATTAATCAACACTTCACCTTTTTTGAAATGAGAAAACCACTCATACACTTGAGTTTTTCCCATAGCGCTGTCCTTGTAATCTGTGTTCAACATCACAACGGTTTCTGCAAAGTTTATCCTGAGCAGGAAAAAAACTTTCACAGTCGCATGCTATTCTCTTAAATCACCCATCACAAAAAGTGAGGTTTGATCAAAACTTCTTTTAAGAAAAAATTCACTGGGACTGGAGAGAACCTTCCCAAGTGATGCCACTAGGTACACTAATTCAGAGCCAGTTGCTCAATGCTCACCGAGTGGAGGAAAATGCATACTGTGAAAGCTCTGCCCAGTGGAACTTTTTCTGATTTGGGAGGGGGACCCCCTCATAAGTGTTTAGAATATAGAACTTTTCCACTGTCACTCTATTCTACCAAACATGATGTCCTTCTCCAAGGACTGGTCTCTCCTTACAACATGCCTAAAATATGTAAGAGGAAGTCTTGCTATCTTTGCCTCAAAGGAGCACTCTGGACGCAATTCTTCCATGACTGATATTTTTGTCCTTTTAGCAGCCCATGGTATTTTTAGTATTTTTTTTCCAGCACCACAATTCAAATGCATCAATTCTCCTTTGGTCTTCTTTATTCAAAGTCCAACTTTCACATTATTTGAAGCAATTGAAAATACCATAGCTTGCATCAGATGCAACTTAGTCCTCAAAGTAATATCCTTGCTTTTCAATACTCTTGTGCAGCAGATTTACCTAATGCAACTTGTAGTTTGATCTCTTGATTGCTGCTTCCATGAATTTTGATTGTGGATCCAAGTAACACAGAATCTTGACAACTTCAGCCTTTTCTCAATTTATCATGAAGATGTCTATTGGTCCAGTTGTGAAGATTTGGGTTTTCTTAACATTGAGTCTTAATTCATACTGAAGCTGCAATCTTTGATCTTCCGGGCACACACAGGCTTTTGTTTTGTTTTTGTTTTTTAATCATTATCCTAGTGGGGGTGAAGTGGTATCTTATTGTGGGTTTGATTTGCATCTCTCTAATTAAAAAGCCTTGCATTGTTAAACACAAGGCCAGAGTTGAAAACCCACCAACTGTTCCATGGAAAAAAGTAAGATTGCCTGCTCCTACAAAGATTTACAGCCTTGGAAACCATTATAATGTCTCTATGAGTCAAAATCAATTTAATGGTAGTGGGTTTTAATGACATAAATGGATCCCTGGTGACACGGTGATTATGAATAATGACTGAAAATGTTAGTAGTTCAAACCCTGCAGCTTCTCCATGGGAAAAAGATGTGCTGTCTGCTTCTGTAAATACTGCAGCCTTGGGAATCCGATGGGGCAGTTTGCTCTGTCCTATATGATTGCTTTGAGTCAGAATCCACTGGGCAGCAAAGAGTAATGATTACTGATGCTAAACATCTTTCATGTGCTCATTGGTCATTAATATTTTTGATGGAATGTCATAAAATTCTTTGATGATTTTCTCTTGAGTTATTAAATTTTAGGAGTTATTTATATATTCTAGATATGAAATACCTACCAGATAGAAAACAAATTATTTATGGTTGAGTCTATTCCAACTCACGGTGATCTCATGTATAGTTTTTAATGAGTCTTAAGACATCAGTGGGTATACGGGAACTTTTAACCTTTTGCTTAGCTGTTGATCTCTTTAATTGTTTGCTCCACCCAAGAACTCCCGTGGACTATTGAAACCCAAACCAAAAATATCCCTCACTGTCAAGGAGGCGATTCTGCTCCATAGTGATCCTATGGGACGGGGCAAAACTGCCTTGTCAGTTTCTGAGACTATAACTCTTTGTGGGAGTGAAAAAGCCAGTCTTTCACCCAAAGAGCAAGGAGAGGCTGGTGGGTTTGAACTGCTGACCTTGTGGCTAGCAGCCCAACTCTTAACCACTATGCACCAGGTCTCTTAGTGGACTGTTGTTACTCACCCATAAGTAGAAAGAATAGAATATTACAGTATTTATGAACCTTTAAAATATGCTGAGTGAAGTAAGTGGATACAAAGAACAAATATTGTGATGATCATATTTACCTCATTTACATGAAATATCTAGCACAGACAAATGTTTAGAAATGTATAGAAATCAAAGTTTGTTAGTGGTAACCAGATGATGTAGGGAGGCGGGGAAAAGGGCTCTGAGTGTCTGTAAAGGGTGAGGGAAAGTGTTGGAAAAGAATAGTAGTGATAGTGGCACCACACGATGGACGTAATCAAGGTCCTTGCATTGTATATGTACATGTTTAATTGGTAAATGTTTCTAATATATATTTTACCACAATAGAATTTTAATCTATATGCAAACCTTTGGCAAAGGGTGGTTTGAATAATGTCCATGAGACTAAAAATGATGTTACATGAATATGCTAGAACCAGGTGACTAGGAAGAGAAGGCAAGAATGAAAGAATATTCTCTCTTGCCCATATATGACCTTTCATATCTCTACTCTATCCTCCTCTTTGTAGCAAGAACTATCGTCCAAAGTATATAGATAAGATTAAGTCCCTTTCTTCTTCAAAGGTTTTCTATTACTGAAAAATAAATCTCGTATCATGGGACTTAACCCTAGTGGAAGAAAATGCATGCAAGCAAATGTCAGAGAATCAAAATGACTGACATAAGAAAACTCTAGGGATTGTTCTTCTCATTTCCAGCCAGAGAGAGAGCTATGGATTTCCTTGCATTTTCCCCCCTGTTTTCTTTATGGGAGAGTTTTCCCAGAATCTAGTGCACAGCTGTTGATAGTGTTATAGGTTGGGTACTGCCCAAAGGTGCACAGGTGCCTGAGGTTCAGCCTGTGTTCAGTCTCCCAGACTTTGTGCCTGGCTGCATGAGGTGATGTTATAAATAGATGAGGCATGCTTATCTAAACCTCATGGAGGTCCTCCACAAGACAGACGAGGTACCAGCAAAAGGGTTCTTTGTGATTCAGAGCCAGGACAGGGATAAGGCTACAACTGTTCTTATTGTTTGATAATGAAAATCAACCTGAATCCTTGAAAATCTCCAGGAAGAAATTATGCTCATTTATTCGGGCAAGCTAGATGAGACCTAGACGAGATCCCAAGGCTTACCTATTTAAGGTGTCTAGAATCAAAGATTTCTACTTCTTCCAGTGGTGTTTATAGGCCACGTATACACACTGGATACTTTCATTTCTGTTAATAGGCCATATTTCCTCGAAGTAGTAGTTTCTTATGCTAAATTCTCATATAATTTTAACATTTCTTTGCATCTCATTTGCTTAATTGTCCCACTGCTTTTCTTCCCAATTCCATCTTGTTTGCATGTTTCCACTCAATCCGACTCCGTTTCAGGACTGCAACCCAAGTTCCCATTTGAATTCAGGCCACGGACAGACATTCCCTGTCTTGCCTATCTTTCCGCTAAGCCATTGCTTGCTCGCTTTCCCTCTGCTTGCCCAACATTTTAGACATTTTTTTCCCCAAGAACAATTTGTTCATCAAGATTTTGGCTCATTTGCTTCATGAGGAAACAACAGTAACAACTAAAAAAACAACAAAAACATCCTGTCATCACAGCTAGTAGACGTAAAAACCAAACCAACCAAAACACGTGCCAAAAAGTCCGAGACCAAGTGGTTCAAGGGGTCGCTGTCTGCCTCTCCCGCGGGTTTCTTCCATTGGCTCCCGAGCTTGGCCTTCAACTTGGTCTTTGCAGTGCTGCTGTCTCACACCTTTTCAAAGATATGATAGGGTAGCACAGAAGTTCCCTATTGGAATCCATGGATGGATCACAGAGGTGAAGACATTTTAAAAAAATCTGTGTGTGTTTCTTTGTCATCTGTACAATCATGCACATTTTCTAGGGAGAGAATCATCTCAATGGGATTGACCCACAGGCCCTGAAATTTGGTCACACGAGGACTTTCCCAGTTCATCCAGGCACTTAATTCCTTTCCTATTCCCTTCTCCCGGCTCATATTGTGCTTCTGTTATCTTTACACACTAGCAGCTTTGTGTGGATTTTAGATTTCAAAGTAAAAACATCGCTTGCTTTTTTGCTACTGTTATGAGAGGATGATCACTCATTTTAGCACTTGTAAAGGAGCTTTGGTGGTGGGCTGGGCTGCTACATGCAAGGTTGGTGGTTCAAAGCCAACAATCACTCCACTTGAGAAAGAAGAGACTGTCTGCTCCCCGGAAGATGTCCAGTCTCAGAAACCCGAAAGACCACTTCTCCTCTCTCCTCTGGGGTCCCTGGGACTTGGAAGTAGCATTGGGTCTGAGTTTGTTTGGGGGTTTGCAGTTCCTAACTCGGTTTGTATTTCAGTGGAGGCATAGTGTGATACACAAGAGGATTAAGGCAGGACCCTTGCTGTCCAGGAGATTATATTATAAAGAAAAGGAGATATGTCAAATACAATCACCGACAACCATAACAATGACATAGAGTTATTTATATGGGAGGCCATGGTAAGGACACAGTGAACTGAAACCGATTACTCCCAATTTGACTTGCACCTATGGCTACTGGACAGGAGAGAGTAGACGCGCTCCGGGCCTTTCGAAGGCTGTCGATCTTCATGGAGAAGACTGCCGTAGCTTTCTCCTGCACGGCCGTTGGGAGGTCTCACTAGGAGCTGAGTGCATAATCACCAAGGTGCCGCCAAGGACAAATCCCAAACCATACCCAGTCCCTGGGTCTAGCAAGCCTGGGAGACAGAGTGCAAGTGCCCCCACAGGTTTTCAGAGGCCCAAATCCACATCTGTCTCCCGTGAAGGGGTCGGCAGATTCCAGCTGTCCACCTCTCAGTTAGCAGCCTAAGATTTAACTCACAGTATCACCAGGGCTCCAGGGGTGCTATTGAAGTTGATCTTGAAAGGCATGTGGAAGATGTACAGGAAGAGGAGGCTGGCAGTGCTGGCAGTAATGCAGAAAACAGTTCATTCAGGGCTAGCAGAGTCTTAAAGAGAATGGATAGTTGGTCTGACTATAAGGGCCTATTGGAGTAAGATGAGTGATCCCAGTGAATGCATCACCTCTCTGCCCTCCATCCGTTTCTGACACTACGTGTTCCTCCCCCAGCATCGGCTCTTGTGATGGGCTGCACAATCCCTTGCCATGGCCACAGGAACTAGCAATGATGCCGGTCAATTAGGGAAGTGAACAGGTAGGATCCGAAAACATTAAGGATGCAGTCTTGGTCCCCAGAAGTGCCTCTTTTCCGCCAGCAGCAGTGTGGCTCACTGGTCCTCCCCCCAGCGATGTGGTCCTTTGGCCTCTGCCTTGTTTCTTGGGCCAGGAAGCTCCCTTGCTGCACTGCCTCCCAGCCTATTGGCCCTGATGTCTCTGCTCTCAGGGAGGCTTGGCTCCAGGAAGGATCTCAAATGTGCTCTGCTGAGCGCTGGTCATTATTCTTCTTATTCTTTTTCAATCATGTTATTGGGGGCTTTAATACCTCCTATAACATTCCATACACCAATTGTATCAAGCATATTTGTACATATGTCACCATCACCCTTTTCTAAACATTTACTTTCTACTTGAGCCCTTGGTATCAGCTCCTAACCCTTCCTCCCGCCACCCCCCCTCCAACCTCGTGACCCCTTAACAAATTACAAATTATTATTGTTTTCATATCTTACACCCACTGCTGTCTCCCTTCACCCACATTTCTGTTGTTCAATATCTGGGAAGAGAAAGGGGATTATGTGTCAATCATTATGATCAGTTCCCCCTTTCTCCCTTCCTCTGCCCACCTTCCTCTGACCCTCCTGGTATCGCTACTCCCATTCCTTTTCCTGAGGGGTTTATCTGACCTAGATCCGTGTGTCGTGAGCTCTTACCTTTACTAGTGTACATGTTTCGGTCTAGCCAGAACTGAAAGGCAGGATTGGTGTCATGATAGTGGGGGGTGAGGAAGCCTCAAAGAACCAGAGGAAAGATGTGTGTTTCATCGGTGCTATACTGCGCCCTGGTTGACATTTCACACTTTGCTTATCCCTTCCTTGTGAGCTTCTGTGAGGGGATGTTCTATTGTCTACAGGTGGGTTTTGGGTTTGTGCTCCCACAACCCCTCATTCTCAACAATATTTTTGTTTGTTTGTTTGTTTTGGGTCTACTGGTACCAGTTACCTGATTCTTTCAACATCTCATGATCACACAGACTGGTGTGCTTCTTCCATGCGGGCTTGTTGCTTCTCTGCCAGATGGTTGCTTGTTTACCTTCAAGCCTTAACACCCAAGACACTGTACCTTTGGATAGCCGGCACCATGTAGCTGGTAATTCTTGATTGTCTCAGATGTTCATTCTCTCTGTCCCTGCTACTGAGATGGTTCTGTTGCAAACAGAGGAATGGTAAAACTGACCGGTCTCCAAATTAGGATCCTCTACATCTAATTTACATGATCCCACCCAATCATTTGGTTGAAATTTTAGTGAAATAGATAGAAGAGCCATATTAAGAAACTTCACCTCATCACCGTGTGTGTGTGTGTGTGTGTGTGTGTGTGTGTGTGTGTGTGTAGAAGTCTAGTCTGAGGTGATGAGAGAGTAGTAATGGGGGAGACTTGTTTCCAGCACAGGGGGACAGGCTAATTTTGCTATATGTGCTCTTCAAGTCTATGCCTCTAAAGGGCATCAGTGACTAGACTTTAAACATTTCACACTTTGCTTAGTCAAAACTGGTATTGTTTGGCTTGTTTCATGAAGAAGATTCCTGAATTTTATGAGACTGTTGATTTTGTACAAAGAACATGAGGTTTAGGTCATACAATTATGTTCCAAATGAAACCCTATTATTCACTGGTAAAGGTCAGATGTATAATGACTCATTTTGAAGAGGTGAATCTCACATAATTCCTTTGCATTTTAATAAATAGCATGTCAATGGACACCTATTCTGAGCATGTTCTTAATGCCTTGGCACACAGGGCTACATGATATTTTCACCCATAAACACATTACTGATGGCAGATCCTATAGGCCAAAGACTGCAAGACTAAACATTGTGAAGTTGTTTGTACATTATAGTTCTCTGTGAAAGCATCAGACATTTTTACCCTTTGCCTAGGGCTTCTTAGAAGTAGTTTATCTGTCAAATAAAGTTACTAAATGGACTTTTAGTTTACAATATATAACAATATCTGAGGATAATGTTGCAAGTGTCTGAGAACTGGCAAGGAGGTCCAGCTAAATTTGGCTGTCATTACTGTTACAGAGTCCATATTTCAATCATTGGTTTAGTTTGCAGCACTGAAATATCTTCAAGCAGGTACTGAGATTAAGTTTTTGAATTAAATTTAGTTGGCAGGTAAACTATGGAAAATTTTTTGCTCTGAAAAGAGTTTTTATTGAGGTTCATTTCCATGCTACAGGTAGAGCATTTTAGAAGTTGGTGTTTTCTTTATTTATTTTGCCCACCAATAATTATTTATGAGTTATTGTTCTTGCTCCAATAGGCCAGTGCTTTGCATTACTACCCTCAATGCTTTTTTCTCTCAGAGGGTTGCTTCTGCATAAATCAGTTAACCCCAAGGTCTTTCAGAAGGAGAATGTGTGAAAATGTTAGACAATCATGCTCACAGGGTAGATAGTTCATTAGAAGTGTGGAAGGCTGTTGAGGGGGCAGCGACCTGGATGTTGCTTTTTTCCTAAAAAGCTGAAAGCAGTGTGTGACGTTGAAAGGACTCAACTGAAAAACTCGAGTCAGTGCCATCAGGTCAATTCTGACTCACTGCCACCCGATATCACAGTGGACAAGTGCCCCTGTGTGTTTCTGAGACTGTAACTTTTGATGTGAGTAGAAAGCCCAGTCTGTTTCCTTTGAAGCTGGCCTGTCATTTTGAACTGCTGACCTTTCAGTTAGCAGTCAAACTCTAACAATCCATAAACCACCAGGGCTGCTAAAATAGAAGATTTGCACCGAATCACCTGTCACTTTCTGGCAGTGAGGAGCCCGTCTCTGCTTGGAGGGAGAGGATGGGAAAAGATGAAGCCCCATTTGCTTGCTGAAGGAAAGAGGACTGGAAACCTTGATGACGGTAGAACATTAGTCTTCAGTATGAATCCATCAGCACAAAGGAAAAACCCTCACAGCTGGACCAGCAGCAACAGGATAAATGGAGACAATGTGGAAGTTGTCAGTGCTTTTGTTTTATTTTCATCTACAAGTCACGGCTCATCCATGGGAGTAACAATTAAGAACATATAGCATTGGGAAAATCTGCAAAAGACTTCTTTAAAATGTTAAAGGCAAAGATAATCACGTTGATAACTATGAAACACCCAACCCAATTATGTTTCTTTTTTTT
>NW_022111373.1:66656863-66658165 GCF_000313985.2 Echinops telfairi | reverse complement strand
GGTCGCAGGGAGGAGATAAGCCAGTCAGGGTGCAGTGTAGCAAAGATGAAACATACAACTTTCCTATAATTCTTAAATGCTTCCTCTCCTCCTCCCCGCACTATCATGATCCCAATTCTACCGTACAAATCCGGCAGGACCAGAGTATGTACACTAGTACAGAGAGGAAATGGAAACACATGGAATCCAGGACAGATGAACGAACCCCTCAGGACCAGTGGTTAGAGTGGTGATACCGGGAGAATGGAGAGAAGGTGAGGGAGAAAGGGGGAACAGATTAAAAGGTTCTACATATAACCTCCTCCCTGGGGGACGGACAGCGGAGAAGTGGGTGAAGGGGGACATTGGACGGTGTACGATATGACAAAATAATAATAATTTATAAATTATCAAGGGTTCATGGGGGAGGGTAGAGCGGGGAGGGAGGGGACAAAATGAGGAGCTGGTACCAAGGGCTCAAGTGGAAAGCAAATGTTTTGAGAATGATGAGGGAAATAAATGTACAGGAGTGCTTGACACAATGGATGTATGTGTGGATTGTGATAAGAGTTGTATGAGCCCCCAATAAAATGATTCAATAATAAAAAATAAATAAATAAACAAAAAAAAAGTTTTGGCAAATGTTTTGGGAGATTCCAAAGTGGTAATCGGGAAAGATTTTCATAAAGGACACAGGATGATCTTGGGCTTTATTATGAAGAAATTTGAAACAAGGTTGAAAATCTGCATTGGTCAGAAAAAGGGTAGGAAAGTTACCGGGAGGATTGGTTTCCCCATAATAACAATGCACAAGGTCATTCAGTCTTCTAGGGTGGCAAAGGCTGTCGTTCAAAAATGTCACTGGGAAGTCTTACCCCATTCATGTGGTAGCTCTGATCTTGCCCATTCAGACTTCTTTTTGTTATCAAAACTCAAAGGACATTTAAAAATAAGATTCTTTGAGGATTTTGAAAATACCTACATTGCCATTATAACTCTGAGTACAGAATTAGAGAGAATTGACAAAGTGCAAAATCAACTACCTTTAGAAGTGGGTAGACCTAGATGGAGGATATATTGAGAAACAATAGCTTCACATTTTGATATTTTTCTTTAAGAAAAGTGTCTATGATTGAGGAAAAATATTTTATGAATTATCCACATATAGAACTCCTCACTTATTGACATGGTTAGGTACCAAAGACCAGATTGTTATATGAACAAGATGCTATAAGAAAATGGAAGATAACCACATCAGATCACAAAATTAAGGGTGAATTAAATGTGAAGGGTACCACCTTTTTGATCTCCTCTTCTGTGGTG
>NW_022111373.1:66651360-66653075 GCF_000313985.2 Echinops telfairi | reverse complement strand
TGGGTCTGTGCCTACTTATCTTTATGATGCTCCTCCTGTGTTCTAGTTGTGTTAAAGTTCCCTCTAAGCAACTCTCCTGGGCTGGATTCTGCGGAGTCCCTCTGGTACGTGTCACTCCGTCCCCATCTTCCTGGAAGTCTCCAAGGGTGAATTAAATGACAGCCAAATTACACCATTACATAATTGCCAAATTACTTCAATAACGGATTGTAAAATGTTATCATTATATAATGGTCAAATTACATAATTGCCAAACTATTGAAAATTATAGCCAGCCATGATAACATGCAGCCTTAGTTAGCATAGCCAGCATCATTTTCACCCCACAGCTCAATGTTTATCACTTCTAGTTGTATGGTGTTGATAGGAAAAGAAGCTATATTTTTTACTATGATCATAAATGTGAAATGCTGATATCAAAATAGTCAAGGCAATGTTCTGTGTATATGTGTGTGTGTGTGAATACATATATGTATACTTTAAAGAATCTTTTTAACCCTTCTTTGCCTAGGAGATTGACCATGTAAATTAGATTTCCCTAATGAGATACAGAGAACTACTTGTATGTCAGTCACTTTGTTGTGCTGTGGTGTACTTCTATGATGCTGGGAGCTGTGCCATTGGTATGCTAAATAAAGCAGGATTATCCAAGGTGAATAAGTTTTATCACAGCTTCCAGGCTAAAAACAATCTACAAAAAAAAAAAAAAAAAGGAATAGGTTCTCTCTCTCTCTCTTTGGTGAGGGGGTGTTAGTTTTTGTGGGACTAATAACTGAAAAGCTTAAAAATAGCAGGGAAACTTTGTCAGATATACTGCCTAGTGCTAGGCGGTGAGTCCCCCAAATTAGAAAGCATTCAAATGATGGCTGAGGAAGAGCTGCCTTCTCAGCATTGAGTCAACCATAATGATGTAGATAGAGTAAAACTCTAGGATCTTCACGTGCTGATGGGCCATGACTCAAAATGAGCTGCCAACATCCATTAACAATCAGAGCATGGAATGTAAGAAGTATGAATGTAGGAAAACTGGATGTTGTAAAAAATGGTAGAGCACATGTAAGAATCAATCTCCTACGCATTAGTGGAAGAAGCCCTGATGGTGTAGAGCTGTTAATTGCAAGGCCAGTGGTTTGAAACCACCAGCATAACCTCAGGAGAACTATGAGGCCTTTTTCTCCCCATCAGGTATCCAGTATTGGATACCCTCAGGGGTATTTCTACTCTGTCTGATAGGCTAGTTCTTCTCTGTCCTACAGGGTCACTATGAATCAGGAGAGACTCAGTGGCAATGAGGTTTTGCTTTTGTTTTTTTTTCAGGCATTGGTGAGCTGAATGGACTGGCACTGGTCATTTTGATCAGATAATCATATGGCTTACTCTGTTGTGAATGATATCTTCAAGGGGGAAGGGCATTTGTGTTAGGCCAGTTTGGCTAGTGAAACAAATCCAGTGATACTCATATATGTGTGAGAAAGAGCTTTGTATCAAGAAGCTTTATATATCAGAAAAACATCCCAGCCCAGTCCAACTCAAGTCCATAAGTCTGATATTAGTCCATAAGTCCCTCCTCAGTGAGGTGGGTGTGGGAGGCCTGGTAGGGCATGATCAAGGGTAATGTAACAAAGAGGAATTGCTGAAACCCTGGTGGGGACTAAGCATGAAAGTGGGACAGGAGGAAAGTCAAGGGAAATAGAGGAAAGAGCTGGGAGGCAAAG
>NW_022111373.1:66629921-66650300 GCF_000313985.2 Echinops telfairi | reverse complement strand
ACAAGGATCTACATGTGACCTCCTCCCTGGGGGATGGATGACAGAAAAGTGAGTGAAGGGAGACATCGGATAGGGCAAGATACAACAAAATAATAATTTATAAATTATCAAGGGTTCATAAGGAGGTGGGAGTGGGGAGGGAGGGGAAAAAATGAGGACCTGATGCCAGGAGCTTAAGTGGAGAGCAAATGTTTGAGAATGATGAGGACAACGAATGTTCAAATGCGCTTTACACAATTGATGTATGTATGGATCGTAATAAGAGTTGTATGAGCCCCTAATAAAATGATTAAAAAATAAATAAATAAAATAAAATATCAAACACACAAACACACACACACACACACACAGTCCCTCGTCAGACTCACGCAGCCACATGCAGTGATGCAGAGTGCAGGAAGAATACAGGCCGGTGCGTGCAGAGTCGTGTGGATCCAATAGGCATGGCTGCATCACAGGGCTTGTACAGGACTCAGCATCGCTCGCCAACAGGAAGGTGAAGGCAGAGAGAGAAAGGGGCTGTCCTGCAGAGAGCGATTTCTCTTGGTCCCTCCTCCAAAGGAGGTCATCAAGCTGAGACCTGATTGACAGGCTAAACACCACCCATATCTTCTTACAGGTGCCATGTTGGCACACCCACAAAAAAACCCTCACTAGCACAGCATTTGTCCTCAAAAAGAACATTTTAAGATCTATGTTGAAGTACAATGCTGTCTGTGATAGGATAATATCTATACACCCACAAGGCAGTCCAGTGAATACAACTTCTATTAAGTTTACACACCAACCTCTAAAGATGAAATGATGACAGAATTGTAGAATTCTACCATTGTCCTTACTGTGAAATTGATCAAATATGCCATCAAGATGTGTTGATAATTACTGGAGATTGGAATGCAAAAGCTAGAAACAAATAAAAAGGGATAGTCGTCGGAAAATATGACTCTGGTGACAGAAAGGAAACTGAAGAGCTGATGATAGAATTTTGCAAGATCAACATCTTCATCACAAGCACCTTTCTTCAACAACATAAATGGATACTCTACACATGGACCTTGCCAGACAGAATATTCAACAATCAAAACGACAACTATTGGAGGAGATCATGGAGGAGCTCAATGTTAGCACCCATAGCGAGGCCAGGGGACAACTGTGGGACAGATTGTCCATTGCTTATATGCAAGCCCAGATTGAAATTGAAGAAAATGAAAACAAGTCTACAGAGCAAAAATAAGACCTTGAGTATATCCAACTTGAATTTTGAGACCATCTTAAGAATTGATGAATTCATACATGAAAAAGCAAATGATCATTGAAAACACAAGGAAAAAGAAAAGGTAAAAATGGATATCAGAATAAACTTGGAAGCTTGCTCTTGAATGTAGAGTAGCTAAAACAGAAGGAAGAAATAATGAAGCAAAAGAGCTGAACAGAAAATTTCAAAGACAGCTCAGGAAGAAATAGAATGAATTGTGTACAACGATTTTTGATGTGATTGAACTATTGAAGTGTATTATATGTAAACGATATGCCAATAAAGCTACTAACAAAGAAAAGAAAGTATAATAAAATGTACAAAGACCAGGAGTTATAGAAAGGAAAGAATATGGTCAGCACACATCAAGGTGAGAGAAATAAAGAAAAATTGAAGCCTGATGATTCTATGCATAAAATATGGAATGATACAGGAAGCAGCATAAGAGGATGGAAGGAATCCATCCAGAAATAACGATTCTTCACTCATTTCAGGAGGTAGCATATGATCAAAATCAAGTGTACTGAAGGAATTCATCTATGCCGCCTTGAAGGTTGCACAGAAAAACAAAGCTCCAGAAATTTGCGAAATGCCAAGTAAAATGTCTCAAGAAACTGATGGGCCTTGGAAGCCCTCACTCCTGTGTGCCAAGCGATACGGAAAACAGCCACAACCCAATGGAACTGATCCATAGGTGGCCCAACAGAAAGTGGAGATTACTTTACCATAGCATTAATATCAAACATAAGTACAATGTTTATGACACCCCCCCACCCCCCCACCAAGCAGTTGTAGCAATACATGACTGGGGAGCTGCCGAAAGTTCAGGCTGGATCCAGAAGAGGGCTTGTGAGGAGGGACAGATTTTTGCCAGTGTTAGACGTACCTTCGGTGAAAGTAGAGAATACCAAAAAGTTATGAACTTGTTTTCCCTCGCTCTGCAAAAGCATCCGGCTGTGTGGATCACACACAGCAAACTGCTGATCACACTGAGCGAAACAAGAATTCCAGAACATTGTATCGTGCTCACTCAGAACTGGCACATGGACCAAGAGGCATACTTACAAGCAGTACAATGAGATACCACAGGGTTTAAAATCAAGAAGAGCATATGTCTGGGTTGTAGCTTTTCATCACACTTATTCAAACACATACCGAGCAAATAATTCAAGAAGCTCCATTCTGTGGAAACGAACACACCATCAGGGTTGGAGGAAGGCTTCCTTACAACTTGAAATATGCAGATGACCCAACCTTGCTTGAGTTAAGAAATCAAATGATGTATTGCACAAAGCTAAGTGCTGCACAGGTCTCTTTCAAGCGCTGAAGAGCAGGAATTTCCTAACCCAAGGTGTGCTATTTTGAATCATCTAATAAATGCACCTGTAAAGGTTGGATTATGAATAAAGAAGACCAAAGAAAACGTTACACACGTTGAATTATAATACTGGTGAAGAGTACTAACTGATGAATATTTTCTTATGATTCTGACTCCGTCCCACATTTACTTTGCTTGACTCAATAGATTACTTAGAGCAACTTGAACAAGCATCAATAACATTTTCTTCTACAATTTGCTTTTCTTTGAGGGTTACATGAAGGGGAGAAACTCAATTAATTTAAAATAAAAAGTTAGATTAGGTGGAACTCTGCATATTTGCCAGCCATCTGGTTCACTCACAATCTCCCCAGGGATCCTGAACATATTTGCAACTGAAAAGAATTTGAACTTGAATGACTTTTAAATTGGGACATAAAATGTGGAACCCAGACTATGCTCAGATACTTAGCAAAGACTAATGAGTAGCTCTATTCTGAGCCTTATGCCCCATGATGTTTTCTTTCCTCAGAGAGAACTAAAAAAAGATGCAGACACTTGCTAATAATTAAGTGAAACCTCGTTTCCAAAAATTAAACTATACCTGTAAAATTTATTCTCTATTAATTCAAAAAGTCTTCTGCTCTGAGGGTAATAAGCAAAAGCAAAAACAAAAGGGGGGGGGGAGAAAATCACCTGTGATTGATCTTTCTCATTTAGCAGTTTATAGGAAACTCTGTTTTACAGATTCATAAGGAAACGCTAAAGTAGCAGACCTACTTTCTTTTGTAGAATTGTTTTCATTGTTATACATACACCTCTTTAGCTATATACTCCTCCATCAAGTTACACCTTAATCGAGAATTTCACAGAACAGTGGATGAGAGCATATGCTGCTGAAACTATTAAGGAAATAGAAAACTCCAAGTGCAGTCTTTGCTCCCAAGAAACTTACTCTGTTCTATGTTCAAACCGAAAAAACCAAACTCACCACCACCAAATGGATGCCGATGAACAGTGACCCTCTAGGGTAGGGTAGAACCGCCCTGTGAATTCCCTTGACTGTACTCTTATAAGAGTAGAAAGCCCCATTGTTTTCTCCCAAAGAACAGCTGGGGCTTCAAACAGTTGACCTGAAGTTAGCAGCCCGGGGACTAACCTCTATGCTACCGGGTTCCACCCAGGCTATAAGCTCTTCTAGAGAACCTAGTGCAAGACAAGTACTACTTCCTCTCTTATGGATATAGGGAAACATGTGTATTGTTCTTGGGGTTATTACAGTGATAAAAATAAGCTAAAGCCAAATTCACTGCAATCAAGTCAATTCTGGCTCATAGTGACCCTGTAGGACAAGGTCGACTTGCCCCTGTTGGTTTCTGAAACTGCAACAGATGGGGATGGAGGGGAGCAGTAATTGGCAATGAGTAGCAAGAGTGAGCATGTCTTGCAAGATGACATAATCCTGCACGACAAGAACTTGTGTTAATCGAAATGCCTTAACACCTTGAGAAACACAGCTTTCAGCTAATATCTAAGATATCGTTATAGTGACTGCCCTGGAATGAAGAAAGATGACTTAGAATGGAGTGGGAATAGGTTTGTACAATAAAATCTGGATTCTTTCCTAAGTTATTTTCAAATTTTAGTCTCCATTGACAATATGCTAATATTGTGGCACAGTAATTTGCTAAAAAATATTTGTCTAATACTGTACTTTAAAAACACATATAAAAAGAATAACCTCCACAAGTATTATTGGGTGTTTTTCTTTCCAGGTTTCATTATGCATCTAAGTTAATTAATTGCACATAGTTGAACTCATAAACATAGGACGCATTTTAATTGCTATATTTGATTATCTGTATAGAAGGGAATAATTTTCATAGTGTCACATCAACATTGCATGCTTGTTTACTTAGGGAGTTTCTTAAAGGCTTCTACATAGATGTGAGTTGCTGGTAAGTATTTATGCTTTACATAGGAACACGCTTTGATTATATTTTCAGGTTTCATTTACCTAGGCAAGGGTCTCTGTTCCCGTTGCTTGGGGGCTGATGCCGTATAGTGACAGGCTAACTGTAAGGGGCCCCATGGCGCTCTTGGGTAGATGTCTGACAGCTGAGGGTCAGATCCGCCAGTCACTCCGCAGGAAAAAGATGCAGTTGTCTCCTTCTGTAAAGATGTGCAGCCTTGGAAAGACCTTTTAGGGTTGCTATGAATCACAATGGACTCAACAGCAGTGAGTCCAGGCGGATGGCTGCTGTGTATTGGTCCAAGCATTTCTCTAAAAAAATTTCCCCTACCGAACCTGAAGTTCTCCTCACTGGCTCTGTAACATGGAGTAGTTCTAAATGAGTTCATCACACACCAACAGTTTTCTATAACATTTGGGAACACCTAACTCTGGTTTTAACTCACCCATAGGCTTCCAAAAGGTTACCTTTGAAAACACTATCGAATAGAGCCACTCCGAATGAAAAGGATCACTATGAATCTGAACAGACTCGCCAGCAACTAGCGCTTAATATCAATAACTCGTGTCATATTAGAGCACCTTTCTAATGGAAATGTATGCTTCTGAACTAATCAGTTATTATCCTTTTAGAATTATCCTTCTCAGTGGAGTGGACACAAAATCAAATTTTATACTTTCTTTTGTATGGAAAGCATCCTGGTCGGAGGCCTCTGTGGTGCATAGCCCTGCCTGCCTTTTTCTCTGTATAGCCTATAATCAGGGGCAAGCCAGGGGCCAGCCTTGGAAAATGGACAGACCCTTTGTGCCACTGTGTTTTCTTGTGGAGTTAAGAAATTGAAGAAGCGGATAGAGGCTTGAAAATGTATGGTTATTTTAATGACATAGTTTATATGTTTCCTATTTTTTAGAATTAACCTATTGTTTGTTGGTTCATTAGGAGCCCTGGTGTCATAGTGGTTATGAGTTGGGCTGCTAACTGCAAGGTCAGCAGTTCGAAACCTCCGGCTGCTGTGTGGGAGAAAGACTCCTGTGAAGAGTGGCAGCAGCAGAAACTCCCATGGACAGTCCTATAAGGTGGCTACGAGCCAGCATCCGTAGTAGGTTTTTGTTGTTGTTGATTAAGTTGACAAATTATTAAAATCTATAATGATGATCTAATTTTTATTTTAAAGTTATAACCTGTTCACATACATAATAGAAAACATTGTTCTATAAAATAAAATTTAAATGATTTTTCCTTGATATTGGGATTGTAAGTAATTTTCATTTGTGTGTGTGTGTGTATCTGTACTTTTCAGTAAAGACACATTTGTGAAGAAATTTGGTAATTTTCTGAACAGTAAATTAACAACAACAAAGTTATTTTATCTAGTAGAAATATAAATTAGGTTTGTAATAGATCAAACTACAACTATTGTACAAAACCACTGTAGTAGTTAACAATTTCATCCCATATTGCAGAAGGAATAACTTGCTTATTTATAGTAAGGCATATAACACATTCTCAATAAAGGGTGACCATTATAAGCTTCCAGGGTTGTGCACATAATCAAAATTGAGTCTATGTGCAGCATCTGCAAAGGAAATCACAAATAATAATCATTGTGACAACTCATAGTCATTCCCCTACATGTCCAAGATATTTTGTTAAGAACCAGAACCCCAAATCAAACCCATTGCCAGCTGATTTGGCAGGAAAACATTCCTAAAGGTCAACAAACAGACCTTGAACTATTTACAGGCTTTCCTTTCTTTTTGTTGTTGGTTTTGTTGTTATTGTTGTTGTTTTCTTTTCTTTTGTTGCTTTTTAAAAATCTCTCTTGTTTTTTGTGCATATTATTATCTCTGCAGGTCCATTTATATAAGATAGGCAGGATAAATAATCTGGAGGAGAAAACAATAGAACTGACAGTTCCAGGGGGACATGAGACAGGAGGGGGCAGGGGAAAGGAAGTGGGTGTTAACAAGCCCAGGGACAAGGGAACAACAAGTGATCCAAAATCAATGACAAGGAGGGTGTAGGAGGCCTGGTGGGCTTGTTCAAGGGAATTGTAACCAAGAGGAATTACTGAAACCCAAATGAAGGCTGAGCATGATAGTGGGAGAAGAGGAATGTAAAAGGAAATAGAGGAAAAAACTAGGAGGCAAAGGGCATTTATAGAGGTCAAAATACAGGCATGTGCACATGTAAATATATTTATATATGATGGTGGGGAAAATAGATTTATGCGTATATATTTATAGGTTTAGTGTTAAGGTAGCAGATGGACATTGGGCCTCCACTCAAGTACTCCCTCAATGCAAGAGCACTTTGTTCTATTAAACTGGCATTCTATGATGCACACCTCCCTGACACAATCGCTGAAGACAAAATGGGTGCATAAGCAAATGTAGTGAAGAAAGCTGATGGTGCCCGGATATCAAAATATATAGCGTCTGGGGGGGGGAGTCTTAAAAGGTTGAAGATAAACAAGCACCATCTAACTGAAAAGCAACAACGCCCACATGGAAGAAGCACACCAGCCTATGTGATCATGGGGAGTCAATAGGATCAGGCATCAGGCACCAAAGAACCAAAAATCATATCATTGTGAATAACGTGGAGTGCAAGGTGGAGGCCCAAAGCCCATCTGTAGGCAACTGGACATCCCCTTATAGAAGGGTCATGGGGAGGAGATAAGCCAGTCAGGGCACAGTGTAGCAATGATGAAACATACAACTTTCCTCTAGTTCTTTAATGTTTCCTCCCACCCACAAATCTGGCTAGATCAGAGGATGTACAATGGTACAGATAAGAACTGGAAACACAGGGAATTCAGGACAAATAAACCCCTCAGGACCAATAATGAGAATAGCAATACTAGGAGGGTGGAGGGAAGGTGGGGGAGAAAGGGGGAACCGATCACAATGATCTATATATAACCCCTTCCCTGGGGGACAGACAACAAAAAAATGGGTGAAGGGAGACATCGGACAGTGCAAAATATGAAAAGATAATAATAATTTATAAATTATCAAGGGTTCTTGAGGGAGAGAGGCTGGGGGAGGGAGGGGAAAAATGAGGAGCTGATACCAAGGGCTCAAGTAGAAAGAAACTGTTTTGAGAATGATGATGGCAACAAATGTACAAATGTGCTTGACACAATGTATGTATGTATGTATGTGTGTATGTATGTATGTGTGGACTGTAATAAGAGTTGTACAAGCCCCCCAAAATGATTTTAAAAAAAGACCCTGATGCCCAGGTTATACCCTTGACATTGTCTTTGGGAGAGGAACTCAAGTTTCAATTTTTTTTTAAGTTCTCTAAGTAATTCCAGTAGGAATATCAAACTGAGTATGACCTCTTTAGCAGATTACTGAGTTTTCAGGAGGTGATAGGCTAACATTTATAAAATATTACTTTTATAAGTATAGACATAAGACTAAACAGTTCCCTCTTAGCAACCCTCTTCAAAGAGCAAGCATTCTTCCCAAGGAGCAAGGCTGTTCAATTTGGCAGAAGTTGCACAGAAAGAACCGTAAGGGCTTCATTTATCTTTTCCCTGGGCTCGCAACAATTATTGCATGTGACTATGTTTATTTATCAAATTAATAAATGAGTGGTTCTGCGTCTCTGCGTCTCTACGTCTAGATTCACATGCAAGATTCTCAATATCTTCAAAGAAGGCTGTTCAAAGCCTAAACCCTCAAACTCACTAGTTTCTTTTAAATCTTTCTCTGCCTTCTACATATATGAATGTCAGCAGGCAGAGCTGTCATTGACATCATTCCAAGAGAAACACTTGATTTGTTGTTGTCATTGTTGTTTTACATATATGAGCTAGATGAGGAGCTGACCATTTGACCCCTTCAAGAAATATGGTGATATTAAATTTTAAGGATTCCCTTGCCATCCAAGAATGTTACATTTAATCATAAAGATAGTTTCATTATGAGGGAAGGTGGAATCTGAGCCTTTTCTCTATTTTGGGGATATCAAACCAACCAGTTGCCGGTGTCTCAGACTTCAATCCATAAACATTTCTTTGGAAAACCTATCCTTGTAAATCATTGGAAGTAGATTGCCTGGCCTTTCTTCACAAGCACTTCTGGGTGGATTCAAAATGTTACTCTTTTTGGTTAGGAGTCGAATGCTTCATTGACTCTGCCCACCAGGGGCTCCTCTTAGGGCACTGGTGACAATGCACAGAACTCAGGCTACAGTCTGGTATCAACTCAAGGGAAGTCCAGGTTATCGTGGCTGAGTGACAAGAGAGAACAATTCCTCTGGACAGGAGGGCAGCAACATTCTTTGGGAAGGGAACTGGCTGATTTCGTGCAAGGCGTGGAACTCTTCAGGGCTGACCCAAGTTGTTCCCACTCATGAGTGCCTGTGCAGGTAACAGAACTTTGGGGCCAGAAAATGATTAAGCTTAATTTGCTTCCTTTAAAAAAATATATATATATTTTATATTAATTTGCTTCCTTTAAATATACAGATATATAGTTTTCATTGTAACTTGGGTGAAAGTTTAGAGAGTAAATTCATTTTCCAGTCAACAATTGATATACATTACATGGGCTGTCATTCCCTCAATGTCAAAGCCCACTTCCCATTCTCTCCCTGGGCTCCTTGTTCCCACGTGCCTTTTCTTCTTGCTCTTTCTTGTTTTGAGTTTTGTTTTTGGCAAAGGCTGTCCCTTTGGCCGGGTGGTTGGTGTGTTATTTGAATGAAAGGTGGAGGTAGATTCAGTTCCAGGCCTGAAGCCTGTCCAAGGGCTACAGTCTCAAAGGTTCCACCAGTCTCTATTAGGATTTTGGAATTTTTTTTCTTGTTTGTTTGCTTTCTCCCTCGCTGTCTTGGACCATCCACACTGAGCGGAGCGGGACCATCTACATCTAGTTCTTATGTTCTCAGGCGAGTGGAGCTTGTGGCTCATCTGCTCCATGAGTCCGAATTGCTTCCTGGGTTTTTTATTTCCTTCACTCTTCTTGTTTCCTAATTGGAAAAGTCCTATATAGTTGTATTGGGTGCTCGTAGAAAGCTTGCTCGGTCCCAGTTGCTACTCACCAAAGTAGGACATAGAACAGTGTTTATGTGAACTGATCTAGATGTCCCATGAAAATGTGATCTTAAGTTGTCAAGCCCAGTGATCTCATCCCTCAAAGTCTTTGACTATGACTAAGATGTTTTCAGAACTTTTCCTCTTTGCTCTACAATATTATTCTTGGATAAATAAATATCCAAGCATATATAGATGCCTACATATGTATTTATTTATATATTATAAATACATATGCAGAAGCATGCTTTTGCAAATCTCTCTATATTCATGGATGTCATCCCATTCACTTTTCACATCTGTTCAGTGTGGGTGTCTGTGCTGTATCTACCGCTAGATCTGTTTGTTACTATTCATGTTGCGTGGTTGTATATGTATGCTATTTACCTTTGTTGATTCTTATTCTTATCCATTTCCCATGAGTTCCTTTACCACTGCTCATGCTGTGCTGTTCCTCCCAATTCTTGCCTATTATTGTTTTCTTCACTCATATTAATGTCTCTATTCTCTAGTTAGTAATTTGCCTTCAGTTCCTCTTCCTAGTGACTGAAAGGATCCATCTTTCTCTGTATATACCTAAAAAACATTTTCTTTATTGTGATTGGCTTTTTAAACTCAGTCCAGTGGCCTCTAGGTTTATCCATGTTATGATTTGCTCCATGGACTCATTATTGTTTTTGAATGTGTAGTATTCCATTGTGTCTATGTACCATAGTTTGTTTCTTATGCATTAATCCAAGAATGGGGGCACATGGGCTGTTTCCATGTTTTCTTTGCTCTGAATAATACTATTCTGAACATGGTTGCGCACGTATCTATTCATGTTATAAGTCTTCCTTCTCTAGGATGTCTAGCTAATAGTGGGACTGCTTGATCATTTGGGAAGTGTGATACCTTTGTCCACCATAGTGGTACCATTTTATACTCTCACGAGACCGGCCATAGCATTCTAATCTCTCTATGCCTCACCAGCATTGGTTGTTTTCTTTTGTTTTAACTTTGCTCTTATTGCTGGAGTGAAGTGAGATCTCATTGCTATTTTGATTTGCATCTTTCTAGTGGCTAAACGATCAGGAGCTCAGTCGTTTGTCTGCTCCCTGAAATACTACCTACTGGAAGACAAAGGCCACAGAGCCATCTAAGACACACCACCGGTACTATGATTGCAAGACCTAAGAAATCAAGGAGGAGCCACGGTGACATAGTTGGGTTACACACTGGGCTGCTAACCTCAAGGTCAGCCACTCCTTGGGAGAAAGATGAGGCTTGCTACTCCCATCAAGCCTCTACTGTCAGAAACCCACAGAGTTGTTCAGGTCTGTCGTATAGGCCTGAGTTGGAATCAACTTGTTGGCAGTGATCAAGGAAGGAAATTTATTTTTTTTAAAAACCCACATTTTTCTTACTTTCGGTGTCAGTTTCTTATTAATTCATCCATGTTTATTTAGTTCTCCCCAATGATTCTTCTATTTTTACACTGACTTGTATATATATATATATTAAAAATAGCATGTGCCTTCTAAATTTGTTTGTCAACTGCTCTCACCTGAGAGAGTTGCATAAGGAATGCAAAGGCAATTTTTTTTACATGTTCCTATAAAAATTAACATAGTGAATTAATAAAATAACTCTTGAGGGACAACATCAAAGGAACAGTTGGCAAATAAAAACACAAGGTACAAGTTATTTGTGCAAAAATACAATACTCTCTCCCTATGTATGTAACCCTGTTCTGAAGAACAGTCAGCATTCAACTTTGTCTTTTGGTAGTGAACTACGGGCATTATATCTGAACAGTTTAAGTTGTTTAGTATAAACTTCCACAAGTCATTTTGATATTGTTACCATGGTGAGTTTATGTGTGACCAGGTTGTATTAATTCACGAAAGTTGCAGGCAACGTGAAGATAATGTTCTTCATCTGTGTGAGAACTTTAGCACTAAAGCATGGTTTTGTTTCACATTTGGACTTTTGTATTATGCAAGGCTGCTTAATATGCTCTCAATATGTATGGAGAGAACTTACAAACATACTTTCTATTTTGAATGTCAATGATTTAAACTAATGTAAGCGTGTCTCCATCCAAGTCATTGCACCATAAACAGACTCCTGCACCTAAGAATCCATTTCCATCTGCCAGACAACTACAGAAATCATTTTCCAGGTTAACATTTCAGTGCAGTGATGGAAATATTAAAATATTAAATATTAAAAGATATTTCTTGCCATGTAGGGCATAAAGTTCTAGTGTGGAGGACTTAACGATGAACAGAAATGTCTTCCTTTTAAATTCAGTACTCATAATGGAGATCATAACACATCTCAGGCTCACTAGTCTAACCAAGGACAGTAAAGATTTTAAATTCAGTACTCATAATTGAGGTCATAACACATCTCAGTCTTACTAGTCTTACCAAGGACAGTAAAGATTTAATTCAGTACTCATAATGGAGATCATAACACATCTCAGTCTCACTAGTCTTACCAAGGACAGTAAAGATTTGGGGGATTGCTAACTGGGTGAAAAAAAACAATGATGATTTGGCTCATTTAAAAAAAAAGAATACTGTCAATAGTTTGGGGGATAGCCAGTCCTATTCTGGATAGTGCTGTTATGCATGCTGATTTTGCAACACCACGGAGATACTTTAAGGGAAAAAACCCTAACAAACCTTAGCAGACATAATAGGGAGTTAAAATTGTGTTTTCAACTTGAATTCAGATGTAGCAGAACAAAGATGGGTTAAATATCCTGTCTCTAGATAATATATTTACAGATATTAGCACAGAGTGAGTTAATAATCAACAACTAAGAAGAATCAAAAGATAACTGCAGTAACATAAAATTGATGTTTAATATTTCCCAGTCAGTTGTATCTTACAGAAAAATGAAAACATTGGTAATTTTTCAAATACAGATCGGTTCTTCTCATAGTTGTACGAAATATGTATTTAAGGTCTTTAAATACTGATCAAAGACTCATCAGGTGGCTTCATGACTGTTGTACTTTTTAATTTCTTTTGTTGTACACTATTGCTTCTCTGGCAGCAGTGAGCTATCACACAGTTGGCTTCTCAACACAAATGGCAGCTACTCACTGGTCTTTCTTCATGCATTCTGCCCTGGAAAGCCATAAATAATTCCTTTGTCACCCTCCCTTCCTTAGGGGTCAGCTACTCCAAGAGACCACCATGTCTATGGAGCACTGCAGTCAAGAAATCCAGTATGGTTGCCAGCAACCAAACTGGAATCTCCATGGAGTCTCCTCCTAATTGCCAAAGTAATAAGTGACTATATAATTGTAGAAACTAAAACTTGTAACAGGTACCGGCCCCTTTTCTATGAGTGAAAGTTTGAATTTACAAATACCATAGATGACTAAAATTTACTGTGACAAATATGGCAGGAGTCATTAGCTATGTCTTCCAGTGTTAATTGGTTTCATTTTATAGTGTCTTTTTATGTGGATTGTTTCTTTTTGTCTGGCTTTTCAAATGTAGGCATCTCAGTAAGATTTACAAATATATTTTGTGCCTTATGTGGACCACAAGTGTTCATTATGGGGGAAAAAAGGATCAGAACAAAATTTCCCAACATAGCCTCCCATCCATCATTCTGGTAGTCTTGGAACCAAGTCTGAGGAGTATTTCTGAATCAGTCAGTGCTGTCCTGACTGTCTATGAAGCTTTATACTAGGGTAACATTTTGCTTTTAGATATTCTCAGGAAGATACCTTGCAGAATGAAACATGAAACAGAAATCTGGAGGAAACAGTAAAATGAGAGCATTAAAAAGGCCCCTTATTCAATTGAGTCCAGAAGATATGGAGATCCTGATCCCTTAGGAGAAACAAGAGGTTAAAATTCTGCCCAGCAGTAGTCATTCTGGTAAGATTTTATTTTTACAAGAATGAAAATAATGGTGTGCAATTGGTATAGATTTGAATCAGCTAACAGTCATTGCAGAAATTTTTATCAGCACCAAATGCCATACTAGTAAGTATTCAAAAGTTAAGAAATATGACTATCCTTAATATTATAAAGGTAGAGTTTTGAAGCAATACCTAAAATTTATACATCTGCCTCATTAGAAATTTATTACCACTAGCATTTCCAATAAAATTTTTTGTAACATATGTAATCATTCTTCAAATATAGGCTTCCTTCAAGAAGCTCACCCCTGTGTTTGAGGTGGCAGACTCACTAAGTTAGAGATGATCTTCTCTTTAAACAAAACGTTTAAGTCTGGCCCATTTAGGGCTCTTAACCTTACCAGTGAGAATTCTATTTATACCAGCAGTGTTTGAGTTAAACCTCACAATCTCTTTGGATTTATACTTTTGTACAGTTTGCATATACATCCTAATTTTTAAAAATGCATGCATACATTGTCATATTTTTATAGTGAAACATCTGAAAATTTCCATATATCCTTTTGATGGAGGAAATGATCTACTTATATTTATAATGTTTTGTCTAGATTACATATGAACATAATAACTATGGTTTCAGGGACTTCCAATTGTTCTATACCTTTCACATACATATCTCTACATTTACAGAGTGAATTTATTAGAATTATTACAGAGCTTTAAATGCAATCACAATAGATTCAGGAAAAATATTTATTTACTCATGTTCATGGGAGGGAATCTACATAAAAACATTCATGAAATCATACTGGCTATGTTATGCTAAATCTCATTGATTTGAACTCATTTGGAAACCATGAAATGTAATTTGAAAGCAAAGATTGGTCCCTGTGGGGTCTCAGCAGTCAAAAAGCAAAAATAAAAACAAAAATAAAAGAAATGAGAGCTTTGTTTAAGATCGGAGCTGCCAGCGTAGAACTTTATTTCTCTGAAGATGGACGTAACCTTTCATTGAAAGCCCTGATGTTTTTAGCATCAACTCCATGATGGCAGCCTCAGCATTTCACCGAAGCGGATGGTGACCTATAAAGAACGTGTCAGCACAGAGCATATTTCCTAACCCGGCCAAGGTTTAGAAGTACACGGCCAACTTTTCTTTTCTCTCCTCCCAGGCCCCAGCTGGGTTTTTGAGGGTGTAGACAAATAGAGATAAAGTGGAGAGGAAATGTTTTGAGAATGATGAGGGCAATGAATGTACAAATGTGCTTTACACAATTGATGTATGTATGGATAGTGATAAGAGTTGTATGAGCCCCTAATAAAACAATAAAAAAAAAAAGAATTTCCACCATGGGTCTTTATTTCTTGGTTATGCATGTATATAGATAGCTATATAATTATCCATCCCTTTGATGATTTTTAAATGTAATGTAAATAACAAATATTAAATAGTTTAAAGTTATTTTTATAGGACAATAACATTTCAATAAGCTAACGTAAGATCAAGCTGCTACCATTTCTGTCCAGCAGTTTATCTATAGAACTGCCCTGAGTAGATGCTCCATGTTGCTTAGCAAACGGTCCTAAGGATTATTATAATGCAGAAAAGCTACTCAAAAAGATAAAACAAGTCTTCCCCAGACAGGTGTCATTTTAATTAGAAGAAAAGTAGGAGTCTCGCATTGGTTAAATATTATCTGCTTACTTGGTTCAGAGCTTCATATAAATGGGATTGTTAAGGAGTTTTAACCGTGCTTATTACAACACAACAGCATCCATATGAAAGTTTGTTTTATGGTTTTGGCCACAAGGCAGAGTTTTAAAGAGTAAGACATTCTATCAATCAGAGACTCGAAAGGTGAACTTTTAGAAAAGTGTAGACTGCTCCCTTTGAAACTGAGCTTGCTTTGTGCAGCGTTTCTGAATCTCAGTTGATGTAAGAAGCCTGAACTTCAAATCGGTTTTCATAATTTGTGTGCATTTCAAAATTGTACAAATGTGGAATATTTGTGCTTGTGGAAGCTGCTGCTCTGACTGGCTTTTCTTTCCGTCTTTATAACTCTAGCAATCCCACAAGCTCTCGATTGCGTGCCCCCATCACAAAGGAATACTGCGGTGGGATGATGTAGTTTAAACCTTTTGCCTCTAAGCCTCCTAGGTCAGGCTTCCCTTACAATTATATTAATATATAATATATATTGAATGATAGCTTTACAAAAACAAATCAATGAATTGGTCTTTATGAAAAGGACTCTTTACAGTAAGAAAAAAACGGGTTATCACAGTTTTGGTAACTTGCATGAGTTCATATTGAAAAACAAAACAAAACACGGCCCCACCCCCCACCCCCAGAAAAAAAACACCAAGAACACACAGAAAACAACATCTTTCACATGTGTATCTGACTTCAAAATGGACTTGCTTCTAGAAGCACACTCAGTTGTATGCTCTAAAGCAGTAAACACCATACAACTTATGCTTTTTATCTGGGAAGCCCACGAAGCGCACCGCGGCCTCGCTGGGACTGCAGCGCCTTCTGGGCCTGGAGATGGGGTAGCGGACGCTGCCGTCCGCCAGCCAGCCGGCGTCGCAGCGGTCAAAGCCAAGGAGTTTCCAGGCGGCAAAGATCTGGCCCACTTTCGCAATCTGAGCACCGTCGTTGAGACAAGCTTGCACCGCTTCATCGTAGGTCAGCTTGGTGGGGTGGATCAGGTAGTAAAAACGGCCTGTGGTGAGAAGCAGGGAGAGAGAATCAGCGTGCTGCTCTGGATGGGCTGAAGCAAGCCCCCCACCGAAGTGGTTCTCCCTGGAAGGGGCCAGGGACAAACATGTCTGTGAAGTTTGGGGAACATGCTGTTGTCAATTAAACGTAGAACCCCTAGGTTGCTCGACATTAAATTAGTTGCTGCCCTCCTCTCTTGCCCCTTAATATGTGTTCAGACGTGCCCTTTCATAGCTTTAAAGAGAAAAGGGAAATGGCAGATGCCGTTTCTGTTAGCTAATTAGTGACTAAAGACCATTCTGTGGCACTAGAGAAGACGGAAGACCATGTAAAAAGCAAGGGCTATTTAAATTCTAGCTGTAGCAAAACTGAACCCTGGCGCAAGTTTGTGGAGAGGCTAAATTTGAATGTGAAAGGATCAAAAAACATTCCTGACATGAAAGTCCAAAAAAAAAGATCAAATGCCCTTTTCATTACAGGTATCAATAAGACATTATTTTCCCTACAGTCTGTACGAAAATGCAAAAAAAAAAGACGCCAAATGCAAAAGCACAGGAAGTCACTTGCCATAAATAAAACACCCTCAGAATATGAAAATGATCTCGGTCTCTGATCACTCCCTAACAAGGAGGATGATTTATTATTCTCAATTTCCATCTCTTTTGAGTCCTGGAAACCTAGCCATTTCTTGACTTTCAAAGAAAGAGCGAGCGAGTTCATTTTAATCCCATATAGAATAGTGTTAATGACTGAGGGACTTAACGAGTATAAAATATGATGACGTCAGTGAAGGGAAAGGTCACAGAATGAAGATTTTTCTCCAGCATTGTAGTTTCAGGTAGATTATATCTGACCCCATATTGTGGTATGATCTCATCAGGCCTCAGATTAAATATTGAGGATTGCTGGGTCAATTAACACTTGCCAGCTCTATTGAGATTGAGACCACAAGATTGGAAGGAAGGGTGGAGACCACTGGAAAAGTAACTCAAAGCTTGGTTCGGTCATTCATATCAGAGATCAGCAAACCGTGCCACACAAGTCCAACCCCGTCTACTACTTGCTTTCATAAACACAAATGTATTGAAGCACATTCACGTTCATTCCTTTTCCTATTGTTTAAGGGCATTGTTTATCCTATAACAGCAGACATGACGAGCTTGGACAGAGACCATATGGTATGCATTGTCCAACACATTTACTACTATCTGGCCATTTACAGAGAATGTTTTTCAATTATGTCACTTTTCCCAAAAAGAGAAGTGGAGGCTCCATTACCAAAGGGATAAGGATTCAAATCCATTGGCCACTCATCGGGAGAAAGATGTGGCAGGCAGCATGGTCTGTCAAGAGGGCTGCCTTGGAAAGCCCCCGAGGCAGCTCTACCCTGTCCTACAGGGTGGCTACGAGCTGGGATCAACTAAGTGGCAGCAGCATTGATTTATCCCCAACAATGTCCCCATCTCAGAAATAAAAATTGCTGGCCACATGGACAAACGGCCTGCACAATCGTACAGGGTTGTGTGTTTAAAAGGCTGCTGGGCTTGGTTTAAAGAGTCCTGGGGGACAGAAGGTTATTCCCACAAGATCGAAAGACCAAATTAACCAGCTCCTCTGCAGGAGAAAGATAAGCTCCCCCCCACCCCCACCCCCGAGATCCCCAATACTGACAGCATCAGAAACCTGAGGAACAATTCCACTCTGTTGGTGTTGGGATCGTTCGGATAGGGGTGGGCGTGGCTTGGTTTGGGTTCTTGGTTCTGCTGTTGCCACTTTAGAATTTTAAAATACTTTTTAAACAAAGGATCCACTTTTTCCTTTTGTTCTGAAACCCACAAGTCAGGCAGCTGGTTTTGCATGAGGAAAGATAAGATTTGGGAGCTGTGTGGACTACGATGAATCCGTTGTTAACACCGATCCCACCTGTATCTTTTGACTTCGGGTTTCTCTTCTCAGTAAATTACAGACCGTCCTTTTTTCTTAAGCCCTATCCCCTCAGTGCTATTTCGATGTAAGTTTTATTGCTAGCTTCCTTTCTCATCACGAGCTTTCCCGATGGTCAGTGAATCATTTTGACACTGTCATTCAGAAGAGGAGAACGTGGGTGGTCTGGAGACTGCTCACACTTCGAACGAGAAATCCATAGTCCCGATGAAGGGCCCACAGAACTCAATGAGTTTGGCAAACAACAAACCAGCCAACCAAAGTGATAACTTAAGCTATTTCAATGAAAAAAAAAGTGAGGGGGTATGCAGTAAAACAGTGGCAGATGGTAAAATGATACATTTTATGCTTGAATTATATGGTTCTGTGATATCATTATGAGGTCAAAGCACATTTCAGTTTTCATCAATCTGGAAGAATACATCAAAGCTGTAAAGTTCTTTTAAGCAAGTAAGGTAAAAGCCAACTAACTGTAAGACCCCAGTACATGGTCTTCACTGAGATAGGAAAGAAGGCAACGAGGTCCTTACCATAGAAGTTGGATGTAAAACAGAAGACATCGTATCTGCTTTTATCCTTATCCCAGAACCCGTAGTTCCGGACGCCAGGCACCGTGTTCTGGCCTCCGCAGGGCTCTCTGGGCTTGGTGATGGGGTACTGCACAGACCCGTCGCTGAGCCAGCCGGCATTGCACCAGTCCAGGCCGCCCCTCCAGGCGCTGTACAGCTGATCGAAGGAAGCAATCACAGCATCCTGGTCCAGACAAGCTTGCTGTGCCTCGTGGAAATTGAGATTATAGCGCCCCAACCGAGGAAAGTAAGGGAACACCACACCTGGCCAAAGAAAGGAGGTCGGAGGTTATGAGAAGCACCAGAAGTAATAACCATGAGCAAATCCCACTTGGCTAATGAAAGAAAAACAAACGAATTGTGTGTGTGTGTGTGTGTGTGCGCGCGCGCGCGCACGCACCCACTACACTATCCACCTATTGCAGCAGCAGTCTATGGTTAACTTGCAATGGTGACCTTCATTTTCACTCAGCTGAAGCATCTCTGGTTTTATAACCGCAGTGGTTTACCTCTTTATCAACCAGTCACCTCAAGCCTTAACATTTTTCCCCTCTGATGGTGACTAGTCAGCTGAGTATAATTTCCATATAGCTCTCCCTGGGGCTTTTCCTTCTTGGTTCCTAACCAAGTGATAGCTTATTCCGGAGCACATCACTTAGGGAAAAAGTCAGTGTTGAACACTAGGATCGGTGCGGACCATGTAAATAATGATGGGAGAGAGGCATGTGTCAAAATTCACCATGTCTCTGCCATGTTCTTACATAAATTAGTGATTCTTCTTCTGGAGGGGCATTTTATTCTCTTTTAGGGGAAAGTTTATATTGCAAATTAGCCTTTCAATCACAAGGTCATGCCCACATTGTTCTGTGATCCTAGTTACGGTCCCCACAATGTGTCAGGGCTCTCCTCATGCCCTCCCTTGGTTTCCCCTTTTCCTTCTCTGTGTCCTCCCCTCGCCCTCCCTCCACCTTTTGCATGTTTGAATTTGGCCACATGTTACCCTTTTGGTCTCAAATAACGGATTGTTGTAAGGTGCACCCTCCTCTTGCCAGGTGCTATTCTTTCGTATGCTTGTCTGTTATTTGGCTGAAAGGTGACTTCTAGTTTCAAGCAACATGTTATCATAGACAATCGTCTGGGGGCTTCCTCCAGTCCCTTTCAGACCAATAATTCTGACCTTCTTTTCTATCCTTTTAAGTTATAATTTTGCCTCATGTTCTTTATCCTTTCTAATTTGCCCATCGTGGCAGCTGGACACCACCTAACTCTTTGGTCTCAGATTAGGGGCCACCATGGTTCACGGGGACTATTGGTCCTCTGGAGTAATTGCTTCCTGGAGTCTTCAGTTTCCTTCATTCTACTTTGCTCCCTATGAGAAGAGACCAATAGTTGCTTCTCAGATGGCTGCCTGTAATATTTCGAGACCCCAATGCTACTCACCAGACTAAGATGCAGAACTGGGTTTTCACCATCTATGAACTCAACTGTGTTTTGCCAGTTGACCTACATGTCCTTTTACTTATGCTTCATCAGTTTCGGTACCCTTAATGGACTCAAATCATGTTCCTTGGAAATGTTCTTTGATTTGGGGGGAACAAGCAAACATCTGAAGGGGCAAGTTCAGAGCTCTGGGGTATATAGTACAGTTTCCCAATGAAATTCTTAGAGGAGAGCCCTTG
>NW_022111373.1:66625562-66629221 GCF_000313985.2 Echinops telfairi | reverse complement strand
TACCTACTTCAGCTTCCAATGTCTTCCTTCATTTTTGCCCTGTGCTCTAGAACAGCCCTCCAAAAGTAAATGAATAAGAAATTCTATCCTCCGCTTCCACGTGCATATATTACAAATTGAAATTACATGAGGAAAAAATTCTTACAAATAGCAACATTTCTTCATTGATTAGGTTAATTGTGGAAGATTTTAGTTATGCTTTATTTCTATTTCTGAAGGTAAACAGAGTAACATTGTGCTTGACTTTGGGAAGATACAGTGGTATTCAAACAGCACTTGTAACGTTTTTGTTTCTGTCTTTTACTAATCACAATTTCTCTGAGAGGCTGTATTTTCATTTGTGATTTAACGGCTCAGTGTCTTGTGGCATGACAGTCACTTTGAAATATAATGCATAACTTTCAAATAAAACAAAATTTCTTCTATGTAGCTGTTTTTAAAATCTACGATTGTATTCAGCATTTTGGCCAAATCATCATGAGTCTTGTCTCATAGCATTCTCCATAATTCCTTTAAATGGTTTCATAAGCAAGTCCAGTTGTATCAGTTGCTGATTGCCTCCCTCATAGTTGCTAAAACGCATTATTTTAGAACGATTATTCAAGAGCTTTCCTTGAATTTCTTGAATAGATTTAGAAATAATTAGCATTTGGTAGCATGTGGGTTGCTAACAATTGTCCTACCGGTGCAGTAATTTGGTAGAATCTGTCAAATGTACTATTTGATGATACTGTAGCTCCAGATCGAGATGAATTTACCATTCACTCATCGTATAATCAGTGCACAGAGAAATGTTTTCTTTCAGAATGCGTTTGGACAACTTTACATGTAGAAAGTTCAATAGCTTGAAATCAAGTCTCGTCCACCAAAGGCCTCTGTGGCGCACGTTTGTCTTTCCAGTGCAGTCCAGCTGGCAGCCGGCACCGCAGGCCCCGTGCAGGAAGGCTTGCTGCTCCCACCCTGCCTTCACAGGTCCTTGGCTGAGGGATCTAACAGCTGACTCTGAGCCAAGAGAACAGAACAAAGAAGAAGAAGAGGAAGGAAAAGACTCTCTTGGTTGCTACTGACCCCTGCCATGGTGAAGTAGAGGGAAACCTGGAACTGGTTCCAGGTGCGAAGTGCTATATGCCCGGGCACCCAGCTCAGACTCCAGCTCACAGTGGTATGAGCCTACTCTAGTCCTCTCTGCCCCTTCGGGCCCCTTTCTTCATTTCTCAGCAAACCATGGCATGCTGATAAAAAAGAAAATATTTCATTTATCCAGTTTCATTGAAAACTAGACCAAAAAATGAGAGGGGGAAAAATCTCTTCTGAAAAGATCTTAACCTGGAGAGGCAGCAAGGTAGACACATTTGGGTTTGACTTCCATTTCCCAAAGGGCATAAGCATGGTCGCAGTGGGGAGAGAAGGTGTTGCATGCAACTTACAATATTAAAAAACAAAGCAATACCAAACAACCAAACCCACTGCTCTTGAGTCGATGCCAACTCAGAGCCACCGTACAGGGCGGGGTGGACTGCCCCTGAGTTTCCCAGACTGTGCCTGTTTAGGGAGGTCGAAAGTCCTGGTCCTTTTCCCAAGGAGCTGCTGGTGGTTCTGAACAGCTAACCATTCCGATCACAACCCAAGCTGTAACCACTACACCGAGTGGAACATCTTACAGGTCTAATTTAAATGCATCTGACATTTTTGTACATTTTAAGGACTTTCATTGCAATTAGGAAAATTGCTTTCTTCAGTAATTTGTCTTTGAATGTTACCGGGCATATGACTGATCCAGTTGCAAATCATTCTGCAGCAGACATTTTTATTGGTGCCCCTTTCAAGTTTGTATAATTTCATACAGTCTTTTTTTGTACTTTAGAAATTCAGAATTTAAAAATTATAAGATAAAATATTTACTTAATACACTAACGAATGTTTGATGCTGTTGGAATGAACACATGCCACGTAACTCAAAGTCAACATCTATCCTTACTTATGCAGTTTCAAAAGTTCCAGTGTGTTCTACATTTCAGTGAACAGACGTGTCGTGCAAACAGGGATATTCCTGGAACTACATGTTTGTCCGTATGTTATTTATTTTACTTGCAGCAAGTTTAGATTTCAACATCTAAAACTGCAATTGCAGAAACCCTCTACGTTATGGGGGGAAACTTGCAATTGTTACAGCTGACTTCAGGAGCAAATGGGGTATTTTCATCCAACAGTACAGAAATAAGAAAAGCTAAACTTTTATGAGTGGAAAAACAGGGTGTATGGCTATTCTACAAGTAACATCTGACTCATTTCACCATTATAATTAAATGTCAAAAGACAAGCAAAAGGTCTTTGTGTTTCTCATGAGGGCTTGTGTACATAGCTACGAAGGGAATAATAGGGAGGAGGATGCATAGCATGGAAAAGAACTACACCAGACAGTGTGAGGATAGTCAGTTGTAATCGATTTTCAAAACATTTTGTAAGATTTATAACTGCACAGCCCATTTCATTCTTGTTGTTAGAAAATACCAGCTTCATAGACATGTAAGGAGTTATCAATTCCTCGTTCATACAAGGAGTTCTGGTGGTGTAGTGGTTACACTTTGGGCTGCTAACCGCAAGGTTAGCTATTCAAAACTACCAGCCACTCTGTGGGAGAAAGAAGATGCCGTCTACTCTCATAACGAGCTGCAGTCTCAGAAACTTCAGGCAGAGTTCTCCCCTGAGTCCGAATTGCCTGGAAGGCAGTGAGCTTGATCTTTTGGAGTACATAAACAAAATTAAAGTGAGTTTTGATCACACTCTAAAGCACATGTTGCTAGAAAGAATCATTTAATTCATGTTTACAATATTTATTAAACTCCAACTTTGTTCCTGGCAGTTGACTGCTTTTAAGTAAATTATATTTAGCAGATGGAGACAGATAAATTAGCAAACATTTATAAAACAATGTGACTAAACTCGGCATATGGTGGAAATGGGGACATTCTAGCTGTGGAGGGAACAGGTTAGCATTGACTTTTATTCTTATTCTTGAAGGTATACATGTTCTTTCGTTGTTCAGCAATGGTTTCCTATGTGAAAACCTCTCAATTCAAATGCCAGTTGTTTTAAAGTAGGTCCTCTGGTTAATGACCGTGACTATCCCCCATAGCAGACAAGACAGATGGAAAAAAGACCAACTGTGGGGAGCGGGATTTGTCATCACGGGAATTCTGATCCAGGCAGTAAAACTAAAGGGCCATTCCTAGGTCATTTCCCGAATAAACTTTGAAACCTTGAAAAATCTTCCAATCTCCATTACTGCCCTATGCTGCTGTCTTACTGAAGTCTGCCTTCTCCCAAACAGCATTTCTCCTTCCTGTGAGCCTACAGATCACAGCGGGTGCATGCACAGTCCTCAGCAGACATGCTTGGTCCCACATGCCAACTCCTCCTCTTATTAGAAAGGTTACCTGAGAAAGAATGTTTTCCCTAGGCAGCATCTGTGAAACAGATTACTGAAAATGTGCAAAATAAAGAGTGCACATCATTATAGCAATTTTCAAACTTTGCCCTATTTTATGAAAGTGATTTAGAATCTACTGGACTATGAGGGTATTGAAGAGCCCCTGTGTGGGGCAAGTGTTTCATGTGCTAACACGCCAACTGAAAGTTGGAGGTAGATGTCCATCCAG
>NW_022111373.1:66610670-66624819 GCF_000313985.2 Echinops telfairi | reverse complement strand
ATTGGAGAGTGGATTATGGCAGATGTAGTTAGGTTAAAATTGAACACCTTACCATTTAATCTCGCTTTCGACCCATTTAAAAATTGTTCTTGTTTTTAATATTTTCTGCTTTCTTTTTGTTTGAAGTCTTTCTCTATTTTATTTTGTTATTGTTGTTGGCTTTAAAAGTTGTTTCATATATTTTTAGGTGTATGAAATCCAGGATGGGTCAATCTACAGAGACTATCTGGAATAATGGTTGGGGGGTTACAGCATGGGAGAAAGGGGGAGGTGAGTTAATAACAAGTATAATAAGAAGAAAATGTTCTAAAATTTGTTGTACTAATGATTGTACAGCTCTTCTTGGTACTATTGAACTATTGAATTATGTGATATGTGGATTATGTCCCAATAACACGGATAAAACAAACAAACAAAAAGATTATTGAATGAAAATACCAAGACTCAAGAGGGCTTTTGTTGCTTTTGCTGTTGCTCTTTCTCATGACCTTTAAAACTGCATTTGGAAACTATTTCTCAATTGAGTCCATCTTGTTGGCCACATTCCCTGGGCTCATATGTAAATGTATTACATGGTAGGAAAGTGCTTTCAAAACTGAAAAACCAAACTCACAGCCATCAAGTCAATTCCAGCTCATAGTGACCTTATCTATGGGTCAGAGTAGAACTGCCTAGTCTATTTCCAAGACTGTAAATCATTTTTATTTTAATAAAACATTTTCATGGGGGCTCTTACAGCTCTTCTAACAACCCATACATCCGTGTGTCAAGCATGTGTGTACAAAGGTGGCCATCATCATTTTCAAAACAGTTTCTTTCTACTTGAGCGCTTGCTATCTGCTCTCTTTTATTTTCCTCTCTCCCCGACCCTCCCACCCTCAGGAACCCTTCATCAAGAATAAATTATTATTATTTTCATACACCATCTGCTGTCTCCCTTCACCAGTGTTTCTGTTGTTTGTCACCTTGACAGGGGTGGGAGAGTGTTATTCATTGATCATTGTGATTGGTTTACCCTTCTCCCCACAACTTCCCTTTACCTTCGTGGTATTGCCACTCCCATTACTGTTCCTGGAGGGTTTATCTCTCCTGGATTTCATGTGTCAAGAGCTCTTATTTGTACCAGTGTACATGATCTAGTCTAGCTGGATTTATAAGGTAGAACTGGGATCAAGATAGTGGTGGGCAGGGGGGAGAGAGGAGCATTAAAGAACTAGAGGAATGTTATATGTTCCATCAGTGCTACTGTGCTATACGTACTGTGCTAAGACTGTAAATCTTTATGGGAGTAGAAAGCCTCCTCTTTCTCCTTTGGAGAAGTTAGTGGTTTCGAACTGCTGAGCTTGAGTCATCCACTACACCACCAGGATTATTCAAAGCATGGGGACGTGGGGATTTGGATTCTGGATTGTGGAAGCAAGAAAAGGTAAGTGGGTGGCACTATCAGGTAAGCGCTGAACTACTCTAATTCATGAGGACTCTCTACTTCCATAAAGATTTGCAGTCTCAGATCCTCCAGATGGGGTCATTATGAGTGGGAATTGACTAGATAGCAATGTGGATTTAGTGTATTTGGTCAGCTCCTCAAATTATATTGGAGAAGATCTGACCTGGGATCGCATTATCTTCTCTCACACATTCCACATTTCATTTTCAGGAAAAGGGAGAGCAGGTTACATACTCCAAGCCATTAGTATCCAGCTGGGTGAGAAATATCTTATGTTCATTGTAGGTATTTTATGTTACTATTATTCCTGTAAAGAGTTGCAATCTGGGAAACTCACAGCAGTTGTTCTCCCCTGTTCTATAGGGTCACCATGAGCGAGCACTGGCTTGATGACCATGACTTTGGGTTTTCTGTTATTGTTAGGGGTCATGGAGTTTGTTCCAATTCATAGGGACTCCAAGCACACAGAGCTAAACATTGCCCGGTCTTGCACCATCAGCACAATCGTTATTAGGTTTGAGCCCATTACTACAGCCATTGTGTCCGTCAGTCCATCTTACTGAGGAGTGTCCACTTTTTCCCTGACCCTCGACTTTAGCCATCATGATGTCTTTTTCCTTGGACTTGTTTCTCTCGATAACGTATCAGAAATACATGAGAATAAGTTTCCCCATCTCCCTTCCAATTGGAACTCTGAACATACGTCTTCCAAAACAGATGTATAGTTCTTCTGTCAGCCGAGTTTCAGCATTCCTCACCAGCACCATAATTCAAATGCATCCGTTTGAATTGCAGTCTCCTTTAGTCATTGTCCACCTTCCACATGAATATGAAGCAGGCACATTTTAGTCTTCAATCTGTTACCTTGGCTCTTCAACACTTTAAGGATGTCTTGTGTAGCACATACTCCTGATGCAGCACATCGCTTGAGTTCCTGATCGCTGATTCCATAGCATTAATTGTGGCTCCACTCAAGAAATCCTTGATCACTTCGACAGTTTATCCATTTGTCACACTGTTTGTTGATTATTGGTTCAGTTGTGAAGGTTTCGCTTTTGTTAACGTTGAGTTGCAGTTTAAACTGAGGGCTGCCGTCAGTGACCTTCGTCAGCAAGTGCTCAGGCCCTTCTCACTTTCAGCCACCACGGTTGTATTATCTGCATATCACAGGCTGTTGATAAGCCTTCCTCCATCCTGAGCCACCTTCTTCTTCATCCAAGTCACCTTCTCTGATGACTTGGCTCAGCATACAGATGAATAACTATGGTGAAGTGATACAACCCTTGTGGACACTTTTTCTGATTTTTAAATCATGCATTTTTGTTTGTAATTTTTAAAAATGAACTTGTATATCATTAGAGACTCCAAGTCAAATTCTCTTTTAATGTTCCTCCTTTTTAAGCCATCCAGACCAGTATTTGGATCTGAGGGGTCAGGAATCTAGGGGTGTTTTCCCCCATGATGCAATATTTATTGTGTTTGTTTTTTCATGCTAAACCCTCATTATTTCTTGATACCCCGTCCTTCCCTACTCCCTATTTTCACCCTAGTCCTTGGTCTCTTCATAGTCATCAAAGTCTGGTCTATTGGCAAATAAATCACATTTATTCTTGTTTTCCTTATAACAATGATGATATTTAATGCTTATCTTTCTAAGATTGACTTCCAACAATGCCCCCTCCAAAATAACATGGTTATTAAATCATGCACTCTTCTTTAATTCTGTTTGAATGGCTACCTTTTGACTCGTGTATAGGTTTCGTGTGAGTGCAATGAAGTGTTTCAGAATTCTTATTCTTCTCAATGGCATTTATAGTTTGTTATGCTCCACACAGTAGAATGCCTTTGTAAAGTCAACAAAACACAAGCAAACATCTTTCTGGTATTCTATGCTTTAAAGCCATCTGAGGCCAGCAGTGACATCCTTTGAGCCACATCCTCTTCTAAATCCAATTTGGATTTCTGGCAGCCCCCCATTACAGCACTGTTGAAGCCATTTAAAACTATTTTCAGCAAAATTTTCCTTGTATGTGATCTTCATGATATTATTAGAAAATTTTCACATTCTCTTGGGTCACGCTTCTTAAGCATTAGCACAAACATGGCTCTCTTCCATTTGGTTAGACAGGAAACTGTCTTCCAAATGTCATGGTACAGATGAGCATGTGAGGGTTTCCAGCGCGTCAACTGTTTGTTGAAACATTTCCATCGGTATTCTGACAATTCCCAGAGGCTTTCTTCCAAGTTGCCTTTGGTGCAGTTTAGAATTCTTTCTTCAATGCCATCTCTTCTTGATCATATGTTACCACTGAACAGGTTGAATGACAACTAATCCTTTTGATACTGTGACTGTGTATTTTTTTCCCCCCGCTCTTCTCTTGATACGTCCTGTATTATTCAATATCTTTCCCATAGTAGCCTTACATGTTTCAAATCAGGCTGGAATATTTTCTTCATTTCTTTTAGCTTGAGATGCGTGGGGTATAGTCTTCCTTCTTCATTTCTATCTCCAGGTCTTTGCACGTTTCATTATAATACTTTGTTTTCTTGAGCTGTCTGAAATTAGATGTTCATCTCCTTCACTTCATCATTTCTTCCATTTTCATTTAAAAAAATTTGTTCCCCCTATTCTGTATAGTTTTTAAATAGCCTCCTTCTATTTCTAGCAATTTATGCTAGTTTCAATTCATTTAAAGTTTCATTAAAAATAAATATGTGGAAACAGTAATTATGGCATGAAGAGTATTTGAGTTTATGCAATACTGTGATATAGAAATATAACTTTAGGAAAAAAAAAGAAATATAACTTTAGGAGAAAAAGTAGTCATTGAATAATCGGTGATATTAAGGTACACCAAGGATAAGAAATCTGCCAAAATTTATATTGGTAGTGTTGGGATTAACCCAAGACTCCTATAGTAAGGGCTCAGAGGTCAGCCTCATACACCTGATGTAAAGGAAATGATCTCTCAATTTATATTTGCTGATTTTTTTCCCTCTAAGCCAATTGCTTTTTCTACCTTGCATAATGCCAATGTTCATGTGAACCAATATTAGTTCATTATTAATGTGAGCCAATAAACAGGAGGGTGGCGTGGCCACATGCAATCAGTAGCCAAGAATGATAAGTAGGAGAATCAAGGGATGGCCACCACAATGCAGTTAACAATATCATGGAACTCATTAGATACAAAAAGCAAATCTCCTACATGTGACGTGATTCCACAGGATTAGGAGGGCCGATTACCAGTGATATGCGACTCACTGTCACAGACAATTCTCAAAACGTCATACTATCTCACAGACATAGGGCTTTTAGCAAATACACACCCCAAGCTTTAGGTCCCTAAGGAAGGGAAGCCTTCTAGTAATCCAGTGGAAATTCACATATCGGTCACAAGTAAACTTGACATTAATGAAAATAACAGGAGAAAGTACAGCGATGAGTGTCCTCGCTGGTGGGGCACAGAGGTGGGCACTGGACAGAGGGGAGGCAAAGACTGGAAGGGCACGCCTTACATAATTGCTCTACTACACATTTTAGGTTTGGGACCTAGTGGATATTATGCATTTAACAAGTAAAAATATCTCCAGAATTCCTTGGTCATGTAATATTCAATATCCGAGGGATTCTTCACCATTTTCAAAAATTGCTTCTTTATAAAAAAAATAAACTAACATTTAACTCAATCCAACTTTACACATATCTGTTTAAATTACAATTTCACAATCACGGTGCTGAATAAAGTTCCATGTATTTTGCTAGCAGATGTCCTTTTAAGAAGCTGGCCATTATTTTGAAATTACAATAATTTTAGAAGCATGATAAGAGTGCATCCAGGAACTGTGTGTGACCTCCTCCCTGGGGGACAGACAACTGAAAAGTGGATGAAGGGAGACGTCGGACAGGGCAAGATATGACAAAATACCCATTTATAAACTATCAAGGGCACATGCGGGAGGGGGGAGCGGGGAGGGAGGGGAAAAATGAGGACCTAATGTCGGGGGTTTAAATGGAGAGAAAATGTTTTGAGAAACGATGTACAAATGCGCTTTACACAATTGATGTGTGTATGGATTGGGATAACAGTTGTATGAGCCCCTAATAAAATGTTAAAAAAAACAACAAACAAATCTGGGTAGATCAGAGCATGTACAAAGGTACAGATAAGAGCTAGAATCACAGGGAATCCAGGACAGGTAAACCCCTCAGGACCAATAATGAGAGTAGTGATAGGATGAGGGGAAGGGGAAGGTTGGGGGAGAAAGGGGGAGTTGATTACGATAGTTGACATATAGCCCCCTCCCAGGACAACAAAGAAGTGTATGAAGAGAAACAGTGATTAGTATAAGATATGAAAAAAATAATAATTTATCAGTCATCAAGGGATCATGGGGGAAGGAGGGAGGAGAGGGAAATGAGCTGACACCAAGGGCTCAAGTAGAAAGAAAAGATTTTAAAATGATGATGGCAAGATATGTACAAATGTGCTTGACACAATGGATGTATGTATGGATTGTGATAAGAGCTGTAAGAATCCCCAATAAACTGATTTTAAAAACCAAAAAAAAAAGAATGCATCCAATCTGAATTTCTCAACAACCCTGTTCCAGGATTTAAATTTTGAATCATATAAAGCAGTTTCTGTACATCGTCAATTCCTTTTCCAGCACGTTCCCGCTCATAGCTCCGGTTTTGCACATCACTATTGTGAGTGCATTTCAAGGGTGAACGCTGCAATCGTAGGCAGACTGTCAAGTACAAAACAATAACAGAAACCTGCTATGCCTGGACTTCTGATTTCTCACAGCATTACTATGGTAACCACTCGGCAATACTTCTCGTGAAAACGCATGAGTAATAGTTCATTAGCATTTCTAAGTTTAACATGATTTATATGCACTTACCTTGTAACTCCAAAGCTACCACAGCAGTATTATCTTCTAATCCTTCAATCACTTCACACTTATATCTCCCATAGTCCTCCAGCGTCAGGTCTGTGATCACCAGAGAAGCATCATTGTCACTGCTTTGCTTCAAAAACACTCTTCCCTGATAGTGCCCATAGGTTCTCCTGTGGTATCCCATGGACACAAAGACGTCTTCTTCCTTGAGGTAATCTGAAGTTAGCTTGGTCCACTTGATTCGGATTCTGTGGGTTCCTGAGCCAAATGCTCTAGGGTCTCGGTAAAATGTGCACGGCAGTGTGACATTGCCACCTCTGTGGGAGAACACTTTGGCTTGTTCTGCTTCCACGCGTAGACGAGGGCCATTTTCTGCTATAATTAGAAAGAGAAAAATAAAAGATTAATCCATGTGATTGTTGGAATTGTTTTTGGAAAATACAATATGCTATCTGTTCAGAGTGCTTGACAAAGAATAGCTTTGGGTAATTAGTTATTCTACTTTTAACTATATAGAAAGATATATCTACTACACAGGACAATAATAAAGTAGTTACATCTTATAAACCCATGAATAAAGGAAAGATGTACACTATAATCATTATGGCATATAAGATACAAGATTTCATAGTCATCTGAAATCTGTTGGAATTAATTCGTTCTCCTTATTTTTCTGGTCCTGTTTTGTTCTACACTGAAATATAGAAAATAAAGAAATAGGTTAAGAAAAGCGAGAGAGTTATATGATCATTTTATAAAAATAAACAAAAGAAATTGATAGGTAAATTAATCTCTTCCTTGCTGAACTTTCACATATAGTAAGAATGTATTATATTCATAGGGAAAATATAAAGTTATATGCTTCACTTTCATTGTATTTTTTTGGCCAGAGAACTCAGATTGTTCTCTGAGTCATTTATGACTTAGGTTCAAATATAAGTCTATGAGGTGTCTTTCTGAATCATTTTAAGCAATGTGCAAATGTTTTATTCTTACCCAGAGGCTATCCACTCAAGGTATTTCCAAGGAATGTTTTCAACAAACTCCAGAAGATTTTGAAACATATATCCAATTAACCAAAGAAATATATGCTTCATTTCTTCAAATCTCATTCTCCTCTTTCTCTCTCTGACTTTTGCTCTGTCTTGTACACTTACCACATCCACCCCTAGTCTTCTTGCCCTTCTGGTTCCCTGCCTCCCTCCTCCAAGGACTTTGTTACCTCCCAGAGGGCACTACAATCTTTCAGGGCTGCCAAGCCAGCTGTCCTACTGATTGCTAGAGAGCCAGGTATTATTTTCAGATCTTGGCATTCTTTGGGGTTTCCCCTGGTTAACACGTTGAGCTTTGACCTTGACAAAGACTCTGGAGGATGTAAGATATTTTAAAAGGAGAAGGGGATATACGATACATAGAGTTTCTCGCCAATACACAGCTTTCACACTCTGCCAACTAAGTATCTTGGAGAACACTGCCGTTCTTCCTGCCTTACACTGCTGAGCACTGAGCACTGAGTATTCCTTGGCCGTGAATCATTTAAGATTCACAAATCATCAGGAACTCAATACTTCATAATGTAATGGCAGACAATGATTCAGAGTTTTTTTTAATGTTCATAAAAATACAATTCTATTTTTATCAAGTAGTAATCAGAATTAACATTTTAAAATAAACATAACATTTCATTTATAAATCAGCCCCCAATTCTAAGAACCCAAGGAGTTTAACAAAGCCATCTGTTCTCTCTTTGAATAGATAATGAGAGAGGATAATTACCTCCTTTAGTATTCACATAAAATAGATCACAAATTCAGCTTGGTAAGCATTTCCTTTATAACCTATTCTTCATTTCCATATTTAGAACCCTTGGCTTTCTACCCTACTTATAAATTCTTACCTGTAACATCACCAATGCCTGTGTCAAGGTTCTAGACAGAAATGTCGGGTGTCCTCTTTCTGAGAGGACTACATTTTCTCAGCAATGCGTAACAGGCAGGGGACAGATCTGTATTCTAGAGCCTCGGGGAGACACCGAGGTTCTGGGCCTTCTAGTGCTTGGAGATGAGTTCAGACACGATAAAGAGCCCCAGGAGAACTCAATTTCGTGATTATTTTAAGTCTGTTAGTTTGAGGTCAGTAAGCACTATCATAGTGGTTATGAATGAGGACTTTACCCAGCGGTTCTAGTAAACCCTCAATTTACTAGCTCCGTGCTGTTTGGCGTTTCAATGAGTTGGTTCCCTCCCATAGGAAGCCTTCACCCCTGGCCGCTCAGTGTGTCTTACGGGGGTGACTATGTGTTGTTACTGTGAGGCTGGAAGCAACCCTGTGTACTTTGTTAGGGTTTGCCTCTATCCCATCCTCAAAATTGTTGTTCCGTTGGAGCCTACCCCGCTCCTAGTGCAGGTGCATCCTGTTTCACCGGTGCCCCGCCTTCCCGTGCATGCTGCCCTTTTCCTGACAACATGATCAAAATGTTCAACACAAAGTCTCAGCATTGTTTTTTCTAAAGAGCATTTTGGTTGTACTTCTGCCGAGACAGATTTGTCATTTCTGCAGCGCCTTGTCAATGTACTCCTACAAGCACCCTGAATAACCTTCAGCAATTTTTTTGCATGTGATATAAGATATTGTTCAATGGTGTCTGCATTCTTTGGGATCACCTTTCTCTGAAATAGGCACAGATGTAAATCTTTTCCAGTTGGTTGTTCAGGTAGCTGCCTTCCAAATTTCTCAGCATAGAGTAGTGAGCGTTTCCGGCACTACAGTAGTTTGTGAAATGTTTCTATTGGTATTCCATCCGGTCTCGGAGCCTTGTTTCCACGTGTGCCTTCAGTCCAGCTAGGGCTTCTTTCTCTAATGATAGTGGTTCTTGATCCATATACTACTTCTTAGAATTGGTGAATGCTGGCCACTTCTTATTAATACGAGAATTCTGTGTATTCCTCCTATCTTCTTTGATACTTCCTGTATCATTCAACATGTTTGCCATCTCGTTCAACATTACAATTCAGGGCTTGAATGTTTTGGAAACGTTTTTCAGCTTGAGATATACTGAGCAGTCTTTTTATTTTGGGTTTTCTAAGTCCAGATCTTTGTACGTTTCATTATAAAACTTTGCTTTGTCTCCTTGAGCTGCCTGCTGAATTTTTCGATTCAGCTCGTTTACTTTATCATTAATTCTTCCGTTTGCTTTAGTGAATTTGTTTAAGAGCAGGTTTGGGAGTCCCTTCTTAGGTTCATTTTGGTTTTTCCCTTCTTTCCTATCTTTTCCTTGACTTTTTTGGTTTCTTCAGGAATGATGTTCTTGATGTTATCCCAGAACTTGCTTGGACTTTGGTCATTGGTGTTCAATGTATCAAATCTGTTCAGAAATAGTTTCGAAATTCAAGTAGAATATTCTCAAGGTTGTTCTTGTGGGCTTAAAGTTCTTCAACCTTAGCCTCCACTTGCTAAATGAGCAATTGATGATGCGTTCCACAGTCGGCCTTTAGTTTTGTTTGGGCTGACGATAATTATGCTTCTCCACAGGGAAAACCAAATCCCTCTGTGGAACAGTTCTGCTTCGTATGTTTGACATCTCCATGCATTGGAATGGGCCCATGCACTCAATGGTAGCCAACAACAACAGCGACACTGCACATGACGTGCTTAAATGAATGGCCGACCAAAAGGGAAGGTGCACCAATTGCTAACTCTCCCTATGGCATGAGCTGTGCATTGATTTCTCACATATGACACTGCCTGGATTGCGTGTAATTTGAGCACACATTGGCCTTCCATAGTTTCACTAACGCAAAGTTGTGAGTCATGCTGTTAGAGGGGATGACAGAGTTAACCCTGTTAGTCAAATACTAGAAATGCAATTTAGTTTGGGATTTGGTTTGTTGAGATTTGTTAAAAGGGAGCCAGGCTGTAACAGCTCCTTCGCCTATAGTAAAAATTCTTTTTAAACCTATTCTTTATTCAAGGATGCCATAACGGAGGAAAAGGCAAGCAAGGCCATTGACAGAAGCCTGGAAGCTGAAGCCATAGGGAGTATAGGTCTGACATGACCTTGGGAAAATGTAGACGATTTCCTATGAAATTTGCTTCCTTTGTCCCATTGTTTGAAGGTCTTCTGATCTTTGTAAAACTTGTTAATTATTTCCCTGGCCTGTTGAAAAACCTGATAACTATTTCCCCCTGAGCCTACCAAAAAGTCTGGGGAATATAACTTTTTTGATTTTCACAGACTCTTCAAAACAGTTCAGAGGTAGAAAACCAACTGCTTCCTCCTGTCCTCTCTTGCAGGAATAAACTTACAATTTCTAGAATCAACCTGGTGTCTGTCTTGGGATAAAATTGTGATAGATTCTCCTGGACCTCTTTGTCTGCCAGCAACTATGTGAGTGAAAAACTGCAATACACAATATGTTACTTGGGCTTGATGGGAGAGTTAGAAATGATTTTTCAGTTTGGTGTAATGAAAGATTTTTGGAATGAAAAAAAGAAAGGTCTATATGTTTTATCAATTAAAAAGTTAAACTAAAGATAAAAAACTTGTAGAAGGAGTTGAGACTACTAATTTTTCCTCCTGTGGTTTACTGTAAAATATCTCATTTCAGTATTTTTTAAGTGTCGTGTTCTGATTTTTATATGTACTACTTACTTAGCTCCAATAGTGGGGGTAGAAGATAATTTACGTGAATTATTGAGAATGGAGCAGTCTCCAAAAATCTACCGACCTACCATAACATATTTTTTCTCACAAAATTGTAGAATGCCTAAAATTCAGACTGTGTGTGTGTGTGTGTAGTGGCTTGGCAATAAAATCCCAAAGTCACTGGTTGAAATTCGAAGAACCGTAAGAGGTATTGTATAACATTTACTGTCTTTTAACACAAATTATGTGTTCATAATACTTCTTTTGACAGAATGATGAACTGACTTGTGAATTAGTTTCCTATGTCTACAATGCATATTATATGAGTATGTGCATTATTTATGTGGGTAGATTAGATGGGAAATATTTATTAGTAAGTGCGGGTCCTTAATATTCATTAGCCTAAGCCACCAGGTGATCCTGAGTGCAATGTTTTCTTGTTGGCTTTTGGAAGACCAGCCCTCAATTATACAGCAGTGAGCATTGCCAGAGGGAGTGGTCTATTGCAGCACAGGTAAGATGTGGAGGAATTAGCATTGGCCAATACGTTAGGTGCTCTGTTCCATTGCAGGCTCTGCCATGGCTCAGCTCCCTGACTGGCAAATCCACCTGATGCGAACACTGAGTGTGAGTCCTGCTAGGCTTCTTTTCATGGGTAGTCATCACAGGGATTACTAGGAAATACATTTAACTGACCCAAGGAAAGGACAGGGATGAAGGCAATAGAAAGGAGATCTGGTAGCGCTGATGACAAATTCTACCAAGTCTTGCTTAGAATACGTTTTGATCTTATCATTGGATTGAAAAATCTATAATGACTTGACATGAATGCTTAAAATGTTAAAATATTGGTCAACGGAGCATTCAGGAACAAATAGAAAGACAGAGAATAAGAGTAAACCTAGAGAGTTAGTATGAGGGTTGCTTACTTTCCCCCTAGCTAGGCAAATAGGAGGAGGTGTCACAAAGCTCACAAAAAACAAAATGGAATTAAAGAATTATGGGCATTTCCCACAAACCTTTTGAAGCCCCTCACCTATGAAAGCATGCATAAAAGCTGGCGGTAACCCTGTGCTCATTTTTCCTTTTCCTTTCAAGGTGAAATCGAGCATGCAGACACTCAGATTGCTGCCAGAGACACTGGTGATTGGGGGAAATGAAACACAGCCAGGGAGGGATTGCAGTTTTAAAAACTGCACTTTTTTTTTTTGTATAAAAAAATCCCTATTCCTAATAGTGAGGGTCAATGGGAGCATCTTGTACCATCTGGTACCCTTGCAAAACCACAGTTGTTTCCAGGGAAACAGCAAGGCAGAGTGAGAACCTTGATGAGAAGTAGGTGAACCCCTTGGTTTACCATCCTAGGATTCTGCCATGCAATCCTGTGATGCGAACAAGGACACATAATTCAATGTCACCAAGTAACAAACGAAAAGGTAGGACCAACTTATCATCTCTGTACTTGCTATGGAATTTAGGTGAAGTTTTTAAAACAATAGGGTGGAGATTGCCTAGAGTTGGGGAGGGGCCATTTTAAAACATGTATGGGGCTATTACTTATTGGGTTTTTGTTCTAATGAAAGCACAATTAATTCCTGATGGTTCTTACATAAAGAAATAAATTGATGGAGGGGGGAAAAAGATGTTATTGTTCCAAATTTGCCTTTTAAAGTGAATTGTAGAAGAGTAGCATCCAAATTTTTAGGTTTCTTACACAAATAATATTTTTAAAACTAGGGAATCTATGTTTAGTTGGCTAAATGAGATGCTAAATAAGGATTCTAAAAATAACCCATTCCTCTTCAAAACAAACAAAACTATAAGCCTGTGTCACCACCATTTGAGATTTTATGGGTACTTTGAAAGCAAAAAGAAAGAGAAATTTTCAGGATTTAAAAAAAAATTCCATTTAACTTTACTAACAGCACACATCACCCCGTATTTCTTGTCTGTGAGAACTGGTGAAAAGGCATCACAGATTTTGTGTGTGAATGACATGCTTATTTAAAACTTCTTTTCGACTTGCCAAGCTGCTGGGCATAGCCCTTACTGTCAGCTCTAAGATGAGTCATTTGGAAAAAAAACTGAAAAGGGCTTTAAAAAGACTTTCTTATTTTGTGACATTTGTGATCACTCTGGCAGGTCTGGATGTGTAAGACTAGCACGTCTGAAACTTGTTCTTTCCTGGAGGGGTGGAGTGTGTGTGGGGGGGTAGGAAAAGCCTGCAGCAAGATGAGCAACCAGGATGGATTCGTTCCCTGATCAAAATGCTCGCCATAGGTCATGACCAAAGCCAACTGGTCTTTTTATACTCCGTCTTCTTTATGTTTCCTGAGCAATAACATACTGCCTGGCGTGCAGTAGGTAACTAACTATTGACTGAATGAGACTTAAAAAAAAAAAAGCCAGTTGTCTTAAAGTCAATTCCACCTCCTGAGAGCCTCATAAGGGCCGGATTAAGACTGACCCACAGGGATTCCAATGACTGAATTTCAGAAAGAGATGATCAGACCCTTCTTTCTAGGTACCTCTGGTTTCACTAGAAATGCTAATATTTGAATGAGCAGCCAAGTGTCTTAATTGTGCACCAAACTCAGACTTCAACTGAATACTAATGGTTCATTAAGCTTGTTCTTCCCTGTTGCAATGCCTACCTTATAACAGGTTATAGCTTAAAAATATTTAAGCACACACATTAAACCAAATATTTAAGTAGAAGACATCATTTAAATGTCTGGACCTTACTCATCATATTTGATTAGGATACTTGATTTAATGAGTAGTTTGTTCATTAACCTTTAGCTATTTATAGTTACTTTCTTTCCTTTACACTGCTATGAATGAATCAGCTCTTCATGGAAATGTGCATCTGAGATCAGAAATTTCCATTGTTTGGTCGTAACCCCGATATCTGACCAGTGTTAGATAAACCTCTGCAGGTGTCCTCTTCCCCTGCCTCATTCCAGTGGTCTTCACTGCCCTTTCTGAGGACTCTGCTTTCTGCTCTGCAGACACAACGTGGTGGGCTTTCCTTCTCTTCCTAAAGCAGACTTTGGAGCCCTTATTGCATAGTGGCTGCACGTGGGGCTGCAAACCCCGCAAAGTCAGTAGTTCTTAACCCACTGGCGGTTCGACAGAGAAGGGTGAGCTTT
>NW_022111373.1:66608099-66610426 GCF_000313985.2 Echinops telfairi | reverse complement strand
TCCAGGAGCCCAAGGGGAAAGCGAGTTTTGATTATGATGAGGGCAATGAATGTATAAGTGTGCTTTACACAATTGATGTATGTGTGGATTGTGATAAGAGTTGTATGAGCCCCAATAAAATGCTTTTTTTTTAAAGATTCATAATCTCAGGAAGCCACAGGGGGAAGTTCTCCCCTGTCCTGGCGGGTTACTTCAAGTTGGGGTCAACTTGATGGAGTGTGTTTGGTTTGATTCCGGTCTCTATGACTCAAAACCTCCAGGGAGGTTGACCTGAAGGGAAAAGTAGAAAGACTTTAATGAGTCTCCTTGAACCCTCTGTCCTCCTCCATTTGTTTTGGTTTGAAAACCTTGATTTTGTTTATAGATAATCTTGCTTTCATTTGGAGTAGAAAGTTTGACCTGAAAATGAATAAGAGGGCATGCATTTCTAATTATTTCTGTAAATTAGAAAGAAATATGTATATTACATAATAGATCTGATATGTATATTATGTGTACTATATAATAGATCATATAATAGATCTGAAAAGATTGGAAAAAAACTAATAACTTTGCTAGGTTGTGGAATGATGAGGTGGATCACTAAGTAAAGGAAGTCTTGGGATGTTTTCACTGGGTAGACTTTCATATATTTCAAAACATAATTGAAACTAAATTGAAAGCATAGGAAAATAAAAGAAATTGATGAAGAGATGTAACTAACACCAAAGGCTTGTCTAGAACTTGTCAGGAAAGTTACACAAGGATCTGGGAGCCATAATGCAGAATTACTGTATTGAGTTATCTTTACGCAGAAGCAGAAGACCCATCGCCTTGTTACAAATGTTATCTCTAGCTATGGCTTTAAAGCCTGGAAGTTTGACCTCATGTTCCCCGTGCTTAATGATATTGTTGCCAGAGGTAATAACTCTCTAGTTTTGAAGCCAAAAACCAAAGGTCTGTGGCAAAACCAGGATGTGTGAAGATCACCCTTTGATTGAAAGCAAGCACTGCTATTTCTACTAGCTCGGACCCTGGCTTATCTCAAAGGCTGCTGGGACTTACTCTTCCATCTTTGCTCCGGGTTACTTCATTGTAATCCCTAGGTAATCTTTGTGCCTATGTTATTCCCTACAAATCTACAGCAACATCGAATTCCCTAGAATTGTGTTTTCACAATTTCCTCAAATGGCATGTGTCCTTGCATTGAGCCTGTCGCTTTCCCTCTCTTTTCTTCAGTGCTAACTTGATTCTACAGCGAGAAACTGCCATCACCCAGACATGGCACTGCTGTGGGTGACGCCGGTCATAGAAGTATGTACGCCCTGCTACTGCCATGGCCAGCAGTGCTGGTGGTGTAGTGGGCTTCAAATGCAGGTGCTCACACTGAGGGCAGCAGTTTGAAAACACCAGCCCCACAAAGGGGGAGCGGGGGAGAGACTCGGCTTTCTGTTCCCATAACGATGGACAGCCCAGGTGGGGAAGCTTTTTGCTTCCAAGGACCATTTGGATATTTCTTAACATCATTCATGGACCATACAAAAATGTCAACTTAAAAATCAGCTTGCCATATTTGCTCAAACATTTCCTTAACTCACCCCTAATGTGATGGCTGGAATTTCTCATCTTTGGTGAAGCTTATAATCTGAGGTGTCATGGAAGATTTTCTGGGGCTAGATATTCTCCACCTCTGATGTATAGTCTCTGTAGCCTACAGGGGCAATTCTACTCTGATATCTAGGGACAATGATGTAGAATTTTCTACATGGCAGAGTTTTAAACGTTTTTTCCTTCTGTCATATCTAAGTCGTACTATAAAGTAAGAATAAATCTGATCCGTTTCTTAGAAACGATCATCTAATCTATGACAGTATAAACCCACTTACCCTGGACAGCGGTATTTCCCCTGCCCTCACACCCTTGTCACACAAAGCAGGTAAAATATGAGCTTTTCTGCTTAGTTGTGAATCAAGCACCCCAAGGAATGCTACAGGGTGAACTGAGCAAAGTTGTACATTCAGCATACTGAGCTGTAGACCTGAAATTCTGTTAATATCCTGAAAAATATGGTCTCTTTATTAACTCCCCTGTTTTCATTTTATTTTTCAACCAGAAAGTGCATCTTGGTTCTACTGATAAATATTTTTTAGGCTTCTGACTATCTACATTATTTTTCATTTTCTTGGCAGTTATATCTTGTTAGACACCAAGTACACATAATACACTACTTTTCCATCAGTTTGTCATACTGTAGTGGCTTGTGTGCTATTGTGATGCTGGAAGCGATGTCACTGGAAATTTAAAACTGTGGGAGGACATCAGGAATATCATTCATGAAGGAAGCAAGG
>NW_022111373.1:66579962-66607642 GCF_000313985.2 Echinops telfairi | reverse complement strand
TAAAAGTTCAAACTACACTTAAATCATTAGCCAAAAACAAGCTTCCAGGAATTGAGGAAATAATTGAAATGTTTCAACAAGCGATCAAGCACTGGAAGCACTCACTCATCTACATCAGGAAATTTAGACAACAGCCAGGTGGCCTACTGACTGGAAGAAATCCATATGTGCACCCGTTCCAAAGAAAGGCGATTCAACAGAATGCTTAAATTAAAGAACAATATCATTGGTATCACATGCAAGTAAAGTTTTGCTTAAGATCATCCAACAAGGATCGCAGGTGTACATTGATAGAGATACCCCAGAAGTTTCTGAAGTGGATTCAAAAAAGGACAGGGACCAAAGGATATCACTGCTGAAGTCATGGCTCTTGGCTGAAAGCAGAGAACACTGGAGCGATGTTTCCTTGTGTTTTAGCTGTGCGGGCCATAACAAACGCTGGACGGTCTTGAGAAGAGTAGGGATTCTGGATCACTTCCATGAGCTCATGTGGAACTTGTACAGGGATCAAGAGACAGGTGTGTTAACAGAACAGGGGCATACAACCTGGTTTGAAATCAGGAAAAGAGTGGTGTCAGGTTGTATCCTTTTGCTATACTTATTCAATCTGTATGCTGAGTAAATAATCAGAGAATTCAGATTATATGAAGAAGAATGTGGCATCAGGATTGGAGGAAGGTTTATTAACAACCTGGCCTATGTAGATGACACAACTTTGCTTGCTGAAAGTGAGGAGGCCTTGAAGCACTTGCTGATGAAGATCCAGGACTGCAGCCTTCAGTGTGGATTACAACTCAATGTGAAGAAGACCCAAATCCTCCCAACTGGACTCTAGGTAACATGATGATAAATGGAGAAAAGATGAAAGGTGTCAAGGATTCCTTTCATACATGCAAGAGGTTATTCCAGTGAAAACATATTTGAAAATATCTCTGTAATCATTGAGTGGCTCTAGACAAGTTCTCTTAGTAACACACCTGTCTTAGTCTTGCTAGAGGGCCTCCAGGATAAATCGACCAATCAAAATAGTAGCTTCCGAGAAGAACAACTGGGTGAGTGAAATTAAAGGTAGAAATATCAGGTGAGCATTTTTTTTTTCATCTTAAAGGGGTAATCTTGATAAAATTTTATCAAAGGACACAGGATAATAACTTTTATTTATAAAGTGCTAAGAAAATGGAAATTGCATTGGTGATAAAAAAAAGCCAGAAATATTGTACCAATAATTTTTTCCCACCATAATTGAAGTACCTTCTCTGAATTTGAGGGAAACAAGGAGTGAACTATTAGAATTTCATTAGAAACCCTTAGCCACCTACCCTACAGCGCTAATCTTGTCCTTTCAGGCTTCTTTTTGTTCCCCAACACCAGAGAATATTTCAAAGGGTCACAATTTAAATCTCTAAAGGAGGTCAACAATGCCATCCTAATGGAGTGTACATTGAAGAGCCCAGAATTCTTTGGGGGAAAGGTCAGAGAGATGGAAGCACCACCTTTAGGATTGCTTCCATCTAGAAAGAAGATTTGTGGAGAAAGAATAGCTTCACATTTTAATTCTTTTTGTTTAATAAAGGTTCCTCTGATTGGGTAATCATAGTTTTTTACTTACCCTTGTACACATTAAGAACTCAGCCTGGCATCTAGCTAATGCTCCAGGATGCTAATTCTCACCAGCAGATATTTACTGATTTTTCCCAAGTATGTCAGGTATGCAAAATAACTTCTGTCTTCCACATTGCCTTTTTGGGTGCTGTTTAGAAGCCAGTTCTTAATACAGACTGATTCCTAAAAAATTACCATCTCCTTTATTCTGATTCTGTCTGTAATGCAGTGGCTTCTAACCAGACAGGAGGGCATTTATAACCATCACCTGAGCCATGACCACCCCACCTACCCCTAAAATGAGAGCAAAAGAGAGAAAATAAAACCACTTTCTTTTCACCGTTTCCTCCTTCCAGCTTCCTGGGAGCTCCCAGTCAATTTGTATTTGGGGTAGACGTGGAAGATATATATCTGCGACTACCACCCCGTCCTGCTCCTCTAATTGTTGTGAACAAATCACTGGGTTCACCTATGAGAAGATGTTCTGACGTCCACGTCCAGACTGAATTTATTTTCAGTGTCATTATTTCTTCTGGAAAACAGTATGTCATTTAGATGGAATAAAATAGGAGCCATTTGTATCTATGACTTCACTTAAGAGTGGTAAGAAAAGGCTTAGATAAAGGGTATGTGGGTTTATATATAAAGGTTATAAGTGGGTTTGGGTCATAAGAACCAGGCTGCCTTGATTTTGCCCTTAATAACTGTAAAAAAGCAAGCCACATAGCCTCTCTCCACTTCAGTGAGGATAACTACTTTTGTCCAGTGCTATGATGAGGACTAAATAATATAATACAAATAATGCTCATAGTGAGTCATTTTGAAGTGTAAATATCAGTGTATTAGTATTATTGCCAGTTAATGTTGTCAGATATAACCACTTCTAAAACTAGAGACAATCTTCATATCTTTTTCAATAAGAGATTTCTTTCCTGATAATTATATTCAAAGTTAAATGAATATTTTCAAAATTGTTATGGGTAATAAAATAGTATTAAACATATTTTTAGTTTTATAAGGAAGAATAATTAGATGATCGTCGTAGAATCTACCACGCACGAGTCAGTTTGCTGGATGGTGGTGGCTTCCCTGTTGCTGCGAGGAGGGGAGATGTGCCCTAGGTGTTTCAAGTTCCAGAAGGATCTCCCAAGATAAATATGCTCCGGCAGAACTTCCACATGAAAACAAAGCTATAAAGAAAGAATAGACTGTCCATTGCTGAGAACTCTGTGAATGGCAGTGGGACATTTTCAAATACAGAGCTGGCCGATGAGCGCCGCAGGCTGGACGCCACTCCAAACACCACTGGGGAGGAACTGTCTCTTCAGGGTAGAATCAACCTTCGGGATGTGTGGATGGAGTCACGTTTTTAGGACCTTCACTTGCTGAGGGGGCATGGCTCAAAAAAGAAGGAACATTTGCAAATATCTAATAATAATTGGCAAGACGAATGCATGAAGAGGGATGTAGGAAAATTGGAAATCATCGAAATGAAACTGAACACATGAACACTGACATCCTAGGCATAAATGAACTGAAATGTATTAATGTGGACTATTTTGAGTTAGAGAATCATAAGGTTTAGTGCATTAGGAATATCAATTCAAGGGGAATGACAGCATTGTTATCTGAAAGAACATTTCAAGATCTTGAGGTACAATGATGTCTGTGATAGAATAATACCTATATGCCCACAAGGAAGTCCACTTAATACGCCTATTATTCAAATTTATGCAAACGAAAAAACTGAAGAACTTTTTTAGTCTGAAATTGATCAAACATGTAATGAAAATGAGTTGATAATTATTGAAGATTGAAATGAGAACATTAGAAACAAAGAGAAAGGAACAAAATCCAAACTCATTATCATTGAGAGGAAGGAAATGTGGTTTGAAAATGTGGCCTTAGTGCTAGAAATCAAACCAGGAACAAGATAGAATTTTCTAAGTCTAGTTACCTCTTCTTTGTGAATACCTCTTTTTCAACAATGTAACCTGGAACTGTGCACGTGGAGTTCAACAGATGGAATAAACAAGAATCCAATTGACTGTATTTGTGGAAAGAGATCATAGAGAAGTTCAGTATCATCAGCCCAAATGAGGTGAGGGGCAAACTGTGGATACAACTATCAATTATTTGCATGCAAGTTCAGGTTGAAGGTGAAAAAATTAAAACAAATCCACCGGAGTCAAAATATGGCTTTGAATACATAAAACTCGAATGTAGAGAACATTGTAAGAATAGCCCTGACAACCTGAACACGACAGACAGAAGACTTGAAAACTTCTGGGCTGATATATTAAGAACATCATAAGTGCAAAAGGTCTTAAAAAGAGAGGAAAGAAAAATAAAAAGGCCAAAAGGAACGTCAGAAGATATTCTGAAACTTGCTCTTGAATGCAGAGTTGCTAAAGCAGATGGAAGAAATGATGAAGCAAAAGAGCTGAGCAGAAAAGGTGCAGAAGGCCAAGATACATCTGTGGGATCTACATAGGAAATAGGGCTCAGGTGATTTCCCTCTCTCCATAATAAAGGGATGGGAATAACGGGGTTACCAAGTAGAGTGCACTGGATTTATGGCTATAAAAGAGCAGAATGATAAACCTGACTTGAATGATTTAAATCCTGTCAGTCAGTTGATACCCCACCCACCCACCCTAATTTTCAACATTTTCTGAATTTTTGGTTTGTTGTTTGTGCATTGTGGGGTTTATCTCAGATGTGTTGTGGTGTGACATTGGGGGTCACCATCTTGAATTATTGTGATATGGTTGTCTCTGTATCAGTATCTGAAACCCAGGATTGATGAACCTAAAGGGACAGCAAGCGGAATAAGGGTTTCTGGGGGGTGCAGTGGTGGGGGTGGGGAAGGGTAGAGAGAGCTGATGTCAAGGAGTTCAAGAAGGAAGATAGTGTTTTGAAACTGATTGTGGTAGCATTTGTGCAATACTTCTTGATGTGGTGGAGCTATGAATGATATGATATCTGTATTAGCTCCTAAGAAAATGGTTTTGAAAAAGAAGAGAAAGTAGAGCATTAAGATGAAATATTCAAAGACTTGGAGTTAGAAAGTCAAAATTCAAGAACACACACAGTGTAGCTCAAGCTAAAAGAATTGAACAAAAACTTCAAGCCACAAGTTGTTGCAATGCTGAGGGATTTGAAGGGCAAATTATTGAATGATTCTCTCTGTGCCACTGAGTCAATCCCAACTCATAGTGATCCCACAAACAGGATAGAACTGTCTCTGTGGGTTTCCAGGACTTCCCTCCTTCCCGGAGTAGAAAGCCTCATCTTTCTCCTGTGGAATGGCTAGTGGTTTCGAACTTCTTACCTTTCTGTTAGTAGGAGGTATCAGGGCTCCTATATTGAATGATACAGGAAGCATCAAAAGAAGATGAAAGCAATACACAGAATCACTAAGCAAAACTGAATTGAGGAACATTCAACCATTTCAAGATGTGCATGTGATCAAGAACCAATGGCCTTACGGGAGAAATCCCGCTGTTCTGAAAGCATTCATGAAAAAAGGATGTTGAGGAATTGACTGAATACCAAATGCAATGTTTCAACACGCCGAAGAAGCTATGCAAGCCCTGTCTTCTATGTCCAGGAATTTGGAAGACAGTTATCTGGCCAAGTTATCTGGCTGGCCAAGACCCATATTTGTGTCCATTCCCAGGACAGGTGACCTAACAGTGAGAAATTATTGAACAATATCATGACTATTACATGCAAGTGAAATTTTGATAAAGTTAATTTTAAGGAAGTTGTAGCAGTACATTGACATTGAGCTCCCAGGAACCCAAGCTAGATTCAGAAGAGGATGTGCCACCGCGTTACTGCTATCAGATGAATCTTGGTTGAAAGCTGAGAAAAATCAGAAAAATGCTCACTTCTTAAAATGAATTAGGCAAAGGCATTTGATTCTGTGCATCATAGCAAACTATGGATCACATTGAGAAGATCAGGAATATCAGCACACCTCCTTGTGCTCATACCAGTCCTGTACATGGGCCCAGAGGCTGTCATGCAAACAGAACAGGAAACTGTTGCAAGGTTTTAAATCCGTAAAGATGGGCGACGGGGTGGTAGGCTTTCACCTTACTTTTGCTATCTGGATCATAAGCAAATCAGTCGAGAAGCTGGACTATGTGGGAAGAATGTAGCATCAGGGCTGGAGGACAGCTCATGAACAACCCGCGGCACGCAGGTGACCCGAGCTGGCTTGCTGAAAGCCAGGAGGACCTGAAGCACTTGCGGACGAGGATCAAAGACGGCAGCCTTCCGTCTGGAAGGCAGTTCAATGTGAAGAAACCGAAAGTCCTCCCAACCAGACCAATCACAACATCATGAGAAAGGGAGAAATATTGAAATTGTCAAGGATCTCATTTTTCTTGCATCTACAATTAATGCTCATGAAATCAGCAGCCAAGGTATCAAATGACATATTACATTGGGGAAATCTGCGGCACAAGCCCTCTTTAAAGTGCTGAATAGCAAACTTGCCTCTGAAGACCAAGGGGTGTCTGATTGGAGGCATGGTCTTTTCAAAGACCTCAGAATAATGCGACGCTTGGACAATGAGTAGGGAAAGCAGCAGAAGGATGGATGCATTGCCATTACAGGGTTGGCAAGAATATTGAAAGTACTGTGGACTGTCAGAAGAGCAGGCAAATCTGTCTAGGATATAGGACCATGAGCACATTCCTTAGAAGGGGAAATGAGAATTAGAACGGAGAATGAGACTCTGTCTCGTGTAGTTTGGACATGGTATCAGAAGACAGCAGCCCCTGGACAAAGACTTCATGCTTGATAAATTAAAGAGTCAGAGAAAAAGAGAAAGCTCCTCAATCAGGTGGATTGATACAGTGGCCCAAAACGGGCTCAGACACAACAATTGAAATGTTGGTGCAAGACTGGTGAGTGTTTCTTTCTGTTGTACACTGGGTCACTATGAATCAGAACCAACTCAATGGTACCTAATAACAACAGTTATACATTGAGTAAGGGGCATGTTACATGTAATTAACATAAAAAATGAAATTTTTATTAATATGGAAGTGACACTTTATAGATACTAACATTTCAACTGTAATACCGGTTTATTTCAAAAAGAAAAAGACACGCAGCAACACCATGAGGCATTCTTCATTAGGCTGTAATTAACCACACACTCCTTAGTTATTGGAAATGTGCCTTCATGTGGTAAAGAAGTAGAACTCAAGTCTAATTGTCTCTGCTCAGATCACTTCCACTTTGTGGTCAAGGTTAAATTCAAGTAATTTGCAGAAAGGACCATTGAACCTACATCACTGGTTTTATACATTGATATGGACAATGCCTTTACTTAATTTAGAAAGCATCAGAATAATACCACACAATGTTAATCATTAAAGGGAAAAAAGATTTAAGAGACCTTTAGAGTCCTTATTTAATAAATAAATATAAATCGATAGCCTAGATAAAAATTTTGATACAAAAAAGTAAGTCCAACACAAACACTCAACTAAGTAAGGATGAGCCAAGCAAAGGGAACAGCACACACATGGGAGCAACAGAGAATAGAAAGGACTGTGGCTGTTGTTGGGGAACACATCTGCTAGAATAAGAGGTCTGCATTGGGCCTCTACTCAAGTCCTCCCTCAATGCAAGAACACTATTCTAATATCCTGGCATTCTGTGATGCTCACCTTTCCAACACGATCGCTAAAGACAAAATGGGTGCATAAGAATGGTGAAGAAAGGTGATGGTGCCTGGCTATTACAAGGTCAACAAGCGGCCATCAAGAGGGAAGCAACAAAGTCCCTATGGATGAAGCACACCAACCCATGTGATCACGAGGTGTCTCTGGGATCAGGCAGAATGCATCAGTAGACCACCGCAAAAAATAATCATTTTTATGCGAACAAGGGGGGTTGGAATGGAGACCCAAAGCCCATCTATAGACAATTGTACATCCCCATAACAGAAGGGTCACAAGGAACAATATGAGCCAAGATGCAGTATAGCATCGATGAAACACACAGCATTCCTCTAGTTTTTTAATGTGCCCCCTCCCCCGACTATCATATAAAATATGACTCTGGTTAGAATTTATATATCTGGCTAGACCACAGCATGTACACTAGTACTGATAAGAGCTCTTGACACACAGAATCCAGGAGAGCTAACACCCTTAGGACCAGTAATGAGAGTAGTGATACCATGAGGGTAGGGGGAAGCTAGGGGGAGAAGGAGGAAAAAGGGGGGAGCTGATCACAATGATCCATGTACACTACCCTCACCCTGGGGGAGTAACAACAGAAACGTGGGTGCAGGGAGACAGCGAATGGTGCAAAAATGTGAAAATAAAAATAATTGATAAATTATCAAGGGTTCCAAAGGGTGGGAGGGTGGGGGAGGGAGAGGATAAAGGAACTGTTACCAAGGGCTTAAGTAGAAAGAAAATGTTTTGGAAATGATGATGGTAACATATGTACAAATGCACTTGATACAACTGATGTATGGATAAGATCTGTAAGAGCCCCCAATAAAATTATTTATTAAAATAAATAAATAACCCCCCCCCAAAAAAGGTTGCAAATACTGTTTCCCACTGATACTGTCCTATGACAGGGCCTACAGATGCAGACTTTAATGCTAAAACCTTCTACCTTTAAATGCATGCAACTAATTTAGATGTTTAAACAATCATAAAGAAAACACACAAAACAAAACATCTCACACCAGAGATGAGGAGTTAGTCTCTGGGAAGCAAACATGTGATCTTTGCATGGATGAAGCTCTCCAAAGTGCAGACGGAGGGGCATCTTCTTGGCTTTATCTGCATACCTCCACTGCCCCGTGATCTCTTCTAGGCCCATGGCTATACACACCAGTCTAACGATTAGAGAATGTCTCAGCACTAACCCTTTTCTGAGGTTCCAAATAACTAAATTCAGCTACCTACTGATGGCACATTAGTTGTCAGAGAGATAACTTGGGTCTCCTTTCCCACTTCTCCTTCCCTCATGATCCTCCAGTTTAGTTTTTGTCTCCTCATCTATCCACTTGTTCAAGCCAAAATCTAAAGCTGCGCTTTGATTTCTTTTCTTCTCTTAATCTCTACATTCCAAACTCCCCTAAGGGTTTCCTAATGGTTTTCCTCACCTTTACTCTTGGTGCATTCTATTCTCTTCTTCGATCTGTAACTTGTAAACAGTTACAGCCTCAGAAAACCACAGGGGCTCACTATGAGTCAGTTTGTTTGTTTTGGAAACTTTAGTTAAATAAACAACTATCCTTTCAATTGCTTTCCTGGAATAAGCCTAAGCAAGGAAGCATACCAAGTACCATTATATATAGAATAATCTAGGAGTAGAAATCTCACTTGCAGGAGTGTGTTTTTTGTGATGGTTTGATTTTAAACATTCAATCACTATTGAAAATCAAATGGAACCCTCCATTTTGCTACGTTCTTCACCTGACCTACACTCTTTCCTCCAGTAAAGGCTCTTTAGTTTAACAGCCAGCTGGTCTTAACTTCATACCTGATACTTTCTGCTCACTCTACATAATGTCCTTTGGGGTGGACAGTATTTGGAAGAGGTATAGAGAGTTATTGTTTAACATTTATTTAACATGCTTAACATCATAAGCCTGGAGCATCTGGAAGCATATTATTTAGCACATATACATGTGGTGATTGCTACTGCCTCAAAAACGAAGTCACATAACTACATGCTTATTAAAACTCAAAGTACATAAGTAAACATGGGAACATTGGGACTGACTATGTGAGTGAGAATAATCACTAATGCTTCTTCATTGTGGCAATATAAAGCAGTAACTATTTCCGAATCAATGGAACCAAACTTGTAAATTTCATCTGCTTTCAATGGTTTCATTTGGAAACAAAAAAGATATTTTAATGAAAAATAGAATTTTTTTCTTTAAATATTATTAGTTCGACAACTCCAATTAAAAAGTTTAACATCTTAGCATATTTGGTAGACATTTTCAGGCCAAAAGACGAAGTGGTTGATTTTTCTACTTTATGTTTACCATAAACTAAAGAGCTAAGCCAGTAATGACATCTAAATCTACTCTTTCTTGATAATTGGTATAATCAGAGAAACATAGCTTGTTGGAACCAACATTAAGTCATTAAACTGCAGGTCGGCGCCTTAAGCTGAGGCAACATTGGTTCTTCTGAGTTGCCACCAAAGGCTTCATTATTTAATCAAGTTTTCCTGGGTTTTTAGGAACATTTCCAAATTGCCATTGACATCTCACATCGCTTGATGATTTCAGCAGCATGTTAGAACAGAGAAAGCAGTCCGGTGTGAACGGGCTGCTATCTGAAATGATCCTGACATGTCAGCTTTCACATCAGGAAATGTTCTAAAGCTATGTTTACAGCGCAGCTCAGCTTGCAGCAGTCTGGAAGATCCAACACCAGGATTGCAACTTGAGAATTAAGATCTATGTAGAATTAAATTAGGAATTTAAGATATATTTTATGGGGTTAAATCTACACCGTGATCAGAAACAAATAAACAAAACAAAATCCTTTGGTGTGATATAAAGTTCTAAATAATGATTTATTGGGTGGATAATTACTTTTTCTCAATACTTCCACCTTTATTTAGAACATATTTGGTGTGTTCTTGTCATTCTTATTTCTCAGCTAATAATATTGGTAAAATTCCTGAGGACAGGAATTGTTTTTCCACTGAGAATAGCCTAGTATTATGTCTGACTTAGGAGATTTTCTCAAAAGAGCACACCAATACAAAGACAATGAAGACACAGGATAAGAATTACACATTTTGCCAGAAGCAAAGTTGTTAAAAGTATACATGTGTATATTTGAATACAGATAAAGGGAGTTATATATTTTCATATTATCTATTAACTTGTGTTCCTTTTTCCTAACTATTTTGTGTACTTGCGAGTTTGTGTGCATCTAGTACATCTCTACATTCGAAGAAAGATACCTCGCTGTTTAATTTACACTACTTAAAAAATGTTTCTAATGCTTAGACTTATATCAGATTAAGAACACATAAAGTCATCTTCGCTCTGGTGTTAGTTGTTGTTAATTGCCACCATTGGTTCCAACTCATAGTGACCCGATGTACAACAGAATGAAACACTGCATAGTTCTGCACCATCCACACACATGTTCCTATGTGTGAGCCCTTTGCTGCAGCCCCGGTGTCAATCCATCGCTTTGAGGACCATCTTCTTTAAGAGCTCTTCTACTATACCAAGCATGCTGTCCTTTTCCAGGGACTGGTCTCTCCTAACAAAATGTCCAAAGTACGCCTCTAAGGAGCCCTCTGGCTGCACTTCTTCCCAGACAGACTGGTTTATCCTTTCGCCACACCGTGGTGTTTCCAATATTCTTTGCCAGCACCACAATTCAAACACACCGATTTTTCTTTGCTCTTCCATATTCATTGTGCAACTTTCAGATGTGTACAAGGCCATTGAAAATACCATGTTTGGGGTCAGGTACACCTTAATCTTCACAGTAACAACTTCACTTTTCCACACTCTATAGAGGTCTTGTCTGCCAGTTTCTCCTACGGTGGTGGTTTGTGTGTTGCCGTGATGCTGGAAGCCATGTCACTGGCTTGTCAAATGCCATCAGGGTCAGCCAAAGTGAGCACGTTTCAGCAGAGCTTTCGACTAGAAACAGAGTACAAAGAAAGACTTGGCTGTCCACTTCGGAGGAAGGAGCTGCTCAAAACTTGATGCACAGCTTTGAAACATTGTCAGATACTGAAGGCCTGACGAATGTAAGCAGAGCATCTTTGGAAATATTGCCAGGATGGGCCCTGGACTGAGAGGCACTCGACATGGGACTGCGGAGAAGCTGCTCTCTCAAAGGTAATCTAGCCTGCTGACGGGAATGTGGTAGAGCCTATGCAAGCGGAGCCTTCGGATCCCCGTCTGCTGATAGGTCACAACTCAAGGTGAGAAAAAACAGTTTCAGTAATCTCATAATTGGAACTCGAATGTAAAAAGTACATTGTAGGAATATTGGAAGTCATCAACAATGAAATGTAACACAAAGATTGACTGCACAGCAGTGAACTGAAATGGATCAGTATTGGCCATTTTGAATCAGAAGATCATGTGATTCACTAGACTGGGAGTGACACAATCCAAAGGAAAGGCATTGTCTTCCTAGTCAGAAAGGACATTTCAAGATCAATGTTGAAGTACAGTGCAGTCTGTGATAGGATTATCCTATCTCTCTGCCATCAAGGAAACCCAATCAGTACAACTACGATTCGGATCTTTCAGAAGAATTATCCTAGTCGATACTTCTATAGTCATAGTCAGTTCTGTCTCTCTCATGACACTGTAAGCTCCATGAGGCCCAAGGCTATGTGTTTTATGCACCATTGTTACCCTACTGCACAATCGGTATTCCGTATTTCTATTAAATAAATGCATTATATGTGGATGTATATTGATCTGTGTGCATTGTGCATTTTTTCATACATATGCATATATATTAATATGTAAATTTTTCCTTGGGATTCATTTATTACATTTCTATGGTGATATTCTTCGTTTTATTAAATGGCAAGCTTGGGTATGATCGAGAGTCCACAATGACTATAGAGACTCAATAGGAGAGGGCAGAGCCACCCTTGTGAGTTTCCAGGACGGTAACTCTTTACAGAAGTAGAAAGCCTTGTCTTTTTTTCTTTTCCAAAGGCGAGGCTGGTGGTTTGGAACTGCTGACCTTGCAGTTTGTAGTCTGACGTCTAACCACTATGGCACCATGGCTCATTATGCAATTCAATAGGTGCTCATTATTATATGTGGCTGCATCCCCTGTAGTAAACTTTTAGTTTACCATATTAGTCAGCTAATTCTGATTATGTGAATTTATATAGTCCCATGATGAAAATCTGTAATATTTTATATCGAGTCCTTTCTAGGTCTCTGGAGAAGGATATCATTCTTTGTAAGCTAGAAGGTCAGGGAAAAAGAGAAAGATGCTCAACGATGGATTGACACAGTGGCTACAGCAATGGAGTCCAATTAGCAACGATTGTGGCGATGGCATGGAACCTTTTCTTCTGTTGTACTTAGGTTGTTAAGAGTCCGAACTGAATTGACAACGTCTATCAACAAAAGTAATATACCTTTCTAGATGGAATTATTTACAGATTACATGCTTACTTCATGTCATTTGTAAATTACACTCCTTTGTATTTATCCCTTTTGACTTTGTGGATGCCAATAACACACTCTGCCTCAAAAACACAGAAGCAAATTAATTTAATGTTTCATAATCAACGCAGAGATTTCAAGTGAGTTCCACAAAGAGTTTCTAAAAAAGTGATTTAAGAAAGAGTGACACTTCTGTAGTTCTCATATTAACCTTTGGCTCTGTAGATAGTTGATCATACATTATTAAACACTCCACTCTTTGATTTGAACCATTTTGTACAACCAAACTCAGACTCTTCAGATATTACATAAGGTGCAGGATAGTATTTCAGAGGTGCATGCACACGTTTCATGAATTTGCAGCCTGCTTCCGGTAAACTCTCATGGAGTACAGGATTCTGTGCACCATGTAGAAGCCATACATGTGATGAGACAAAATGTACGATCCAAACTCATGATCCTCTTCCTTACTTGGTACTTTTTATTTCATGAATTGAAAAGATCGCCTGGATATTTTGGAAGACTCCTCTGGGACTCAATTAGGAAAATTACTTGAATTTGGATCCTGGATTATTCAAAAAATGTGTCGCAATCACCTGCTTGGTGCCTACTATGTATTTATTGATCACTGGTTTGCGTGAGTGAGACATCTCAGTATTACTCTGTTGACATCTCTTCTGTCCACATCCGTTACTGGTCTGGTGACTTGTTGAATTGATGTATGTGCTTGTAATAGACAGACGACAAATAGTTTACATAAAACGAAGGAGAAAGGCATGAGAGGAGCAGAGGGTTCATTCAGAACGTAAGGAAGGAGTCCATATTTAAAGAGGCAGGAGAATGAGCCAAACTGCTGCTTGTCAGTTGAGTCAAGTGGGTCAAGCAACTTAAAAATCTCTGGGTCTCAATTTTCTCATTTATTCAATGGGAAATTGATTTGATAATGTCCACTCAAGTCCTTTTAAGTTTTAAATCTGGTGACCTGATTTAACTGATGCCAACCTGGCAAAACAAAAGTCGCCTTGCAGATAATTTTCATTTCGGTCTACAGAGTGGGCTGTGTGCGGTTAAGTGCCCTGGATGTCACATGGATTGAAAAAATGTGCATTAGGTTTGTGATAATTTGGAAGAGCCACATCACACTCATTTATTTGTACATTCATTTATTCATCAAACCAGAGTAAGCACCTCCTCTGCGTCTTGCAAAGGAGCCTTTCCCCAGCCCCCAGGGAAAGATGTTTCATAAAGATTTAAAGTCTAAGAAACCTTAAGTAGGGTGTGAATTGGAATTTAGTCGATGGCAGTGGGTTTGGTTTATCTGTCAGATCATTCCACAAGAGAAAGGTGTAGCAGTTCTTTTGTTTTATAAAGATTACCAACTTTGGAAATCCAATGGGGGCAGTACAGAATCTATTCAGCTTGCTGACGGTGGGTTTAGTTTGGGGCTGTGTCACATAGAGTCTCCGAGTAGTACAAATAGCTCATGTACTTGGTTGTAAAGTCCGGAGTTGGAGGGTTAGTCCACCCAGAGGTGTTTTGGAAGAACTATCTGGAAACTTACTGATGACGGCTCAGCCATTGGAAATGCCATCGAGCACAGTTCTAGTGTGTAACACACATGCATGTTTTATGAGTCAGCCTGGATTCAAAGACAGGTGGTCATCTGGATCTGTGCTCACGTAGTAAGTATATACGGAGATAGTAAGTTTACAGGACATGTGTTAAATCTTGTAAAACTACTTTCTACAGCAAAAAAAAAAGTGATATGCTCATGTTTAATCTACTGGGGAGATTTTAAATTATGCAATTAAAGATATCAAGGAAGACCATGTATAAAATATTTCATTTTACTGCATGTTGTCTTCTTGGACTTTGTGGAAATAGAGCAATGAGTTTTTGTGAATGATAGATTTGGGACAACCCTGTGTCAAGCAAGTATATCAGTGTTATTTTCCCAACAGCATGTACTAACTGCTATATATTTGATAATTCTCACAAGAGTTTAAACTCTTTTTATGATGTGCTTGCACACTTAATAGACTCCAGGATGTGTAAACATAACTTGTACATGCACCGGGGAGCTACAAAGTTCTTGTGACTCACTTTATTGCAACATTTGCTCTATTGAAGATGTTTGAAACTCCACCTTCAACGTCTCAAAAGTACACCTGTACTTCATGAGAATTAGGGTAATGCTAGAATGGACTCCTAAAATCTGCCCTAGAAGAAGTTGGGCCAGAGGCCTCCCTAGAGGCAAGGATGGCAACCCTTCATCTTACATACTTCGGACATGCAGTCAGGAGAGACCAGTCCCCGGAGAAGGACAGCATAGTTAGTAAAGTAGAAGGGCATCAATAGAGAGGACAAGCCGCCAAGAGCTGGAGTGACACCATGGCTGCGACAAAGGAAACACTGCCAGGGCTACTCAGGCTTGGACAGTGTTCCTTCTGCTTTGCATCAGGGTCAGAACGGACTAGATGGCACCGAACAACAACAGCAACAAATGGCAGCCATGACTGTTAGACTACGATGAGATTGTCCATCAATGTTTGTACTCCCCTTTCTCTATACAAAGGAGTCCTGGTGGCATGGTGGTTACACGCTGGGCCGGAATGCTCATGATCAGCAGTCAGAATCCAGCAGCCCCACCGAGGGAGAAAGACGATTTCTACTCTCAAAAACAGTTACAGTCTCAGAACGCCCCTGGGGGTCGCTGTGAGTCAGCATTGGCTGATGGCAGTGACTTTGGTTTGGTTTTCTACATACAATTCAGTTTGTCCTGGCTGTGAGGAAATACGAAGTGCAATAAAAACAGCTATCATTTACTGGGACATCTATAAGTGTTAAGCACTTCCCCATATATCTCATTTAATTTCACTCACAGAGTTCTTTGGATAAATAGTGATTACCCCCTTCTACAGATAAAGTACCCCAGGTGTGAGGAGATCGGCTAAGTTGTCCTAAGTCGGGAGTTAGTAAACAGCATTAGGAAGAAAGCCATTTGGACCTGTCACTTGAAGATGTACACTTCAGCCCCAGATGCAGACAGCATGGGCTCAACGACTTTGCTAAGGTCAAGCAATGGCATGTTCAGTATGACAAATTTAATCTTTAAGTTGGCTGTTGGGAAAATGGTGATGTCTTTTCTCTGCTATCTGTGTAAACGTCTTTTCAAAAGTTGTATAATCGTCATCTTGGAAATTCCACGGGTAATTGAAAGTAGATTCCAAAAGTGTTTGGACCTGATTCACACATTTGAAAAATCGTGCCTGTGTGTCGCTCGGTACTCCATATAAAGGTCTTCCTAATGGTCTTAGTTTCAAATGATTTAGAAGTCACTCAACTAGGCATTTTATGGCCTGAGGAATACAATCCATTAGTTGAATGTATTACAGAGAAGATATTAACAGCAATCTCTCTGCCTGCAGAAGTATTAGAGTAAATTATTCTCCCCTACACTGAGGACAGCAGACAGTATATGACGCACAAGCTAATATCTTGACTGTACATTTTAGCAGTCTCTATGGAAAAGTGAAAATTCCTTTCTAATATTACCAAATTAATGCGATAAAATCATTAATCAAAATCATTAATTTTAGTTTTATCTCAAGCTATGCCTTTCTTCGTGGGAAGCTAGTGGAGTTTCTCTTCCATCACCCAGAGAAAAATGTTCTTCACTAGAAACACTGTAAACTGGGATTGACACTTGCTATTTTCTTAGAGAAGACCCAAATCCTCACAATTGGACCAATAGGCAACATCACGATAAAGGGAGAAAAGATCAAAATGGTCAAGGAATGTGTCTTTAAAATGTTGAAAGGCAAGGAGGTTACTTTGAGGACTAAGGTGCAGCTTATCAAAGGCATGGTACAGTACTTTCTTTCTTTTTTTTGTTTTGCCAGGGCATTTTCAGTCACCTCTTACCCATGTGAAAGCTGGACACTGAACGCTGAAGAAGAATCGATGCCTTTGAGTTAGGGTGCTGGAAAAGTATATCAAAAGTACCATGGACCGCCCAAAGAACAAGCACATCTCTCTTGGAAGAATTAGATCCAGAATCCTCTCCAGAGGGAAGGATGGCAAGATCTAGTCTCCAGTCCATGGGGCATGCTGTTAGCAGAGACTGGCGGACAGCACGCTCGGGAAAGTAGAGGGGCAGCAACAAAGAGGAAGGCCCGCCACAAGGTGGAACGAAGCAGTGGCTGCCACAACAGGGTCAACTATGAGAGTAATTGTGAGGATGGTGCAGGACTGGTAATATTTCTTTCTATTGGTTGATGTTGCTATGTCGTTAGGGGCCGACTCGAGGGCACCTAAGGACAACAACATTTTCTTTCTTGCCATCTTCTTTCTCTCTCTCTATTTTACTTAGGCAGATTGAATATTGAGTGTCTGTATGTCCACAGGATTTCCCCACCCACACTGTGAGGAAGAATAAGAAAAGTAAGTGGGTGACACTTATGCATGGGACACAAGAATGGGTTTCTCGAATGCTGACCATCTGGATCAAGGCAGCTGAGGCCATTTTGAGAAGGACATGCACTATTTCCCTGGCATTAATTAGGGCTGGGGAATTTATATTGCAAAATTACACATCTAATGCAAAATGGAAGAGCGAAGAGTTGTTTTGGGGGAAGCATGAGTTTGAAGCCATTGTCGGTGAAAGCGGCTCAGGGTGCTAATCTGTGCAGTTCAGCAGTTTGCTTCTCAACCATAGGAATGCAAAGAAAAGTAACAAATAATGGGGGTTATAAACTTTACTGCTTATCTATTTAGTTTTCCTTTTTCTTCCTCTGTTGGGTAGAAAACAAGTGAAATTATGGCAGATCACTTGGAGTGATCTTTATAAATGAGAAATAATGTAAATTCAATCTGAAAAAAATACCTTACAGATCTAGTGGGAAGAAGGTAATGATGATAAGTATCTGGGTCAATTTTACAATAAATTTCCCTTATGGACATCACCCTATAATTCTTTGACCCAAATCATACTTCAATATTCATTTTCACAAGCCAAATATAGGCCTTGTAGTTCTGCTTGTATGACTTAAAAGCTCCGAGCAGTTCTTCAAGGCAAGCTTGCACTTTCTAAGAACATGAATTTGCAATTAAAATAAAGTGCATGATCAAGAAGTTTAAGATTTAAAAAAAAAGATCATATACATCAATAGTCTGGCTAATTCTTATACCTTGGGTAGAATTTCTTTGTAATAAATTTGAAACAAGCAACAGAAGTTTTCCTTGCTGAAGATGACTTGAGTCTGATATATTTTCACCAAAAGTTACTTTTACAATGTTTGTGTGGTTTTTTAAAAAAAATAATGCAGTGCTCCCTCTTTGGGTATAATTTGGACATATTTATGATACAATTTGGATATCTACTGACAACTCAAAACCACAGCCAAAGTCCATTTAACAGCTGCCTTAAAACAGCTACTGTTAATAATGACTAGGCATGGCCAGTTGGGTGGAATTGGATTCTGTGACTAGAAGTTAAAAAGATGTTACTCCTCATTAGAAATCTCTGTGTGTAAATGCCTTACAGTCTTTGTGTGGAAATCAGCTTCGATTTTACTTTAGTCATTCAGGAAGCAGCTGAGTCAGCAGCTTGCAGAATAAAATTTATGATTATATAATTCCTTCATAGAGTCAGCAGTGGGGAAAAAAAATAAAGCTTTTGGAAACAATCAGAACTGAAAGAAAGAGGGGTGTCTGAAATAGCCGAGGCAGAGTCAAACCCACCGCAGTTCCATTGTGATAGTCAGAATACATACAGCAACACACTTCCTGCCGAATACCCATGATCACTTGACCTTCACAAGTCCGACTTTCCAACAGCGAATGCAGTTTTCGCAGACTACGCTTTTGACCTTGGGGATATAGCTTGGTGTTTTATGTCTCTGAAAAACTCATAGTGCCTTTGATCACCTCCCCACCCCACACCCCATACCTAACAGAATTCATGTAAATTGAACAGCAGCACACATTTAAATGATTAAATTATATAATTCTTCTCTTTTAAGTATTCAGCATGCTAGAGTAAGGAGGGAAACTGCAGCCCCTTTAGAATGCCCCCTTCTTATTGCATAAGTCTCTGTGCTGTTTTAGTGCAAAATGTCCCCCAACTGAAGCCAGGGCTGAAGGAACAGCTGCATTGTACTGCAGCCTCAAGGCCCGCTACAGTCTTCTGGCTTGGATTCGGCTGAGCAGGGCAGAAATATACAGGAGCAGCATCCTGGACTATGGGGACTACAGCTGGACTGAAGGAGGCAGTAAAGGGGGTAAGCAACTTTTTCCTGAACGATGCTTTGTTTGACTTTTATTTTACTTATATTGTTTCTCATAAATAATTAAACCTGCCCTCTGATGGAATGACCTTACATCATAAATCTTGCTTCCTTTTTCTCCTCTTCTCCAAATGTATTTAAGTAAACTTTCTGTACTCCATTCCACTTGGAAGGTAGAAACTTATCAAAAAAGCCTTGAACAATCACATCAACTGAGTGCAGTTGGACAGTCTTAAGTCATGCAACTTTCATTGTCCCTAATCCTCAACTGTACTGTAATGTAATAGCCTTCCAAAGCCCAGAAGGAGAGAGCAGGTTCAAAGGAAAAAGTCAATGCAGCAAAACTCAAATTAAGAAGCACCCTACCCCTGCCTTGTCCCCGCCCCACCCCCCCATCTCAACTTGAAGCAACTTGAAATTAATGTGGCTTTCATAAGAGTGTGTGCTTTCTTACCTTGGATGTGAATCACTCTGTCATGATTCTGAGTGTAGTTGTCCAAACCATGGTCAGCCCAGCACAGCGAGATCAGCACCAGAAGAAGGAGGCTCTTCATCTTTCTCGCCCAGAGAATCTTCCTCACTGCCAGGGCATCACAGAAAGAGAGGCTGGTGAGGCTTGGAACCCTTGGAGTGTGGCACAGCACGGCTCATTGTCGCCTTGTCCTCAGCACAGAATGGGTCAGTGGAACTGTTTAATCCCATCTGCCCAGAAAGTTATTGAAGCTGCCTTTCAGAGCTGAAGACTGCAGCTTTGAAGAATTCCAGCTCCCTCCCTTTAGGAAGTAGACGTAGCCAGAGGACAAATAGTGTTTAACTCTCTCTTTGCAGAATTGTAAATGTAGAAATTTGAAACACTCGAGTTTGGAGATAGAACATATTACAAAGAGATGTGGGATGGAATAAAATGGACATTAAAAAAATAAAGTTCAATCTTCTGGCTGCATATAGAATATAAATGAATAAAACAACCATTTGATATGCCAATAGATGAACATTTATCACCCAGTCTAATTAGAAACTGAATCTCAAACCGAAGCAAATGGAGAATATTTGCCTGAAACTCGACATCATCATTCATTTTATTTGTGACTTCTTAAGCAGGTTAGACTTGCTTTTTCTAAATAGGAAAGAGGGCAAATTAAAAAGAAAAAAAAGACCTGATTAAGCAGAAGCCTCACATTGGTTGTAAATTCACTTACCATCTTAAACACTGCTTGAGTCTGCATGGATAAGTGAAAATGATGCACAGAGTAGGTTAGAGTTGGGCATGCTAGCTACCACTGCAGTTGCCCTGATTGATTTCTCATTCATTTCTACCTGAAATGCTGATGCACCAATCTGGCAGGGAGGGTCTCCACATCAGCAGAGCCGAGGCTGCAGGGAATGTCCCCACAGCCTGGCAGGTCAATTAAGGAAATAAAAAGCTGAGACAGGCACACAGGCTGTCTTGGTTATAATTGAAAGATCCCAAGCCATCACTAACTCTGGGAACATATTCCCCCCAAAGTTTGTCACTGAAAGATCCAGGTCTGGATCAAAAAAATATGATTGCAAGTGGTACAAACCTTATGACCTTTGTAGTATTTGCCAGGCAATAGCTTCAATGTAGCTCCTCTGTTTCAACGTGGAAGAGGAGGCACAACAAGGGCTTTCTTTTTCTCCCATGCACACAGCAGCCTGCACAATACGTGGCTATTTTTAAAACTGAAATTGCACAGTACTGGCTCTTCGCACTAATTTGTTTTTTCCAGGAAAGCCTGAATCCCAGGAATACTTATTAAAAAGTTCTCCGTTTGTTCTTGAAGGTCCTTCCAGGGAACCTCCACTCACTCCAGAGCCTGATGCAGGTGCTCCCTGAAGTTGCCCGAGTCTCCTGGGAGCAGAACATCTCTCTGCATTTTCCTCTAGAAAACCCTGCATTGCTGCCAGGCTCCAGGCTCTCAGGCTTGCTTCCAGCGATGCCATAGGAGATGAGGGGCTGCTGGGCAAATTGAGGGATTTATATTCTCAAGAAATCAAGAGTACCACCTACAAAATGCTGCCTGCTTTACTTAGTCTTATTTTTCAGAAGCTCACTTGTGTATTCCTCTGAGAATTTGGGGGGTGGGGTGGGAAATGAGGGATTTTAATTTTTTAGTAGCAACTGATTTGGCTACGTAGGTTCTCACTGCCATCAGGTCTGTTCTGGCGCATAGTGACAACGCAGGACAGAGACCCTGTGGGCTTCTGAGGCTCTCCAGCTCTCGGGGTTGGGGGGGGAGTGTGTGCAAGTGGTTCACATGATTGGTCTTTCGGTTAGTAGCCTCATGCATACTCCACGAGCCACAGACAGTAGAACGCATGTGTCTTCGTGTTACTGAATAAACTCTTTCCATGTTGAAGATCACACCGCTCATAAGTGGTAAACTTTGGATTTGATAACCAAGCAAAAGCAATACCTAATTTGAGTTGCACTCAGGTTTCTGAATGAAAAAGTTAGCCCATTCATTGTTACGTACTTCACAACTGAGAATCTTTAACTTAAACATCCATTGAAATGAAGCCTTTTCTCATGCTACAGAGAAGCACACAGTTTTTGTTTGTGTTAGGAATACAATGATTACATAGGAGCAATTGGTCAGTTTGCATTTTTCTTTTTAGCATGATTGGATGTACCTCCTATCAGAACTCTGACGTCAAGTTGATTCCGACTCATAGCAACCCTACAGAACAGAGTTGAAATGCCCCTGCTTGTTTCCAAAATTAAACCTTCACAGGAGTAAAAAGCATCATTTTACTCCCACAGAGAGGTTTCAGACTGCTGACGTTGTGGTGATTACCCACAACTCCACCAGGGTTCGAATTGTGCCTACCAAAACCCACACCAAAGTCATTGACATGGAGTCCCTGACAGCTCATCCTGACACTACAGGGCAGGGTGGAACTGCCAATGTGGATTTCCAAGATATACATCTCCATGGGAATAGAGCTCATCAGAGGGGCTGATGGTTTCAAAATGCTGACCTTGGGGCTAGTAGCTCAAAGTTTTGATGCTGGTCAGAGGTCCAATTCCTCTGAATTGGACCGCCTACTCCTTCTTCATCTATTCCTTATTCTGTTCCTAGTCTCCAGCTCTGCAGAATCCACCTCACTTTGGGTGACCCTGCTGGTATGTGAACTACCCCTCACATAGCTTTTAGCATCACAGTAACTCACAAGCCACCATAGTATGTGCCAAGCTGAGACGAGTGGTGCCATGACCTGCCTAGATCATGCTCATGTGAAGGAACATGTATGAGTGTACACACACACACACACACACACACACGTCAACTTTAAGTTAGAAAGGCCAAGGGTAGCAGCATCTTCAGGGATTTGTGATGAGGAGGGAGGCCCCCAGCACTGAACACCCACTGATGCACTTTAGGTAGGAGTGAGTGGCTCTTACCATGGCGGCCCTGGCAGCTTACAGCTTTCTCACCAACACACAGAGGGCAGAAAAGTGATGTTTTCAAAACACAATCTGCAGGCATTTGAATGAACCATGAGGACCATGTAAGATTCTGCACACCAGACTGACCAGACCATGGGGGGCGGGGGGGGGGGGTGTCAGTGCCATCACCAGAGAAGAACGCCTCTGATAAGTAGCAAGTGGTTCACCAATGTGTACTGAGTGGGAAATCTGAGTCCTAGTTCTTTTTATGTGTAATGGTGTCTAGGTATGTTAGTAAACACATCTAATTTTTTATATGAATAATATTTCAGGAAAAACATTAATACTAAAGTCCCATTCGTGAAGTGTTTGGCGGCAAACCCAGAAATCAGTGATTTGAACCCACCAGCCACTCCGACAGAGAAAGATTTAACAATCTACTTCCACAAAGAAAGTTCTACCCTGTTCTTTAGGGTTGCAAAGAATTGAATCAAGTTGACAGCAGTGTTATGTTTGTTGTTTTTTTGTGGGGGTGAGGGTGGGTGGTATTATACAATAGGCTCTTGCCAGTCCTTAAATAGTATTCTTCTTTCATTTACATCTCACACATTGGTGTTTCCCCCGCTCCCCTACAATCTACCCCGTCTTTCTGCCATAATGCTTTAGCCATCTTCAAGACAAGCCCAACTTGAAATGTCAGTTTGTAACCAAAGACTTATTATCTCAACGTATTTCCATTGAGTTGATTTCACCTGATGGTGACTCTGTAGGTTAGGGTATAGCTGCTCTGTGGGTTTCCCAGAAGAACTCTTTACAAGAGTAGAAGCATGTTTCCTGTGGAGTGGCTGGGGGTGTCAAGCTTCCAACCTTGCAGTTAGCAGCCGAATGCATAATCATCACACCACCAATAAATATGCAGGAATGCAATTTTACAACTTTCCCTTGGACCGCTCTTTGGAAGCAAGATACTTTCTAATGTAAAAGTGTAATAAAAAATGCAAATATGTTCACACCAGCAGTCTGATACCCAGTAAGAGTCGGAGGTGGTAGGAAAAATTAGCTCAGCTGATCAGCTAAATGTTGGTAGTTCAAAGTCACTCAAAGAGACTTTGGAGGAAAGGCCTGGAAATCTACTTTAAAACCTCTCACTGAACCCCTCAAGGCATACAATTCCACTTGAATACACATGAGATTGCTGCGAGATGGAATCCGCTCCACAGTCACTGCTATTTTTATTTTTAATACCAAGCTAGCTAATCACTATTCCTTGAACGTTTATTATTGTTTTGGCTAAGGAGGCCTAAAACTAATTGGAAGATATATATGCTATTTTCAACACCTTGAAAATGCATACACATGTCATGAACAATTCTGATGCTAGCTTCTGTCTTCTGATTCTCAGAACAGCTCAGTTGAGTTAGTTAGATATGTTAGGGTTTAGAAAACAGAATCTTCATGTGGTGAACTAATCTCCCAAGGGTACACAGTTTGCAAAGCCAGGAAGGGGGTCTGGGCAGGATGGCCCCGAGCCTGATTTCTCAACACCATTATCTGGGTCCTGTGTATGCAGAGACTTGCCAACCATTCTCTCCTTGCCAGCTCTCACAACTCTTCAAGGTTTCTGCCAACTGGAATGCCTCCCCTGACCCATGCCATGCTGGGTTATGGGCATGATATTATCCCACAGCCATTGACACACGCGATCTTTGAGGCCCAGGCCCGGATGACTTCCCCTCTGCAGGCCCATCTTCCACCACTGAACTTGAGTGCTGACTGGAAGAATGAACAGGCGGGCAATTGCACCTTGCAGAAATAGGTGAACACACTGTAGCAACCAAGACTGGGGGGAGTTTAGCATGATTTTAAAGTGTAAATGTGTATTTATATGAAGGATGATGAAAAGTTACTTTTATCTTTCATTGCAGACATAATTACATGTATCAGGCTTGATATAGAACTTGAAATTTGAGAAAAATTTGAGAAAAATTACAAGAATCGATATGAAGTTCCTAGAAGTCAAATGAGCAAAGAAACCATACCCTTGTTTAACAGAATCATTTAAAAATCGATGGGATCTTCTACTCCCTGAGATCATATAAGTGTGATCTAATAAAAGGCAGGAGAGAGTCAATGATGGTGATGCATGGATAATAATAATAACATACACAGGGACCATAAACGTATGTTTTACCTTTAATTCATATTAAAGAACTTCTCTTTTATTCCCAAAGTAAATTATCTTACCCTTTGTAATGTTAAATGGCCTTTACTTCATAGACTTATAAATTACAGACTTTTATAATTATAGAGGGCTATTTAGCAAAAAGAAAAGAAAGAAAACACCTTTATGTTGGCTCCTAAACTGGTTTGTCTTTGTTGTTGATTGGTTATTGAGGTAGTTAGTTTATTGTGTCAACCTGGTCAATAAACACATGTGGGGTTAATTGAAGGGCATAGGGATAAATGGCTCAGTGAGCCTCGCCTTTCTAATTCTTGGGTCTCTTGCTTTATGATGGTCGGACCAGGATGCAGCTGTTTTAGCAGTTCCCTGCTTCAGCTTGCAAGGCTGACTTCCTGCAAAACATCCCCAAGGAGAAGCCGCATGGACCTACCCCAATGCAGCCCTGGATGCTGGAGCAGCCGTGTGGAGACCCCTGCCAGCGCTGAGATGCTTACATGTTCACTGACTCAGCTTTCCTCCTGCAGTCGGCATCATTGAGTCTGTTTTGTGAGATGGAGGAGGACTTTGTGGATTGGTGTTGGACATATGGGTTAATGTTGGACTTGTGGGCTTGGGCAGCACTGGGTTAGGATGTTTTCTTGATGTGCACTTACCCTTTATATAAATCTCTCTCTTTTACATGAGTTTCTGTGGATTTGTTTCTCTAAAGTACCCAGACTAACACAGTTGCATTTTCTGGTTTGGTTTTACAGGTGTGTGAAACCCAGAAGTCAGACGACTAAAATCGATGATGACTAAATGAGTCAGATTAATGATGTACTTAAATTGTTCACTCTTGTCCTGGTGGTGCTGCTGAGTAAGCACTGGACTGTTAGCCACATGGTCCTTGGTTTAAACACACCAGTCCCTCCACAGGAGAAAGATGAGGCTCTCTATTGCTATACAACAGTGGTTCTCAACCTGGGAGTCGTGAACCCTTTGGGGGTCAAATGATCCTTTCACAGGGGTCATCCGATTCATAACAGTAGCAAAATTACAGTTATGAAGCAGCAATGAAAATAATGTTATGGCTTGTTGGGGGTGGGGGTGGGGTCACCACAATGTAAGGAACTGTATTAAAGGGTCGCAGCATTAGGACGGTTGACAACCACTGCTGTAAAACTTTACAGTCTCAGAAACTCTATAGGGCCACCAGGAGTCAGAACGGCCTCAATGGCAGTGGGTGAGTGTGAAGTTAATTAGGTAATCACTAAGGGAAGGCGCAGGATTCCTTGTACACACCTGGAGAGAATGCAAAACACCTGGATACACCCAAAGCTCAGAGAAAATCTATGATTAGAAGGGAGGTGTGGAGGGAACAAAGCAACCACAACAACCAACTAAAACCTGCTCAATTCTGCAAAGATAACGCCCCTGGGGGGTAAGTCTGCATACACTCCATGGTGAATAGAGCCTTTTCCTTCTGGCATTGTCCTGAGAACCTGCAAGCTACTGAAGCAGCTAATGAGCTTTGTGGAGGCACTAAATTGTGATGGGCATACATCTTACAGTGACTCTCCGATCTGGCTCTGGTCACTCAGTTGTAGCATCACTGTCCTTGGCATGCCCTTTGGCACCTTGATCAACTGGACAAAGCCCAGGACCAGAAGGAAGAAGACATCGGTTTTATCCCTGGCCTTATAAATGGTATGGCAGGTCACTTCACCTTCAAAATCAGAGTCATGAGAACCGGTCCCAGGGTGGGGACTCTCCATGGAAACGCATGAAGGACACGAACTAAGGTGCTGCTACTCAGCTGTTGCAGCCCACAGCAAAGTTGATCAATTTTATGAATAAATGGGGAAATAAACAGACAGGAAAGCAAGCATATCTCCATCTGCAGGGAAGGTGAGCCCTCTGATCAGTCTGCTAGTTCAGTGACTTCGGGAGTCTATCCTACGGGTCATCCTGGAAACAACAGAATGAGCATTACCCGAGAACTTGTTAGAAATGAAAATTCTTAGTTTCCACCATCCAAAGAAATAAGCAAACCACTAAAAAGCCCAAACTCCCTGTCATGGAACGTATTCCAACTCAGATTGACCGGATAGGACGGAGTAGAACGGCCCCCTTTGGGTTTCCATTTTTATGGAAGCCGAAAGCCTTGTCTTTCTCTGAAGGAGTGGCTGGTGGATTTTAATGGCTGAACTCGCAGCCCAAGGAATAACTCACTGTGCCGTCAGACCCAGCAGAAATCTACTAAATTCAAAACGCTGGTTCTGGGAATGGAACCCAGCCATCACTATTAACAATATTAACAATGTCCTATGCACCCCTTGATCCTGATGCAATCTAATTTGAGAAGCACAAGTCCTCCTTTTGAAGACTATCAAGTATTCCCGATGTCCGCCTGTGTCAGAGAGACTGGAGCTGGAGTCCACCGACCCTTGGGAATATGCTATGAAATGTTTAGCTTTCCCCCCTTTTACTTGTTTGCATTTTCTCCAGGGTATACATACATTTGTGTGTGTGCTTTCGAAAATAAAAATATTACCTTAAAACACTGGAAAAGAATGTATGTAAACATGTTAGTTATTTTCTTAAAATATCAGACAGATGGGTGAGCTACTGTCATATTGCTGGCTTGTTGTTTTTTCTCTAAAACCTTTTTCTTGGGAGGTAGTACAGCTGGCACATCATCCCATAGTTCAAGGCCCTCAAACAGCATTGTACAATTGCTACCACAATCAGTTTGGAACCTTCTCTTTCTTCTGCAACTCCTTGATATCAGCTGCCCCTCCACCCCCGCCCTCCCGCACTGTACTCTCCAGGAACCTTTACAATTCTGCTTGCTGTGTCTACAGGTTCATCATGCTCTGCTTTTAAAATATATATATTAAAGGCAGAGTAATGTGTAATGCGTTTGGAAACTTTATTCCAAAATGTTAACAACTTAATAATTGATTTGAAATGAGAAAAGATGATTTGCCATGATGTGTTTTCTGTGAGTTTGGGTCTTCTAGCCTTTTTTTTTTA
>NW_022111373.1:66577392-66578460 GCF_000313985.2 Echinops telfairi | reverse complement strand
GTCCCGTTGTTTTCTCCTCCAGATTGTTCATCCAGCCTGTCCTATCCAGACAGGCCTGCGGAGACAACATGCATAAAAACTAGCCTTTTAAAGAATGAGTCTCTGGTAGTTTCTGAGAAGGGACTGTAGGAGGCACTTTCAGATCACTTAGTGATGGATTGATTCCCTCAAAGCATCGCTCTGTGCTCCTGGCTCCTCTTTGAAGCGAGGCCTGTTGCCCGGGCACAGTTCCTGTCAACGAGGGGAGAGTGAGGAGGAATCAACTACTGATAGGACGATGTTATGGGTGGCTATTAAGCAAGGAGAAAAAAAGAGAGAGAAAAAACAAAGGTCACGCAAATAGGAGGAAGAAATAATAAGAAAGAAATAACCAGCCCATAATAAAGTGTGACTATTTGGAATACTGTCTCTAAATTTGAGAAAATGGTCACGACTCAAATGCACACTGTACTACAATTCCCAGGTCCAAGAACTGCTCTACGAAGAGGATTTGTTCCATTTCTTCACAACAATGGTTTTCTTGGTAAGGTCAGGCAAGGTTTAGAGGAAAGAAGCCATTGCTGAAACAAAAAGGAGCGAAGGGTCTGTGCCTTCCCAGTTTCTTACTTGAGCGATGCATTTGAGCTATAGAAAGTCACACAAGTTCATATTTACTAGGCTTGTCAATACCCACTGTTACTGCTAACGGAAGAGGTAAGTGCACTTTAACCACCTACATAGAAACTGCTTAGATTGAGAAATCATTTTAAAATGGTCACTTTGCTGAATACCACTTAGTTGTGAATGTTTCCATCATTTGCTTGTGGTTTGTTCCCTAATTAAAGATCTTAGAAATCACAAGCAGTCGTGGATTTATGCCATTTAAACAAAACACAGGAAGCTGGATCTAGGCTCCTCCTATCTGACTCAGCGCAGCTCTATGGGACAGAGTTGAACTAACTGCTTCCGAGTTTCAGGGCTGTAATGTTTTCGGACGCTGTTGGCCACACTTCTTCCCATGGAATGGCTGATGGGTTCAAACTGCTGCCCTTCCGGATATCAGCCAAAGGACTTGAAAATCTGCCCCTG
>NW_022111373.1:66562926-66575761 GCF_000313985.2 Echinops telfairi | reverse complement strand
AAAGAAAGAAAGAAAGAAAGAAAGCCCCCAAACCAAACTCACTGCCATTGAGTCTTCAGACTCACAGTGACCCTCTAGGACAGGGTAGACCCGCCCCTGTGGGTGTTTGAGACTGTAACTCTTTACGGGAATAGAAAGGCTCATCTATGCCTCTAAGTGTGTAATGTGTCCTCTTCCATGAGGAATTCCTTCAAACTCGCTAATACTAGTGGCTGTGCCGTGGTTAACACCCAATCGTACTGCAGGAGAGAAAGAAGATAACTTGTTACATCAGTAAAAGATGGATTTCCTCGTCACGGTTATCTTCTAAGTACCTTTGAATCACAGGGATGGGGTGGGGTGTCTACCTAGAAACATCACTTCTTTCTGACATTATGTATGAAAGGGGCCCTAGGAGTCGGAATGAACTTGTTGGCAATGAGTTTCTCCCTGTGCATTTACAGGGCAGTAAGCAAGACTCTTCCCAGATCCCACAGGGGCATTCCAGACCTGCTCTCGACCCTTCCAACATTCTAGTTCTAACCCCAGAGGGAATAAAAAAATCAAAACTCGAAAACAAGACAAAAGTCACTACCATAAAGGAATCCTGACACACAGGGACTGATAGGACAGAGCGGAGCGGTCCGTTTGGGTTGTGAGACTGTCATCTTTACGGGGCAGCCCATCTTGTAACCCACGATGCCAACAGCGCTCCTTGAAAAAAAGGAAAGGGCCCCAGACTCGGACAAAGCGACTTCGGGTCTGAAAGCCTTCCTGTGCAGTGAACGTGGCTACGAGAGGGTCAGCGTGTTCCCATGAGCTCTGGCCACAGGGAGGGGGTCTCCTGAGGCCAGTCTTTCAATGATATGAAGTTTCCAGATTTTCATGGGGGAATAGTCTCTATAATGAATAGTCCGCTTCTCCACCAGGTATTTGTTAGTAAAGCAAGTCATACATACATACTAGCATCAGTACATTTTAAGAATTGCATGTTGTTGTTGATGATGATATTAAAAGAGAATAATCCTCTCCCCCTCTGTCTTTGGGGAGACTGCCTTAGGAACCCTGCCACAAAAAAACCAAATTTTACCTCGGAATATTAAACACTAGTTAATCAACAATTTGAATGCCCACACTACTAGGCTATTAAAACTGCACCTTGCATGGAACATAGGAAAGAAGATTCATATTTTCAACATTATACCTAAAGAATACCATCAAACCATCTACAATTTAATTGCTCTTTAAAGTATAATTAAATATATCAGGATATAAATTAGCAATGCTGACATTTCTCAAGGTAAACTCATTTTCTTGGTAGTTTTAATGTTATAAATGCTACAATAGTATATGGAGACTATAATAATGATCAAATAATGAAAATATTAAATCCATACATTAGAGGTAATTTTGACTTCAGGAAAAAATTAGTAGCACCAAAAGCAAAGAACCACGTTGAATAATAAAAATCACACTTTAAAAAGAATTTTCTTGATTGTACAAAATGAAATGGTTTATTGTCACTATCAGCAATAACAAATGATTCCTAAAATCTGAATGCCAAGGAATTTAGCAATCCATTAGGAATGCCATGATAGGGAATGGGACTTTTTTCCCTAGGCACCTGCAATTTCAATAAAAACTTAAATACAGGCATCTTAACTGTACTGAAAGTCTCACTTAACTACCTAATAAATAGCGTTGTCTGAAACAGTATAAATGGATGTGCTAGAATTAAGAACTTACATTGCTATCTCATTGCTTCTTGTCAAATTCCAAACTAGAAGCAGACAAAGGCAAATAAAATGAAACATCTTCCATCTTTATTAATTTTTGCATCACTTTAAAACTAGGGAAAATAATTCTCTTCTTCATATTTCTGAGGGCAAATATGAGTATAATTGGAGAGTTTTAGGACTGAGTTCAAATATAGGTAATATCAAAACAAACACAGTATCTGCCTCCTATGTGCACAACTAAATAATATAAGGCTACGGATTAAAAGCTTGGTAAACTAAACACAATTTTAAAACCCATTTAGAAGTTGGATCTATATAGCTAGAAAATTAACTCCACATATATCACTCTTAACAAAATTTACTTTCTAAAACTACTTATAATTGCGCTAACCCAACATTTGAAATGACATCTCTGGAAAAGTTCAAAATTTCAACAGCTGTCAGTTAAACACTACATTAACGTTGGATCTAAAAATACAACTGCACATCATCTACGAGACAGTTTTGGTGGCATAACAGATCCGACAGTAACAAGTTCCCAGCATAATGCACACCACAGGTCTACATTCACCCACGTCTCCCACATACAGTTCTAAATGAGCTGAAAATCAACAAGAACCAGGCAACTCACATGTATTTTAAACGGCGATCAGATTCTGAGAAGGTGTAGAAAGATTTAAAACGCTGTCAATGCTGGGTTTTGAATGACTACAACAAAACAACTAAGAGTGCTATGATTAATTTACTGAGTTATCCGGTTGTCCTAAGTCATGATAAAAACAAAAACAAATCTCCCCAAATAATGATTTTAGTGGCAAAAATTTCTCCTTTTTCTTCTCCTCTTGATTTTGGCTGTCCCTTTTAAGGTCGTTTCCCAGACTCCGAAGCCGACTTTCTATTGGTGCACATCCTACATCAAAATATCATCTCATCAGAATTCAGTTCATTGGTTTCTGCGTAACTAAGCCTGCCCCGGTCACAGGAACAGGCTTTCCTATGGTGTACCTACGGAACACCAATCAGGAAAATACAATCTTTCCCACTGAATTTGGCAAATATGCATACCGAAGCGCTCTAAAATCTGTCTCTAAATAGGTTTGTGATACAAGGTAAAACCTCGAAAGTCACTTTAATAGATTCCTAAATAAAATGTCTGATAAATCTTTAAAATGAAATAATTCTCACTTATATACACTTTGAATTTTTTTCATTTTGAAAATAGAAGTATGTAGATTCATTTAACCAACTCCCTTTACAGAAAGAAATTTAGTCATTTAGATCTGACTACTTTAAATTCTATGCAAATTATTTACAAGATCGTACCATGACATTGAAAACTTTTATATTAGATAAGCATTATTCTTGGTATCGATACAAAGCGAAGTAATCATAGATGAGGGTGATTTACAAAAATAGAGACAATATGATACCAAGCAGTAAAGAAAGTAGGCATACCTAAAGACATTTCAGTGTCCTAAACAAAACAGGAAAATCTTCCCCAAAGCCCTCTTCACCTGGTTCCAAATTCCCACCATTAAAGTCACCCATCAAAAATTTCCCATTGCCTCTTCCATTTCAAAATTGTCCATGGTTTTGTAAAATATGATGGAGAGTTCTAAACCATGCTAATGAGATCAGTATAGCAAAGACAGAGTTCCTGGGTGTGTACTAATAAAGTCAAGTGGGAAGCAATAATAGAAATTTTTCATTAAAAAAAATGGTTGTTCTGTGAGCAGACAGCACCTCCGTTGTCATCAATGCTGTGCACATGGCAGTTGGAGATAATTGGGTATAATGCCCATTAAATAATCTTTTATGCCTTGTTAACGTTATGGCGTGGCTATATTTTCATCTAGAATTCTTGGTGGTGAAATATAATCCAGAGAATATATTAGCCAGAAAGTGAGGACAGCGAGACTTTATCCCCGTACTTTGGACACGTTATTAGGGAACCGCGCTGGGTTAAGTGGAGAGTCAGTGAAAGGGAGGAAGACCTCAATGAGATGGAAGGACACCAGGGCTCCAACATTGAACTCAGAGCCGCAGACAGCCATTGTGAGGGTGGTGCCGCACAAGGCATTGTACGGTCTGTAGGGTCACTGTGAGTCACGACGTAGGCCAGCTAACACAGCCACAGAAAGCAAGGGGACTGGCAACAGGCAAAGAAAATGTTAGCATTGCACGTCCCTTTAAGAAGAACCTGCTATCGACATAGGATGGAGACTGGGGAGCACACAGGTTTGCGTGTTAGCCTAGAGAGGCTGGATTCAGTCTGATCAGAGGGCTTTTGGGGAAAAGGCCTGGTGTTCTGCCTTGAAAACTCGATGGAGCTGTTCTACTTTACACAGATGGTTAAAAGCCGTGTACCCCACACTATCTCCCAGCACACAGCAGCAGCTCAGGGTACCATCGGTGTCTGGCTGATGGGACACTGCATGTTCCAGGAGACATCAGAGCCCAGCACGGAGTATCGCCCAGCTTGACTATGGCACAGTATGCTTGCTGCAGCCTTCTCAGTGTTTGTTTGATACCCACCCAGCACTGCCCACCCCAGAGACAACGTATTAATCGAACAATGTTCTCCTTGCCAGCAAATGTAGAGCATCATCATATAATGATTCAATGTTTAATGAAGTACCTAAAATGGTTTGCTTCTATACTTACAATATAAAAGAGTTAATCCCTTGAGGACATGGACCATATTTTATTTGTCTTTTTATGTTCAGTGGCTAGTGAGTTCTCAATGAGTATTTGGTGGATGTACAGAGGAGGCTGGTATTTCTGCACTTCTAAGCACAATAGGATGTGAGTGTGAACTGGAGCTAATTAGAGTGTTTCAGTGGTTCTCAACCTGGGAGTAGTGACCCTTTTGGGGGTTGAATGAGCCATTCGTAGGGGTCGCCCAATTCATAATAGTAGCAAAATTACAGTTATGAAAATAATTTTATGGTTTGGGGGAGTCACTACAACATGAGGAACTGTATTAAAGGGTCGCGGCATTAGGAAGATTTAAATAGAGTAGTTACCAGAGTAACTCAGGCTGTTATTTTGACTGGGATGAGCATTTCTGGCCTGTCAGGCCCTTGAGCTCAACCTGCTCTGAGTGAATCTTATAAGGTTAGTGAATGGTCTAAAGCTTATAGAAAAGAACAATATCACTCTCAAATAGGAAATTCTTGACCACAGTTTGCATTTTCTAATTTAAGAAGATCTTTACAAAATAACCCTCTCAGCAAAACATAAGTCCTTGAAGTCCATTCTTAGGAGAACATAAAGCAAAAGAGCTCTTATATTTCCATAGGCTCTGATCGCTAATAAACGTTCATCTACTCCTCTTGCTCCACCACCCATCCCCAGTCGATTTGGCTGATGGAATATTTTTACACTGATGGGAAAAGAAAACATATAAATAATTGGGGACTTGGTGTGGAGGGGATTACTTTTTCTTCAGCATTTGCTATTTGTCTCTCTGCCCTGGCATGCTGAAGATTATTTGAAATGGAACGGCCACCCATGCGAGAGTGAAAGCAAAGCATGTAGTCATAAGCAAATGAGGAAGAAATGATAAGACTTGAGGGTCAATGGTGTTTTTACCCCTCCTACTTGCTAATGCAACATTTGCTTCATGATTACGCCCTCTGACCCACTTCTTGCATGATGATCTGGCCTCTGCCTTAGACAAGGGAAGGTAAGACAGATCTGAAAAAGAAGTTGCTGCTGTTAATAGTATAAAGGTAGGAGAGGGAGCAATGCCGACCTGTCAAATCTAATCCCCTCTAGTGAGGCTTACTGAAGTCGGCTTGTCCTTGAGGCAGCCTTCCTTAGCTGGGTGGAGAAGTAGAGTTAATTAAAATCACATACTTTACTTCTTTTTCTTTTTTATACTTTACTTCTTATCTTATACTTTACTTTTTATACTTTACTTCTTATCTGAGTTGGAAATAGTGATAACAACAGCAAAGTAGGAAGGCCCAGACAAATAGCAAATGATGTTGGGTTTGGGATGGGTATTTCTAGTAATGAACGGATTCAAAGGTAACCACACCACCTCTATTCTGCTCTTGCTGGCTGAAAATGCAGTGCATCCAATCCAAGTAAACACAAGTCTTTAACCCCCACACCTATAGTAGGAGGCCCTTTCCACCATTTTGGAAGCAGTCAGAAAGTGAATTTAGGAAAACTTTCCCATCTGTACAGTTGGGCCAAGGTGTGGAGGTAGAGCAAAAAGCAGATGGAGTACAAAGTAACAGAAAACAAAAGGGGGTGATTTCAATCTCGAGGAGTTCAAGAGTAGGATAAAGCTTGATTTTCTCCACATGTGGAAGGGTGTGTTGTTTTCTTTTCTTTCTGAGTTTGAATGGAGAAGTTTCATTCTGGAAAAGAAGAAGCCACTGCTGAAAAACAAGACAAAGAAAAGCTAATAGGTAAAGTTTGTTGGTTTAAAAATTAAGATGATTGCTCTTTGTGAGTACAAATCAAAAGAAGGAAAGTACTTGAAAACAATGGAACATGTATAACAAAATTAGTATTGAAAAGGGTATCTTGCCTCTGCTCATACCCTCCCTCAATACGAGAACACTTTGTTCTAACACATTGACATTCTGAGATGCTCACCTTCCTGACACAATCACTGAAGACACAATGGGTGCATAAGCAAATGTGGTGAAGAAGGTGGATGGTGCCCAGCTATAAAAAGATTCAGCGTCTGGGGTTTTAAAGGCTTGAACTTAAACAAGTGGCCATTCAGCAGAGAAGCAACAAGCCCACATGAAAGATGCACACCACTAGTGTGATCAGGACTGGGTAATAGGCATCAGAAGACACATAACAAACAAACAAACAAAAACATATTGTTGAGAATGAGGGGGGAGTGGAGCAGAGACCCAAAGCCCATGTCAATGATGTAATAATCCCCCCCACAGAGGGACTACAGGAAAGGGATGAGTCAACCAGGGTGCAGTAAAACATCAGTGAAACACACAATATTCCTCTGGTTCCTTGAGGCTTCCTCACCCCCCACTACCATGACCCCAATGCTGCTTCTCAATTCAGGCTAGACTGAAGCATGTAAGCAGGTATAGATAAGAGATGGGAGTTCATGACACATGGAACCCAGGGACAGAGGTGGGACTAGCGTTACCAGAAGGTAGGGAGAAGGTGGGGAGAGGAAGGGAGAAGGGGGGAGAGGAAGGGAGAAGGAGGAACTGATTGCAATGATCAACACATAACCATACACCCCTCTCCAGGTGGAAGAACAACAGAAAACACAGGGGAAGGGAGATAGTGGTCGGAGCAAGATATGAAAATAATAATAATTTGTAATTTATCAAGGGGGTATGAGGGGAAAAAACAAGGAGCTGTTACCAAAGGCTCAATAGAAAGTAAATGTCTAGAAAGAAATGAAGGCAACATGTGTACAAACATGCCTGATGCAATTGATGTATGGATTGTAACAAGAGTTGTAATAGTCCCCAATACAATATTTTAATAAAAAGGGGTACCTTATGGTTACAAAGAAAAAAAAAACATAAGAAAAAAGGAGAAGGAAATAATCCCATGTGAATCATTACCTTCAACCACCTGGTCTAGTCAAAATAGTTTTTTTAATTTAACTGCACAAATGACAACTAATCTACCAGTAAATAGTGAATGCCCTAAAGACACGTCCACCACCCTCCTACAGAGACACCAATATCATCCTTAGATAGGGACCTCTTGTCCACAATTTGCATTTTTGTAGTTCAGGAAAATCTTTTCAAAATAACCCTCTCAGCAAAAGCGTAAATTCCCATTCAGCCCTTTGCAGACAGAATAAAAGCTACTTGCTGGCATCCTACTTAAATCATGCATTCACCAATATTTCAGGAGCAAGTACGTAAAATGCAATCCATGTCCTCAAAGATATCTCACCATTTTGTAATACAAACTGTGTCTGTTAAAGATACAAGACCCTTCCCTTCCTTCACTACAATGCCACTGGCTTGATCAGTGCAGTGTCTATATGGTGGTAGCAAGCCTAAGCTCTCCAGCACCTGGGCTGGAAGAGCATCCTTGTGAGTATTTTGCAAATTACAGCTGTCAATTTAAATTTCTGGCATATTGCACACACACACACACACACACACACACACATACATAATGAGAAAAATGAGCAAGTATCAAGAGGATGGATTAATTACTGTAGTTTAGCTGTGTGCTCTTGTTGTTAAGCTATCTACACTCTGGAAATACATTTATTAGAGCATTTAAAGTTATTGCTTTTCTACTCAAACATCAAAAGGGTTTCTTTTTTACCCTCTTGGTTTTAAGGTAAAAACACTGGATTGAAAAAAAATATCTCTCTCCCCAAATAGAAGAAGTGGGACGAAGTCAGTTTGCTTTCACACCCTTCGTTGGTTCCATTTTCGTCAGTCTCCTTTTCGTTCCCTCTGGAACAGCTGATAGGTTGGTTACCTCGGGACCTACACTTCCGGTCCTCACCTCACACCTGCTCTCCGGATCCGAGCAACCCCTTTCTGATCTGGTGTCCTTCCATTAGAACCAACATGTGCTCTGCCCCTGATCTTCTGATAAGCTCTTCCTTCTATGTTTTACTCCACAGCGAGACTTTCCTCAGTGAACATGTATGTCAAGGCGAGAAATATTTTGTTCAAAAATGCATCCCAATGATCATGATATCATATGATCCTCTTTAGTTACATCTTCTGAAGGACCAGGCTAGATTTAGTGGTAGGTGGTAACATAGTGCCTGAAGTTCTTTATTTTGTTCCCTTTGCAAGTTAAACTTTTCAATAGCCACAGTGAATCTGGCAAGCGCTCTCTGGCACAGCCCCACTTAAAGAAATCTCCATTCCCATTTGTTAAATTCAGTTGCTTCAAAATACTCGCGAGATTGCCAAGTCAAATTCTCTCCAATTATTAAACGTGCATGAAAAGCAAGTGAAGCTGACCTCTTTTGTGGCACCCACGGTCTGAATGGTTTCCAAGGCTGGTATTTGCCAAATGCAGATTTTGAGAGGTTTTTTTTTGTTTGTTTGAAGAATGGGTGTTTGAGGAAAGCTTATTTAAATGGGAAATGTTAACATAGTCTGAGTGGACTATAACACTAGAAAATAATGCATTTAGGACAGCCAATGGACAGAAGCAGAAAGTGTCTCCCATGCAGTTTCTGCTGATACACACTGGAAAATGCCTCATACCAATTCCACAAATAAACTCATAAACCAAGACTATGAAGCTGAGGGCCATGGGTAACATTTATGCACCAGCAAATGCCCATTTGGCCAATACCTGAAGACGCTGAACAGCTCCCAGAGAAATCACATCCAAGGCTCTGCTTTCAGCCTTACATACTAACTACAGGCCCCAAATGCAATTTAGAATGTGTTTTCCTAGAGGATTTGCAAAGTCTATGATAGATATCGTGTACCTTGTTTAAATTTGCTCAGTTCATTGGTCAATCAATCCCTATTAGTTGATAGCTCTTTGTAGGAAATTTTCTTTTGCAGTTTTCATGCTAAATGTCAATGAGGTCAGTAGATTTAACCAAAATCAACATTGAACATTCTAAGAACCCAAATAGTGACTGCTTTCTCTCTCAATCTATGAGCCAGTGCAGTTGTGAGAAGAACTCTACGAGCTCAGGAATGATAACGGTTCTGCTATTACCACCTGCCTGTCTCGCTCAAGTGGGCAGCTGCTTTTAGGCACAGTGTTCAGCCTGCACAACTGACTGAAGTAGATTTTGTTTCTTCACTGACCAACCGAAAATAGTGAGAGACAAAAGGGTGACTCTAAGAGAGTAGGGTACTCATAAAAACCACCTTCAAGTATTTCCCTGGTGTGCCTAGATCTAGCTGTGATGGGGCAGGGGATTTGATTTTGATGAGACACGGGGAAGATTTTAAATCTGACAGTGAAATCAAATGTGAAAACCAAGGCGAAGTAATAGCCAGTTTTCTTAGAAATAGAATTATTTCTTGATTGCACATCTACAATTATTTAAAATTTTTTATTGAGATTTCAATATGTATGGTTGTGTATGCATGTGTGAGCAAATAATCCGAGAAGCTTGGGGGTATATGAAAAACAATGGGGCATCAATATTAAAGGCAAACTTATTAACAACCTGCAATAAGCAGATGGCACAACTCACTTGCTGAAAGCGAGAAGGACCTGAAGCACTTGCTGATGAAGATCCAGGATTGCCGCCTTCAGGATGGAACACAACTCAATGTCACGAAAAGCTAAATCCTGACACTGGATCAGTAGATAGCATCATGATAAATGGAGAAAAGATTGAAGTTGTCAATGATTTTGTCTTGCTTGGATCCATAATCAATGCTCATGGAAGCAGCAGTCAAGTAGTAATCAAAGGACACATTTCACTAGGTACATCCGCTGCATCTGACTGCCTTAAAGTGTTCAAAAGCAAGGATGGTACTTTGAGGTCTAAGATCAAAGCAATGGTATTTTCCATCACCTCAAATGCCTGTGAAAATTGAACTTTGATTGAATAAGGAAGATCAGAAAATAATTGATGCAGTTAAATTATGGTGCTGGTGAAGAATATTAAAAGCATGATGAATTGCCAAAAGAATAACCAAATCTGTCTTGGAAGAAGCATAATCAGAACGTTCCTTAAAGGCTTTGAACATGTTATCAAGAGATAGCAAGCGCTGGAGAAGGACATCATGCTAGGTAAAGTAAAAGGGCAGAGAAAAAATGGAAGACCCTTGACGAGATGGATTGACACCGTGGCTGCAACCAAGTGCTCAAACACAAGAACAATTGTGGGGACGGCACAGGACTGGGCAGGGTTTTGTTCTGTGGTACAGAGAGTCGCTGTGAGTCGAAACTGACTCAATGGCACCTACCAACAACAACATACGTATGAGTCTATTTACATATAAAATTCCAAGTAACTCACACACACTCACAAGCACACAGTTACTGAAACTTGAGTAATTTTCACTGGAAACATTAAGATCAATTAGCGAAGTGCAGTTCATCAAGCTAATGTTCTACATTCTACTTTTCGGAATAGTGACTGGGGTCTTTAAAAAAAGTTTGCTAGCCGTCATCTGAGGTGCTACTCTTCATCTCTTCAGTTCAGAGCAAAAGAAGATTGAAGAAAATTAAAGAATCATAGAAATAGTCCAAAGGACTCATGGACCACCCAGACCTCAGCCTCCAGCACCTTGCGATCAGAATGAGAGGGTGCCTGGCTATCATTGCTGCTACTCACTCTGAAAGGGACCATATCAGGAGCTCCTGGATAGAGTGGAATAAATATGTGGAGCTATATCACCCCTCTGTACATTTTTGTGACCGCTTCAACAGAGGAGGCCTCCTGTTAGCTGGGGTCAGGTTCATTATATTTCAGAGAGGAGAAGACCAATCAGTTCCTGAGACAGAACATTGTTCTACAGTCATTTAAATCAACAGACACCCCTACAAGGGTGCTCAGTTAATCTTAATGGAAATTCAAGCCTGGACAGGGGTTGAAGGGTGGTCTTTGAGAAGGTGGATATACCTCAATTGATGGGTAAATTAGATGGGGCAAACTGCCATTTGGAAAAATGCTTAAAATTACTTATATCGGCACCCTCGGTGAGAATATACTCCATATTATGTTCCTAATTGGGCACTTTGGCCTAGTTTCTATCCATTCGTTTGTTACCCAGGTGGCATGCTATGGACAGCTAGGACTTTAGACTCTGTCCTTGGAGGTGCATCACATCCTTCATGGGCCACAATCAAACCGAACCGAACTCACTGCTAGTGGGTCCATCCTGACACATAGCGACCCTCTAGGAAAGGCAAGCACTGGCCCTGTTTCTGAGACTATACCTCCTCACAGGAGTGGGAAGCCCCATCTTTCTCCTGAAGGGTGGGTGGTGGTTGAGAACTGGCTGACCTCGCAGTAGTAACCACAACGCCACAAACCCTGAAGGCTTCCCCTAGGAATGCCCCCGACGGGAGAGCGATTTTACCTTAAGCTCACCAGTTGTAGATGTCAGAAACTGAAACACTCCCTCGGCTATGAATTTGGAAGTAAGAATAAGGAGGAAGGAACGGCACCAGAGCTTAAATTCCAGGCACTCGGCTTGCAGAAGGCTGTGGGTGACCGTGAAAGCCCAAGTCCTTGACAGGGTGCCCACTTGGAGTAAGCCTCTGGTGGATGCCCTCTGACTAGGGTGTCAGTGGTCCTGCGCTCAGACAACGTGCGTTAGAAATGGACTAATACAGATGTAGCTAGGCTAAAATTTAACACCTTATTATTTGTTCTCCCTTTTGACCAATTTTTAATTTGTCCCAGGTTTTATCATTTTCGGTTTTCTTTTCCACTGATGTTTTTGTGTTTTTGTTATTGTTGTTGGGTTTTCTGTTTATTTGTTTTGTCGTTTGCATTTGTATCGTTTTCTTCATATGAAATTCAGGATGGGTAAATCTATGGAGACAGTAAGTGGTTTAATAATTTCTTGGGGTTATGGCAGAGGAGGTTGGGGAGAAATGGGAATCCAGTTACCATTAATACATACAAGAAAGAAAATATTCTAAAATTGATTGTTGTGATGATTGAACAACTGTTTTTATTATTGAATTGTATTATATGTGAATTATATATCAATAAAACTATTCAAATTTTTAAAGAAAGAAAAATACGGAAATAAAGAGAAACCGAAGCTCATCAAACTGAGCAGGTTTACTGGTCTGGTCGAAACAGGCGGAACTCTGAGATCAAGCCCCTTAGTCACCCTTCAGGTTGGGAAATAAAATCACTCTCGTGACTCAGTATTCAGGCAAACAAAAAAGATAGAGGTCTAAAAGGTGAACAGTCACACTAAAGACGTAAGCATTCCTTAGAATCAACCACTTGAGATCAGAAGGGCAGCAAATGCTGAAGAACAAAGCTCAGAGGGAAGGAAGAAAGAGATTGGAAATAAAGGGGGATCAGAAAACATAGGGAGGATGTATGATTAAGGATATTACATTATGGAGATCACAATGACACGAAGCAAAATATATACATGAATTATGCAAGGAAAAACTGATTTGTTCTGTGAATCTTCACCCAATTAATGAGAAAATGTTAAGATAAATAAATAAACCAG
>NW_022111373.1:66558848-66562541 GCF_000313985.2 Echinops telfairi | reverse complement strand
AAAAGACCACCCAGAAGTTTCTACTAATTGAGGAAGCAATCTTTAGCTTCCTTTAAAAAGAGGCTGCCTGGGACACATTCCTGACATCAGAGTTCTGTCTTATATATTTGTGTTGAGTTTAATGTAAAGGCCAATCTTAAATTATGCAACTATACTTTTTATGCCTCTAGAATAATCAGAGTGATAAAATAGTTAATACTCTCTGAGGAGTTTTTCAGAAATATTGTTGCATAGTTTGAATTTTGGAAACCCCTGAAAAACGAGCCACCCAAGGAGATCATACAAGCCAAAGTTAGAGATGCACAAACAGGTTCGTAGGAGTGTGATGAATATCTGAGTCTGGAGAAAGTGTAATAAGGTCTTATTCAAAGTGGAGGATTTAAACCACAAAACTCTCATCAGTTATTTGACCATGGGAGAAACATCTGTAAATGAAAGCTAAAGACTTTTATAAATAAAATATTTAAGAAACCTATGGAAATACAAAAATAATAAGTACAGAGATCAATGATTTACAATCAAATGAATAATGGTTGCATAGACACTATTATAACACTTTGTTTTCATTGTTGGGGGCCTCAAGTCTCTGCTAACAGTGACTCTACGTGTAGAATAAAATGAACCGCGACCTGGTCCTGCGCTGCATGCTTTCGGTGGCTACCTGGGAGCCCATTGTTGTAGTTGCCATGTCAATCCACCGCATTGAGGATCTTCCTTGTCTGTTTCTGGCACCTGTTCTACTTCATTGAGGATTGATTGCCCATGATAACAGGTCAACCTGAGACAAAGCCTCATCATCCTCACTTCTAAGGAGTATTCTGGCTGCACTTCTTTGAAGACAGATTTGCTGTGATTCTGGCGGTCTGTTGTCCTTTCAGTAGCTTCGCCCACATCATCCTTCAAAGCATCAGTCCTGCCCAGTTCTTCTTATTTATTGTCCAACTTTCACACGCATATGAGGCGATTGAAATTCGATGGCTTGAGTGGGCTGTACCTCAGTCTTCAACGTACATTGTTGCCCTTCAACCTTAAACAGGTTTTGTGCAGTAATCTGTCCAATCCATAAGTCATTTATTTTTGACTGCTGCCTCCATGTGCATTGATTGAGGGTCCAAGCAAAATGAAATTCTTGACATCAAATTTTTCTCTGCTTATTGAAATATTGTTTATTGGTCCACCTGTGTGGATTTTAAAAATATTCTTTATATTGAATTGTAACTCATACTGAAGGCTGTAATCTCTGAATTTCATCAGAAAGTGCCTCAAGTTATCCTTGCTTTCAGCAAGCAAGGTTCTGCCATCTGTATATCACAGATTGTTAATATTTCTCCAAAACCTGATGCCATGCTCTTCTTTATTTATTCCAGGTGCTGAGATTTTTGATCAGCATGCAGATTGAATAAGTATGGTTTAAAGGTAGAATCTAGATGCAGTTCTCCTTTGTTCTGTTCATATGTCTGCCTCTTTTTCCATGTAAAGGTTCTGCATTATCAAAATGAGCTGTTCTGGAATTCCCATTCTTCTCAATGTTATCCACATTTTGTTAAGATCCATACAGCTGAATGTTTTTTTGTATACAACAAAATACAAGGAACCACCCTTTTGGTATTCGATCCCTCAGCCAAGAGTGACCTGTTGCTGGTCAGCAGTGATCACCCTTGTGCCATGCTCTCTTCTGAATCCTACTAGAATATCTGACAGGTCTCTGTCAACGATTTTGAATTATCATTATCAAATTTTATTTGCATGTAATATTAATATTTTTCAACATTTTATGCATTCTGTTGGGTCACTTTTCTTTGGAATGGATGCAAATATTGATCTCTTCCAGTTGGTTGGCCAGAGAGCTGTATCCAAATTTCTGCATAGAGACAAGTGAGTGCTTCCAGTACGTTGTCAGTTTTTAAATCATTTTGATCGGTATTCTGTCAATTCCTGGTGCTTTGGTTTTTGCTAATGCTTCCAGTGCAGCTTGGACTTCTTTTTTTGGTACCATTGTTGTGTTTTGTTTTGTTTTTATCACATGTTACGTGTAGAAATGGTTGAATGTTTACCTGTTCTCTTTGTACAATGATTCCACACATTCCTTCCATCTTCTTTTGATTCTTCTTGCATCATTTCATATTTTCCTGGTAGAATTCTTCAGTATTACAACTTGAAGCTTGAATTGTTCTTTAGTGCTTTCACTGAGGCTTTATAACTCCAGGCACTTGCACATTTCATTATAATAAGTTGTCTTCTTGAATGATCTTTGAAGTTTCTGTTCAGCTCTTTGACTTCATCATTTCTTCTGTTTGTTTTAGCTACTATTTGTTCAAAAGCAAGTCTCAAAGTTTCTCTTGACATGCATTTTGATATTTTCTTTCTTGTCTAAGGAGACAAGAAAGAAACTCTTTAGGACTTATAGATCTCGGTTTTATTTATTTAAATAGTCACTAATCTTTCTTTTCAATGTGTGTTTATATTTTTCTCTTCTCAATTGTGGCTTTTGTGCATCTCATGTCTTCCTTTATAGGGAACAATGTCTGATATAATCTGTATGTCAATGAAGAAGCAGAAACTATTTATACAGGCATGTTTTCGATATTCACACATTTAGATGGTTAATCACCAAATACAGTTATCTAATACCATGAAGGTTAATTTTATGTGTAACTTCATTAATCTATTTAATCAAAGAATAACTTTGGTGCTATTATGAAGGCCTTTTGTTGATATGGCTCATAGTTGAATCATTTGACATGAAGAAAAGGAGATTCATTCTTGAGAGTGGGGATGGGCTTTCCACCCAGTTGAAGGCGTAAAAACAAAAACTGATGTTTCTCTGAGAGGAAGAAACCCTGCTTTACAGCTGCAGCTTCAACTTCTCTTGCATTTCCAGCCTTTCCGTGTGAATATCAGGAAGATGCTTGCTTTTGTTTTGTTGGTTATACAGAGGCATTTTACAGCATGAATCATATCAAATTACAGGTAACATTGGGAAGAATAGGAGCTCCATATGGTGCCCGTTACAAAGAACGATAGCTCAATAGGCTACAGAAAATATCGAACAATAATATCATTAATTTCACATGCAAGTAAATTTTTTTGGATGATAATGCAAAAGCAATTGCAGCTGTATATCAACAGGGAATTTTCACATATTTAAGTTGGTTTGAAGAGGACATGACAATGAGGGGCCAGCCTCAATCCCAGCTACGTGTGTAGTTGCCCCTCCCTCAAGAAGAATTTATTTCAGAGGACAGCACTGAAGCTGCAGATCAGGGAGAGGACATGTCTGATTAGAGCACACAGGAGCAAATGAAGGGGGAGGAAGAAAGAGTGGAGCACATCCTGGTTCACTAAGCCTTGAGGACGATATCCCTGCTCAGAGCAGCCAATGCACAAAGAGGACCATATGGCCGGCCCCACCATGAGACATGACATGCCTCACTGACCCATAGCCCTATGGGGGACACTACTAGACACAGTGCAGGAATTGCACCCGATCTGACCCCACCACACCGAGGCAAAACACTAAGGGCGTGCAACAGAACAGAAAGGGGAGCAAAGCAAGGAAGTCCCGAGGGAATACCAAAAATAGACTTTGGGGCCAGGGAGTGGCATCCCATCAGATTCGACCAGAAAACACTCCTCAAGGTAAACAAATAGACCTTGAAGTATTTATAGGCTTTTCTTTCTTTTTTTTTTTTT
>NW_022111373.1:66531116-66558088 GCF_000313985.2 Echinops telfairi | reverse complement strand
TGCTGAGAAGCAACAAAGCCCACATGGAAGAAGCACATCAGCCTGTGTGCTCATGAGGTGTTGATGGGATCAGGTATCAGGCATCAAAGAACAAAAAATCATATCGTTGTGAATGAGTGGGGAGTGTGGAGTGGAGACCCAAAGCCCATCTGTAGGCAACTGGACATTGCCTTACAGAAGGGTTGCGGGGAGGAGATGAGCTAGTAAGGGTGCAGTGTAGCAATGATGAAATATACACCTTTCCTCTAGTTCTTTAATGCTCCTTGTCCCCCTGCTCCCATTATCATGATCCCAGTTCTACCTTACAAATCCAGCTGGAACAGAAGATATACACTGGTATAGATAAGAACTGGAAACACAGGGGATCCAGGACAGATAAACCCCTCAGGACCAATAATGAGAGTAGTAATACCAGGGCAGGAAAGGGAAGGTAGGGTAGAAAGGGGCAACCGATCACAAGGATCTGTATATAACCCTCTCCCTGGGGGATGGACAACAGAAAAGTGGGTGAAGGGAGACATTGGACTGTGTAAGACATGACCAAATAATAATAATTTATAAATTATCAAGGGTTTGTAGGGAAGAGGGAGGGTGGCCAGGGAGTGGAAAAATGAGTTGATACCAAGGGTTCAAGTAGAAAGCAAATGTTTTGAGAATGATGATGGCAACAAGTGTACAAATGTGCTAGACACAATGGATGGATGTATGGATTGTGATGACTTGTACGAGCCCCCAATAAAATGATTTTTAAAAGAAAAAAAAAGAGGGTGTGACCAGAGGAGTACCATTGCTGTCATCAGCAATGGGTGGATCTCAGCAGAAAGGATAGAATACCAAAAGGATCTTTGTTTGTATTTCATTGACTACCCCAAGTCATTCAACTGTCAGCACACACCCTGGATAACATTGAGAACAGGGGGGATTCCAGAGCATCTCATTGTGCTCAGCAGAGCCTATACATGTATTAAGAGACAGTAGTTTGACCAGAGCAAGGGAATAGCTGAGGTATATCATTCCACCATACTTACTTCATTTGTGTGCTGAGCCAAATAATCCTGGAACATATGAAGAACATGGGATCAGAATTGGAGGAAGGTTTATTAACAGCCAGCAATACACAGATGACACAACCTCGCAAGGAGACTGCAGACCAATAGAAAACATCACGATAAACAGAAAAATGACTAAAGCCATTAAGATTTCATTTTACTTGGATCCTTCACGGACACTGAGGGAGGCAGCATTTAAGAATGCAAACAGCATATTGCCTTGGGGACAACGGCTTCAATTAGTTCTTTAAAGTGTTAAAGAACAAAGATGGCCCTTTGAGGACTAAAGTGTGCCTGACCTAAGCCAAGATATTTCAATCGTCCTATACACATGTGACAATTGAACAATGACTAAGAAAGACTTGATACGAATTGACACTTAAATTACGGTGTTTGTATGTAATATAGAAAGTAGCCTGGATGACTAAAAGAACAAACAAATCAGTCTTGGAAGACATAGAGCCAGAATGGTCCTGAGAGGTAAGAATGACGAAACTTCGACGCACGTAATTTGGACATCTTATCAGCAGAGACCAGCCCCTGGAGGAGGATGTTATGCTTGGGAAAACAGAGGGTGGTGAGAAAGAAAAACCGGCCATGAGATGGGTTGACAGTGAGTTGACAACAATGGTGTGGCAGTTTGATTTTATGTCAACCTGCAACTGCATGAATGTGTAGGGGAGGAGCCTAATCTAGCAATTAGGCCAAAGTCTAATGATGCTTCATTGGGGGGGTGTCCTTTTTAATATGAGACATCAGGGACTATCCTCCCTCTCTAGCCCTTTGCCTTCCTCTTCATGAGGACCTGTGTCTGCCTCCCCAGGTGGCCTCATGTGGGCCCCCAACCTGGAGAGCTATCAGCACACTGTCCTGTTTCTTTCACCTTTGGGTCCACGTGATTCTTCATGCCCTGCCTGTGACCTCACTGCTTCCCTCTTTACCTTTTGCATTATTAACCCACAGCTGCCTAAGGCTGAAGAGGGTCCTGCTAGCACAGGACCCGTGGGCTTGGATTGTACAGGATGGGATGCCTTCTTGATGTCCATTTGTTCTTATACATATATGAATGTTATTACGGTCTGGTTTCTTTAAAGTACCCAGCATAATACAAATGGACTCGAACGCAGCAACAACTGTGAGTTGGCGCAGGACGAGGCGGTGTCCCATTCTATTGTGCACAGAGTCTCCGTGAGTCAGAACCAACCTGACAACACTTAACAATCATGGCAATAATGATCTGAATTTTGTCCCTGCAAATTGACATAATTGCTAACCCCTATGCCCATGGCTATAATCCTACTGGGACTTCTTTGTCATATTCAGACAGTATTGGTGTTAAGGGCGTTAAATTGATTGTTTTTAGATATAAAAGAGACTAGACAAGCAAGCAAGCAAACATGAGGAAAAATAGGTGACACACCACAAGAAGAGCATCAAGGAGCCCAAGAATAGACCCTGAATGGACAAGGGCCTTCCCCAGAGACTGTAATGAGAAAAGTCTTCCCACCCTCCATCCCCCTAGTGCTGGTAACTTGAATTCAGATTTCTAGCCTCCTAATTATACAAAAATAATGTCTGTTTGTCAATGTCACCCAGTTGTGGTATATATGATATTTCTACAATTAAGACAAAGTCTAAAGAAGATTTTACTCAGTAATATGAGAAAAAGTAATACTCAACTGAAACAACATTGATGCCATTAAATATGGTTGAAAATAATAACTGAAAAAAAATGTTACTAAGTACCTTAACTACATCCCGGAATAAGACCTGGTCTTATTTATAGGAATAAAACTATCTAGCATTAAAATTAAAATTGTGTGTAATACAATGAAATGTTACTAGACATTCAAAGAAATAGGAGAATATAATAGATAGTGTAATTAAATGTTAACTAATGAATAATGTACAAATAAAAACATAAAAATAAACATAAATAAAGCCTACTTTTTCTGGACATCAATTACGAGGACATAACAAATCTCTGCTTTCATATCTCTATTAAAAATTCTGGCACCAGCTGCCTAGGCAGCACTTCTTCCTGACTCTAGACCCATCTTACAAGTCAAGAGGTCACTGCCTTCAGACTGCCAAACTGCCCCCAGGTTTCAGATGCCATCAGCATAGTGGGAGTATATCGGGCTCCCCTTGCTTCTGACCTACTGGCTTTCTGTATGCTGAGCAAATAAGTCAACACGCTGGAAGGACAGCTCATTAACAACCTTTGATATGCAGATTGCATGCTGAATATTAAGAGAACTTGAAGTACTTACTGATGAAGATCACAGGCTACAGACTTTAGTATGATTAAGTCTCGTTATAAGAAGCAATAATAATAATAATAAAATCCTTATACCTGAGCCAATAAGCAGTATCATGATAGATGGAGAAAATACTGAATTTTTCCAGGATTTCATTTCCAATGCCTCTGTAACCAAGACCCATGGAAACAACAGTCAGGAATTAAATGATATACTGCATAGTGCACCTCTGCAAAAGTCCTCCTTGAACTGTTAAGAAGCAAAGATACTTTTTTGAGACTGGCCTGTGCTGAGGCAAACCTTGATGTCTCCATTTTTTATTAGTGCTTCTACTCCTCCACATGCACCTTTTTTTAAAAATTGGGATTTAAGTGAAAATGTACGGAGCTAAGTGGTTTCCTTTCACAATTCATGCACATTTTGTTTCATGATACCAGTCACAAGTATGGTGAGACTTGGTCTCCCACATTGTGGTTAAGTTATCAGGAGGGACCAATTCCTAGAAAAAGACATCACACTTGATGAAGTAGAGAAGAAAAGGCAGACTGTCCATAAGATGGATTGTATTGCAATAAAAAGCTCAAATGTAGCAAAGGTTGTTAGCATGACATAAGGCCAGGGAGGTCTTCGTTCTGTTCTATATGCTTTATATAAGGTCCTTGAGAAATTCAGGGTGTTTTCTTTCACTTCATATGCTGGACGTTGAATAATGAAGGCCAGAGAAGAATCAATGCATTTGAATTATGGTGCTGGCAAAAAATATTGAAAGTACCATGGACTGCCAAAAGAGCAAACAACTCTGTCATGGGAGATGTACAGCCAATAGCCAGAGTGCTCGTTCGAGGCCAGGGTCGTGAGATTTCGTCTCACGTGCTTTGGACACGTTGTCAGAGAGACCAGCCCCTGGAGGAGGACATCATGCTTGGCAGAGTAGAGGAGCCATGGAAAAGAGGAAGACTCTCATCAAGATGGACTGACGCAGTGGCTGCTACAACGGGTTCAAACCAGAACAATTGTGAGTGGCTCAGGTTTGGCAGTGTTCCATTTTGTTGTGCATAGATCGAGGCACTAGAAGTCAGGACAGTTCCTACAACAACATGCGCTGTACACAGTTCCTTCGTAAATGCCTTTCCCAGGCGGCTACATAACATTGTAAAATGTGCGATAGTCCTTCTATTTTCTTAAACATTACACATATAATCATAATAGTGTTTCTTTTAAATGTAGTAATTTTGTCATCTTCTAATTCTACCATGTATCATGTCTGGGACATTCACTATGGGGTTTACATTAACTTGATCCAAGGAATTGGGCCTTTGTCCTTGGTTACTGAGAGATGAATTCTAGAAATACGTTGAAAATTACTGGTAATTATGTTTCATAAAGATTCCATTCCACACCAAATTAATACATTATGCTAATGAGGAGATGAGGTCCCTCTGAGTGTGGGCTGGCCAGACCGGAAACACCAATCATAATCCTTCTTATCACCTCATGTTATGAGAAACTCAAAGGGTCGATTTTTCATTACATTAGGAGACCCCCAATAACAACTCTGGACATGAAATTCTGATGGGCTTCCCGCTTGGCTGTCATGTGCCCGTTGGGACCTGGAGGCTCCGTACTGGAAATTCTGCCAGACTTCTTCCTATGCATTGGTTCTTTGTGCTCCTACTGCCTGTGAGCTCTTGTCTCCTCGGGCTTCTTTTGTTCTCCAAACTCAAAGAACTTTGAAAAGGGACGTGAGCTGAGTCCCTTAAGGATCTCAGAACTGCTGTTTTTGAAATGATGTCAATGAAGATCTCAAAATTCCTCCAGAAGGAGTGAGAGAGGTGGGATCACTACCTTCAGAATATACAGACCTGGGTGGAGGCTAGTCAAGAAACCATATCATCACATCTTGATTTTTTTGTCTTATCGGGGTTTCTATGATTTTGTAGCAATACTTTTTATTTCCCTACATACTGCTCAACTGCAGTTCAGAAAGTTCATCCACCTCACTCCTGCCATCGCCAGGAAGCATTTGCTTTACTTTGTGGTCAAATCGCCCAGCTGCGGGTGGGCAATCTTTTAGAATCAAGCACTCATCAGCATGCCACAGAACTCTAATATACTTCTGCCTTTATCGACACTTCCCAGGCAATCAATAATGCATTCTTACTCCTTTTATGTATGCTTAAATCTTTGTCCATTGTACACCAAGACCTAGGTGAATGAAGATGGTTTTATCATCCATTCAAACTTCAGTTCCCTGTCTTGTTCCCTAAGCCACGTATTCGCAATTGTGAACTGTGGAGATATCTTCCTACCTAAATGAAGTGTGTAAAACAAAGAACTCATCTGCGATGTCTGCAATAGGAAGTGAGCCCTGTGGCACTATGACTGATGAAATAATCAATTAAATTGTTGATACTGCTGGGAGCGAAGGCGATTGGGCTGTGTAAGCTGTGTGCACCTGGCTGCCAACGGCAAGGTTGACGGTTTGAATTCACTCAGCAGCTCTGGGGAGAAAAGGCCCAGTGGTATGATATACTGTCACCTGGAGAGATTGCCACCAAGGAAACCCCATGGGTCAATTCTGCTCAGCAGCACATGGAGCCTGGCGAGTGGGGGCTGCCTGGACAACAGCTAACAAAGGCAACAACAACCAGAGTAGGAGTATCCCTCAAACTGCTATCTACTTTCACATTAATCACAGACCTTGAGAAGGCCTCCTGTTGACAAGTCAGAGCACAGGTTCTCCTTAAAACTGTTCACCTGCTCCTGTGCTTTGGAAACCGAGGGTTTAAAACCCCGACGACAAGGACCAGAGATCGCACACAGGTAACACAAACAGCTTGCTACGCAGCAGTGTGAGGTAATAGCTACTGGAATTTTAAAGTCCCTCACCATTCGGAATTTAGATTATGATACAAAAGTCACAGTGTTTTCACCTGTCGTCCTTCCTAGAAACATTGTCACCCTGGCGTGGGACATGGGGGAACAGAGAGCTAGAAGAAGAACCTTTGGCCAAGGATGTAAAGTAATGCCAGTCAAAATTACATCGTGCTTCAAACCAATTACAGCAAATTGGGATTTTCCTATAACATTTTGAAACCACAGTTTTAATCTTTGGATTAGTTAGTTCATTATGATCAATAACAACTAGTCGGCCATGCTAAATTTCAGACTTTGATATCAGCTAATAGTTTCAATAAGCCGCTATTTAATGATACAGTAGTCTTCTTATTCTGCTCTCTGAGGATTGATTTGAAAGTGTAACTGCATAATGAAAGCATATTACTGTAAGAGTCTAGGAGATCAATACCTTCTGTTTAGAAAATAAAACTTTTCAGCTCAATGCCATTTTCCATTTCTCTGCATACTGGTAATTTGTTTAACAAAAGAAGACCTTTTCTGTAAGAAGGGCATTGCCTTATTCATTCCTAGAACCTGTTAGCATTACCCATCAGAAGTTCACGTTCAACTCATGTGAATGCAAATGAGGTTTTCTGTTTGGGCTTAGATTTTCAAGGTTTTTAGTCTGTAACTGGCTGTAAAATTAATCTATGAGTAATTTTAACCTAACTTGAAAGCTAAAAGAAATAAAAATGATCTGCTGAATATTGAACAACATGCCCCAAGTAACCAGACAGAACAGAATGAAGTACCTACTCCTCACGTATTATCTCTGACAAGATAGTAGAATTGAGTACCAATTACTTTGCGCATTAATTATGTGTGTCTGTGAGGTAACAAACACTGTGGCACCCCATGTGAATAATGCTGACTGTGATGTTTAAGATTATGTATAGGCCACAAGATGCAAGGTCAGTAGTTTGAACTAACCAAATGCTCCTCAGGAGAAAGCTGAGGCTTTCTGCCCTTGTAAAGATGTACAGGCCCGGAAAGCCAGAGCCAGTTCCCGCTGCCCCATGAACGCATCGTGAGTCAGGATTGCCTTGATGGCAGTGAGGGAGTGAGTGGCAACTTGGCTGGCCATGGTGCTCAAAGGTTTGGCAGAGTCACTTGGTAATCTTGTGATGCGGTGATCTGGCAGTTACGTGATATGATGTGGTCCTCCATTTTTGTGTAACGTCCTGGTCTTTGGAAACGAAGCATGTCCATACTTCAGGAGGATGTATCTTCAGCTCACAGAGCTGCGGCAACAAATTCTTACAAACGAGGTGGCTTAAAGCAACAGAAATTTATTCTCTTACAGTTCTGAGTCCAAAATCATTCGAGCGTGCTCTCTCTGAAGACCCTAGAGACTTCAGGGAGGAATTATTTCCTTCCTGTTCCAGCTCTAGGAGCCCTGACTCTTCCTTGACTTGAAACAGCATCACTTCCGTTTTCTTTCTTCCTTTTTCTTTTAAAAATCATTTTATTGGGGGCTCGCACAACTTTTATCACAATCCACACATACCTCCACTGTGTCAAGCACATTTGTACATTTGTTGCCATCATCATTCTCAAAGCATTTGGTTCTATTTGAGCCCTTGGTATCAGCTCATTTTTTCTCCTCCTTCCCCACTCCCCCTCATGAACCCTTGATAATTGATAAATTATTATTATTTTGTCATGTCTTATGCTGTCCAACGTCTCTCTTCACCCACCTTTCTGTTATCCTTCCAGCAGGGAGGGGGTTACATGAACATCATTGTGATCCGTTCCCCCTTTCTACCCCACCTTCCCCTTCCCCTCCTGGTATCACTACTCTCATTATTGGTCCTGAGGAGTTTATCTGTCCTGGATTCCCTGTGTTTCCAGTTCCTATCTGTACCAGTGTGCATCCTCTGGTCTAGCTGGATTTGTAAGGTAGAATTGGGATCATAATAGTTGGGGAGGAGGAAGCATGAAAGAACTAGAGGAGAGTTGTTTGTTTCATCATTGCTACACTGCACCTGACTGGCTCATCTCCTCCCCACGACCCTTCTGTAAGGGGATGTCTACTTGCCTACAGATGGGCTTTGGGTCTCTACTCTGCACTACCCCCCATTCACAATGATATGATTTGTTGTTTTTGATGCCTGCTACCTGATCCCATTGACACCTCGTGATCACACAGGCTGGTGTGCTTCTTCCATGTGGGGTTTGTTGCTTCTGAGCTAGTTTATCTTCAAGCCTTTAAGATCCCAGACGCTATATAGCTGGGCACCATCATCTTTTGATAGCTGGGTACCATCAGCTTTCTTCACCACATTTCTTATGCACCCATTTCTCTTCAGCGATTGTGTCGGGAAGGTGAGTATCATGGAATGCCAGGTTAATAGAACAAAGTGTTCTCTTGTTGAGGGTGTACTTGTCTACCTCCGCTTTCACAGAACCATGTGTATTTCTATGTCTTTTCTCCTTTTCTTAAAAGGGCACCAGTCATACTAAACTGGGTTCCACCCTAATAAACCATGACATCATATTAATGGGATAACACCCACAAGGACTCTACTTCCAAAGAAAGTTACGTTGATAAGGACCAGGTACTGGGATTTCAACATGTATTTTCTGGGAGTACAATTCAGTTTATAACAAAAATATAATGTCTTGCATTTAAAAACAAATTGCCTACATGTGAACTTAGGGAGATTTTTTTATTTACTCCCATATAACTTCATAGCGTAAAATTAGGACAGATGGATGGGTATTGAAGGAAGCTGATTTTGTCTAGAATGACTTTCTGATAAGTCAAATAAACATAAAATGAGTTGTCCTTTGATGTGCAGAGTTGCTTTCTACCCTTGCAGGTGTTGAAGCAGAAAAATACACATCAGTTAGTCATGGTTCAAAAGGGATTCCTATGGTGGGTGGAATCCTGGAACATATTTGGTTCCTTTGAACTCTGAGATTCAAATAAAATCAGTCAGGTTAGAAATATGAGGACTATAAAGATGGCTCAAGCAATCTACTATTAAGAAGGCTAGGAATTAGTGAAAGAAATTCATCCAATAATTGCTTATAGTCTAACATAGAAAAAATATGAAACAACTATCTTGGGCTAGTGGTACAATAAAGTGTTGCCTAGATGAAGTGGTACATTAATGATCCTAGCTTGACCCATGTTTCAGGTGACAGAGGTAAAATGGGAAGAATTTTCTACATTAGAGTAATGCATGAGCAAGAATTAAAGGCAAAGAATCACATGCCTGCTTGTGATGGGAAGATAAATATTCTAGATCTAGAGATTTTAGCTCCAGTTCCTGTGATGCACTCGTATGTATTTTGGCTACCAATGAATGCCGCTTTGCAACATGCTCATCAAATCGTTTTAACATTGCAGAATATCTTGCATAAATCAGAAACTCCCCAGTCATTATTTTAATTTTTTCCTTTAAATTTAAAATAGGACTGTTGTTGTTAGAGATAATCTAGTAGGTTCCAACTCAGAGCAACAAACACATAAACAAAAAGTCTGTCTGGTCCTGCACCATCTTCACAATGACTCCTAAGTTTGAGCCCATTATTGCAGCTCCTGTGTTAATCCACCACGTTGAGGATAATCATCATCATCATTATTATTATTATTATTATGCTGACCATTCCTCTGCACCCAGTATGATGCCCTTCTCTAAGTACTGTTCCCTCTTGATAACAGGCCCCAGAGTAAATGAGGCAAATTCTAGCCATCCACACTCCCAAGGAGCATTCTGGTTATATTATTACCACTTTCAAGACAAATTATTACCACTTTCAAGACAAGAAGTAAGCGGTATATTTAATATACCACCAATTTAATATATCTCCAACACCACACTTCAAAAGCATCGATTCTTTTTTGTTTTTTCTTATTCTTTGTCCAGATTTCACATAACATAAGGAGGTTGAGAATCCCATGTCTTAGGCCAGGGGCAGCTCTTCACTTTGGAAAGCTTTAAAGAGGTCTTCTGGAGCAGATTCGCCCACTGCAGTATGTCGCTTGGTTTACTGACTGCTGCTTCTGTGAACCTTGATTATGCATCCAAGCAAAACAAAATCCTACACAACTTCAATCCTCCTCTGTCTATCATGATGTTGTCTATTACCCAGGTGTGGATTTTTGCTTTGTTTATGTAAAAGTGTATCCATTTTGAAGTGGTAGTGTTTGATCTTCATTAGGATGTGCTTCAAATCCTCTTTGCTTTTAGCCAGTAAGGTTTGTCATCTGCATACCTCAGGTGGGTCAGCAGCTCTCCTTCCATCCGAATTCCAGTCTTTGCCCTCTAGTCCAGCTTCTTGGGTTACTTGCTCAAGGTACAGATGGAATAAGTCTGGTGAAAGCACCTAAATGTGATGCACAGCTTACTGGATTTTAAATCGCCCCTTAACGTCTTGTTCTGATTGAGTGACTGACTCTCAGTCTGCGTACCGGTTCCACATGAGCACAAAGAAGTGATAAGACATGCTTATTCTTCCCAATGTTATCCATAAATTGTTATGATCCACACAGTCTTTGCATTGTCAATGGAACACAAGTTAACATCTTTCTGATTTCTCCCAAGATTCATCAGCCACAATATCCCTTGTTCCATCTTCTCTTCTTAATTCCACTTTAATTTCTGGCAGTTCCCTGCCTATGTACTGCTGCGACCTTTTGTTAATTAACACCAGTCATATTTTACTTGCATGTGATATTGATGATATTGTTCAATAATTTCCACATTGCTGGATCTTTGTGTGTGTGTGTAATGGGCAAGAACACAATTTTTTTCATTCTGCTGGCCAGGTAATTTTCTTCTAAATTCCTTGGTGTGTATGTTAGCAGTTCCATTGCTGTATCTGTTTGTTTAAAATTTTCCATTGGTATGCCATCAATCCCAGTCGTTTATGTTTTGCTAATGCTTTCAGTGTAGCTTGGACTTCTTCCTTTATACTATTAGTTCTTGATTCTATGTTACCTCAAAAAATATTAGAACATTGACCCTATCTAGGGGTCAATATATATGTGTAGTTGGTTACACATTAGACTGCAATCCAGAGTTGACTGGTCGAAACCACCAGCAGTCCTGAGGCACAAAAACTGGGCTCTCTACTTGTGTGAAGAGTTGCCCTCTCAGACACCCACTGGGGGGCAGCGATGAGTCAGCATGGACTTGATGGCAGTGAGAGATTAGTTTGGGTGAACTTGATGGCAGTTGGTTTTTAAAATTAATGTTGTTTTTTGCAGTCTCTATCATTGTAATTGATTAGCAGCTTACCTTCTTTTGTGGTCCATGGAATATGAATAACTATTGATATTTTCTGACCATATTAAGAAATTACAACCAGGTTAGAAATGGTTCATTGAAGTTATAAGGACATGAACTTCAAATGAGAGAATATATGTAAGATCATATTCATAAAACAGAAAGTTCAAATCCATTATTCTCAGAGATGATCTTTCTTTTCTTGTGTTAACTTACAAGCTCTCAATGCACTCAGGTCTCTGAGAATCTCTTTTCACTATCAAACTCATCTCCCAGACATTATTCACATGTTGGGCATTGTACTAAGTGGCTGAAAGGGAATTACGTAAAAAATTATGTAAAAAATGCAATATCCCTGATCCTAGTAGAATGCTTCAAATGATTCAAGGAACCATAGAATTATAGATATCCATTATAGCTTCAATTTTTAAGTTGCTTTATTTTAGCTTGAATCGTATTTGATTTTTGAGCCTATTCTATTTTGAAGGACTTCTTTCAAAGTAAAAGAATGGTACTCAGTAGGAAGCAAAATTTGGCATAATGTTTTATGAATGAAACTGACCAGGGATGTACTTGGAAACTTTCCCCCAAAGCATTAATTTCATACAGAGACAGCTTGAGATGTTAACATTAAATAATATTCAATGGTAGGTTTGGTTTGACATGAACATTTGATGATTTTTGGGGGGTGTACAAGCTCCATTCTCCTTAAAAGGGTGAAAAAAGATAGGCTTGTTGTTGTTGAAGACTAGAGATAGTCATTTATTTAGCTAACCAGTGATTGGTTATTCATTCATTTTGTTCATTCGCTATGTATTTTTATTCCCTATCAGAGTACAAAGACATCTGGCGGCACTGTCAGGTACAGCTGGAACTCCACCAATCACTCTGCAGGAGAAAGGGGAGGCTGTCTGTCCCATAAAGGTTTGTCGCTTCAGAAATGCTACAGTGAGTCCCTCTATCAGAACCAACTCCTTGCCAGGAGGTTGGTTTATTATGGTACAAAGGAACCATGGTGGAGTAGTAGATGAAGCGCCGAGCTAACCACAAGGTCAGTGGTTCTAACCTCCCAGCTGTTTCACAGGAAAAAGATGTGGCAGTCTGCTTCTGTAAAGTTTTGGTCTTGTAAAGCCTATATGGATGTTCCATTCTCTCTGATAGGTCCCTCGATTTGTCATCAATTGGAAAGCAATATGAAGAGTCTTGGTGGCATAGTAGGTTATGCGTTTTGGGCTGCTCACCGAAAAGTTCATCAGTTCGAACCTACCAGCCACTCCACTGAAGAAAAATGAGGCTTTCTATTCCCATAATGAATTTCCGTCTCAGAAATGCATAGGAACAGTTCTACCATGTCTTATAGAATCGCTATGCAACTCAATAGCTGTGGGCGTGAGGTGCTTAGGACATGAGATGAATACCAAGGTCTACGATCCTTGAAGAATTGTCTTTCTACAGAAGAAGGGAAAAATCTAATATAGTAATTTGCTCAAGGTAACAAAGTACCAGTTAAAAGTACTCACCTCCCCAGACCTCTTAGCAATGGGATACAATTTTCACCCTCCATAGGAAATGACTTATGAATAGAGCCTCCAGATCATCTTCTGCAACATCACACACTTTCAAAATTGATAAGACATTCTCAGTATTATAATTTACTAATTTGGGAGTGAAATTTTAAGCCTGTGAGAAATAAGTTTTACATAAACTAATTGTCAATCTGATATAATACATAGTTGCTCTTTTGTTGTTGTTGTTAGATGCCACGAAAGTGATTTGAATTCATAGAACGTCTATTAACAACCAAAAGAATAACTGTGTGGTCCTGTGTCACCTCACATGCTGTGCTCGCTTTGCGACCATTGCTGCAGCCCTGGAGGGAGTCACTTCCTCCAGCATCTTTCCCTTTCCACCGGCTCCCTGCTTCACCAAGTAGGACGTAGTCCTCCTCCACGACCGGCCCCTTCAGGTAACCCACCCAAAGGACTTCCTGCCAATGACGATTGGTTCATGCTTCTGACAGTCTTTGTAATAGCTAATTTTCTTCACCAACACTATAATGAAAGTGCATCAATTCTTCTTTATTCATTTTTCAGCTTTCACACGCATATGAGGTGATTGAGAATATGCAGTGCATTGAGTTACAATGAGTAATATCTCAAAATGGCACAAGGTGGCAGCACTTATACTAGATGACATGTAATTATCAAGGGAAAATGATCCCTTTCAGATACTCTGCAATTACAATGCTTCAGATTTTGTAGCTCTTGAACAGAATATATATATATATTTTTTGGAATGTATGGTCCTTCATTTAAAAGATAATTGTTTATTTCATTATTATAATCAAGTAAAAACTGAAGATTAAAAATTAATTTTTTAACATGTAAGTTCCTTGGAACTATTACAGATGAAAAAATACATAAATAAACATGACTGGATTACACAATGTACGATAGTCTCCGGAGAACTGTTAGTTGTAGTGGAGTTTGTAGTGACTCCTGGTGACCGTCTAAAATGACGCTTGTCGCTCCCCATGTGGGAGAAAGACCAGGTTCTCGACTCTGGTAAAGAGTTATAGTCTGGGAAACTGGCAGAGGGCAGTTCTACTCCGTCCTGTATAGTGGGGATGAGTTTGGCAATGCGTTTGGCTTAGTTTGGTCCTCCACCCTGTCCATGCTCTTTGCTGTTTGAGTCATTGTGATGGACATGTAAAACCATTGCTAAAATGTCCCGAACATTTGCATCCTGATTGATGTATTTTTAATTAGCAAATTTGACTTATCTCACTTATAAGAATACATTTAGTAACTCTTCTGGATTTGTTTTTATTCATAAAGCTACAGCATATTTTTAAAATCATTTTATTGGGGGCTCATACAATTCTTATCACAATCCATACATCCATCCATTGTGTCAAGCACATTTGTACATTTGTTGCCATCATCATTCTCAAAACATTTGCTTTCTACTTGAGCCCTTAATATCAGCTCCTCATTTTTTCCAAAAGTGTTGTAAAGTCTCATAGACATTTTATTTGGCATAGCAACCTGGTAGAGTAGTGGGTCACGCATTAGGCTGCTAACCTCAAGGTCAGATGACCGTCTTTCATGGGAAAGATAGACTTCCTAATACCACAAAGAATTGCCCGAGAGAAAGATGAGGCTTTCTACTCCCATAAAAGGTTGCAGTCTCAGAAACCCACCTGGGCACTGCTACCTTGCTGTAGAAAGTCATGCCGCATCAGAATCAGCTCACTGGAAGTGAGAAATATATACAGCCTCAGAAACTCAAAGTGGCAGTTCTGCTCTGCCTTAGGTATAGAGTTGCTATGAGGCGGGATCAACTCATTGTTAATGAATTTGGTTTTTTCTCTTTTCTTTGTTTCATTTAAAAAAATACTAAATAGTAATGAGATGAAGGTAGGTAGAATTGTCAGATTTAAAATAAAAAATACAGGACCAAACCAAAACCAAACTCACTGCCATGGGGTCGATGCCAACTCATAGCGACCCTTTCTGGATGAGGTAGAACTGCCCTGGGGTTTCTGAGACTGCCCCTCTTTACGGGAGCAGAGAGACCAGGCATTCTCCTGCGGAAACACGGGTGTGTGCAGCCATGCAAAACCACTACGCCCCCAGGGTGCCTTCACTAAACTTGAATTTCTGATAAACAGCATTTGTTTTGTTTTTAGGATAAGTATATCCTGTGAAATATTTGGGCATAGCTATATAAAAACATTTTCATTTATTTGAAATTCAAATTTAATGGGTCATTCTGTATTTTATCTAGTAACCCTAGTAGGGAGTGGAAAGGGTGGGGTGGGCAACTGGAGGAGGGCTTAAAAAAAAATTAGAAAGTGAGTTGAAGAGAAATTCAAGATTATGGACTCCAAATCTGACCTAAGATTTAGAAGTCTTCGGGATCAAAGAACTAATTATAAATGCACTATAACTAGGCTGCATTCTGTGGCAAACTCATTTATATGCTAAACTAAACAACGTGGGCTATGGTTAATCAAGGACTCTGGTGAATTACCATCTATACCACACATTGATTACTGAGTTTTAAACAACAACAGACAAGAACATATATTTAAAGTTAGCTTAGTATTAGCCAAAATTGAATGAATAGCTACGATTCAGACATATTGGGGTCTTAGCCTCGGGGTTATCATTATGAAAATCTGTTAGAGCACTAGGGATTGGAAATGCTATCTTTATTTAATTCAACAAACATGACTAGCATATATGCAGGGGACTGATTAGTACGGTGAGATATAAGAATTAATAAAACTTTTCCTGTGTACACTTATATTTGATACATTAAAAGATAAAGTCATGTTTAAAGATAAGTCAGAAAATATTGCTACAAAATCATAGGATTCTTTATTAAACAATTATATAAAAAGATCAAGCTGTTATTTTTCAGCATATCCTCCATCTAGGTCTATACACTTCTGAAGAGTGTTTCCATCTTCCTAACCCTTCTCCAAGTCCTTGTAGAAATGTGCATTAGGGCTTGCTGCTAACTGTAAGGTTCAAACAACCAGGTGGGGCTGTCTACTCTCATAAAGATTAACGTCTTGGAGACCATACATTGGGTCACTTTGATTTCTAACAGCCTCTATGGCAGTGGGTTGGGATGGCTGGTTACCATTACAAAGATAAGTCATGTTCACTCAGTCTATTGGAACTTCCTATCTCTCATCTAAATTCTTTCTTCTAATTGAGACAAGAACTGAGAGATCTCCAGTTCCTCCTGGTAAGATTCCCACTACCCGTTCTGGATACAGGATTCCCAATACCTCTCACTTCTGACCTGTTTGTTCCAGATATTCTCTCGTTGGGAAATTTACTGGAACAACTCACGTAACTCAGAGACCGTTCTATACATATGGTTGCAATGTCATTGATGCTGAAAACATATAAGGGACCTTTGGCCACCTAAATGAGGGGAAGTTAAGTCGACACAGACGAAGAAGCAAATCAGTCTGTGTGGTTCAAGGGTTGTATACAATAAAATCCAAATCCAGAGGAGGGAACGGTATTCGAGTTTAAATTTTGAATGCCTGCCTGATTTGTGGAAGGATATGGATGACAGCGGAAGCCCAAAATGCCTTTGCAGGGTCCCCATGTGGATTTAGCCTCTAGTGGATTCCCTCTGACCAGAGTCTATAGGGATGTGAATTGCCTTGCTATCAGCGTGCTTTGTAAAGTGCATTATTGCAGCTCTAGTTAGCTTAAAATAAGCACCTTATCACTTGATCTCCCTTTTTATCCATTTTTAAATTTGTTCCAGTTTTTAATATTTTCTGCTATTTTTGATTGAGGTTTTTCTGTTTTATTTTATTTTTTATTTCAAACTATTTCACTAAGACCTAATCCAGACATCATACCATGCCATAGTTCAGCCACAACAAGCAGTGTTGTGCAACCACTACCGCAGTCAGTTTTAAACCTTTTTCTTCCTTCTTGTATTTCTTGATATCAGCTCCCCAATGCCCCCCACCTCCACTGCTGCATCCCCCGGAACCCTTATTCTACTTATCATCTATAGATTCATCCATCCAGGGTTTCATATACCAAAGACATAGAAAAATGCATAACGGAGGTAAACCCCATTATGAAAAAAAACCCAAACAAAATATTAAAAACCAGATCACGCACTAAGTATGCAGAGAGATCAGAGGACAGGGTTTTAACCATTCAAGTCATCTAATAATTAATTATTAATTAATGTATTATAGTCATGCTGACAATACTCTGCCCGATCACCAGGTTATTCCCATCCCTCAATTATGGTCAAAGGAAAATCACCACAGGCTTATTCCTTGTGTAGATCCTGCAAATGTATTTTGGGCATCAACTGTCACCCATAGTCTTCTGCACACCAGATCCTCACAATTTAAGCTCTGGTGCTATTCCCTCCTTCAGATGTGGATCATATAATTTACAATCTTTGGATTCAGCTGTGTAGGTGTGTTTCTTCCACGTGGGCTTAGTTGACATCGCACTGAGATGGCTGCTTGTCTTAAACAAGCCTTTAAGACTCCAGACACTATTCGTTCTGATAGCCGGGCACCATTTAATTTCTCCACCCTACTTTGCTATAGCACCCATATCTTCCCTGGTTCCTTCATGAGGGCAAGTATTGAGCAGGGCCATGTTGTAAGAACTAATTGTTCTTAGATTGGACCTAGGATAAAATGAGAGCTCAAAATCCATTCCTGAATCTGTGTTTTCTAGCTGTTTCTGGTTCACCTTAAGGACATCTTTGTTATTTTATAGTAGAGGATCTTATTGATCATCTCCCTGGAGCGTAAGGACTTTCTGTTTAGAGTGTCATTGATATAGACTTTGGTAATAACTTTAAAACACTATTGAGAAAGGGAGATGGAACAAATGTCAGTTAACTACAAATTACAATACATGGATTATTGACTCGTACAGAACACATCCTTACATGACCGGATGCTATTCACACAGAGCCCATTTCACCTAGTTTGGCTTCCCCATTGCATCCCTCTGGTATATCCTTTGGAGCATGTTGTGCGGCTTGAAGATCCAGGGTTCAATGTCCCAGCATACTGTGACACATAACCTGGGTCCCCAGGGGACGTACAGAAAACTCAGACCAATGGGGCCTATAAGGAGCATATTACAGAGCACATTCCTCCCTTAGGGTCCTTAAAGGTACTGTTAATCATCCCCTGCCCCCAGGAAGTTGGTTCTCCCCCTATTTCTACCAAGAGACATGGCCATGCACTTTTTTCCCCCAAGACATGTATGGTCCCTTCCCCGACTCTGGAAGTGCTTTTCCCATCAGTAGCCCTCATCATTCTGCTAGGAATGGCTGCTCCTTACATGTTTGCATGGCAACCACAAAGCAGTCATCCTTACCTTCCCCTCTCACAAGAATCGGATCCCCGCTGGTTAGGACCCCTCAGCTTAAGTGGTTTTCCAGGTACTCACCTAGAGAGGAGAGTGCGCCCTTCCTGGGCACTAGTCAGGCTCTCTGTTGAGCTGCCTTGCTGATCTGGCCATCTGACTGGACAGTCTGAAAGTCTGAGCCCAAAGGAGTGTGAACTGTGAGTGAAAAAGCTCTACGGACCTTACAGATTTGCTCTGTAAACTGTGGCCCAACTCACAATAGAGAGGGGTGTTTTGAGCTTATGTTTTTAAAGGAAGGAAGGAAAAAGGAAGGCATAAATAAATTAAATAAAATAAGTCAGTGGTTAATAAGGCCCATGGCCCTCACGTCTCTGGAAATAGGCCTTGAGGGAATTCCTCTGTCCCCGTCAGAGGAGTGGGGGTAACTGTGAGATTAAAGACCACAGAGGACTAAATCAGGTTTAATCACACCCTTTGGTGTAAGGATGGGAAAGCTTGCAGATGTTTTAAATTCTTTCTGAAGAAAACAAAACATTTGCTCTGAAAAAATAAGAGGCTTGAAATGTAAATACCCGGGAGTGAAGCTCATTCACACTAAAGTGTAATCAGTTATCCAAGCAGTGGAGAAAACATAGCAGTAGCTGATGCTCTGCCATGAGGGGAGAGGGTAGGGGGGGTTCTCTGCTTATTTACTAAAGGGAGATGGGCAGGCTGGGTCAGTGCAAAAGAAGGAGCCCCAGAAGAGAGACAGAACAACTTCCCCTACTTGCCTACTTGGCACATTCTACGTGTTTCATGTGTGTCTTTCTGTCTCCTCCATCAGCTTATGAACTGTCTGAGCGTAATTACTGTGCAACAGGCAAGGCAGTGCCTCATCCAGATGGTCAGCATTGAATCCTCCTTGTTCAATGTGGATTTTAGTGCACACTGAGGGGCAGCGACGGTGTGCAAAGACAAATGTCCCTTTGCCTGTTCACACAATTAAGGCTCCCTGGTGCCATCATGGGTTATCTGTTGGGCTGCTAATAACCTCAAGGTTAGCAGTTTGACTCTGTCAACAGCTCTCAGGAAGAAAGATGAGGCTTTCTGCTCCCATAAAGATGTACTACCTCAGAAATGCCTGGAAAATAGACCTGCGTTGCCCAATAGGTTTACAATGGGTTGGGGTTGACCAGACAGCAGGAGGAACTCATCCAAGTAGACCTATTATGGGAACTCTCACCCTCCTGGTTTTGGGGCCTGAGATAGTTTATTGTGCTAGCCTGGCCAATAAACACAAGTGGGATTAACTGAAGGGTGGAGAGATAAATGGCTTGGTGAGCCTCGCCTTTCTTGTCTCTCGCTCTTTGATCATTGGACCAGTGTGCGGCTGCCTTGCTTGTTCTGTGCCTCAATTTACAGGCTACGCTACCTGCGGGACGCCTAGCCTGTGAACTGTGTCGCTGTAAGCTGAGGTCCCTTTAAGACATCTCTGGAGCTGGGGACTGGCGGTTGGTGACCTGGCTGACAGTTGGTGACCTGCCTTGTGATTGGCTGCTGTGCTGAGATGGCCTAGCTCTCTATATAGAGAGAGGAAGACTTGGCAGCAGAAGAGACTGGAAGGACTGCTAGTGTCTCACAACTCTCACTCACGGGAGTGAGTTGCACTGAGCCATTTGTACTGCTTTATAATTTAGCTGTTCATTTCTTGTAGTATATATCTATCTGTATATAATTTAACAGTTCATTTCCTGTGTTATATATCTAATTATCTTTATAAATAAATATATTAAATTATCAGCAATTTGGTTTTATCTCTCTAGAGAACCCTGTCTAACACAGGACCCTCTGGGCCTACACCACTAGGAGCCCTGATGGCATAGTGGTTATGTGTTGGGCTGTCATTCACACAGTTCGAAACCAGCAGCCCCTCTGGGAGTGAATCCACTCCTGTAAACAGTAACAGTCTTGGCCACTCACAGGGTAGTTCTCCCCTGCTCTACAAGGTCACAATAAGTCAGTATCGATGCCACAGCAGTGAGTTTGAGGAAGTGCTTACACCACCAAGAAACCAGCTCTCATCCAGCTAGGAGATGATAAACCGAAAAAACAAATGAACACACACACTCCCTGCCGCAGTCAAGCCTGACTCATGGTGACTCTTTCTGTAGGGCAGGGTAGACCTGCCCCTGTGGGTGTCTGAGACTGTAACTCTTTACGGGAGTATAAAGCCTCAACTTTCTTCCACGGAGTGGTTGGTGGTGTTGAGCTACTGACCTAGCCATTAGCACATCAACCCATAAGCTATACGCCACCAGGAGATGATCGATACGGGAAAACGATTTTAAAAGATGCATGATTAAAAGAAACTTAGCAGTGAAACCATGATATTAACCCCTTTGGGTTGCTATTCAGGATTTTGTAATATCTTAGGATCATTTTCATGGTTTTTGACTTTCTGATTTTTCAAAATTGGATGTGCATTGTAACCAGTGAAGTGGTCAGCACATAGCACTAGCATGATACCTGGCAAACAGTAGCTGCCCACTTGGTTGTTCTTTTTTCTTTTTTGTACAATGAACGAGCAAACTGGATGGGAGCCTAAAACCCAAAATCAGACAACTCCAAATGGGAAAAACTCACTTACTATGGATGAAACTTAGCCAAGAAAGGATCTCTCAAGCATTTGTGACCATTTGAAGAATAGTCTGATTTACCTCTATGATAATTTAAACATTATTTCATGTAATTAGACATTATTCACTAGAAATCAAACTAAATAACCACTCAGGTCATTTGTGTCCCCTTTGCATGCTTAGGTTGAGCAGAAGTGGACATTTCTGTCCCCTGGACAAGTCTTAGAACCAGCTCCTACAGTTTAATGAATGTTCTAACTTATTTTTAGTCTGTGAGTTTTGGTGGTAAATTTTTCACGGCCTTCTGTAAATACCCCATCATCTCAGGTGTCACCTTGTGAATCTATGAAACGATGAGTGGATGCTCACACAGTTCAGCAGCACTAAGCCTGGGCTTTTCTGAGAAACACAGCCCCAAACTCTTCCCAGCTGCCATCTTCCACCTGCCCATCACTTGGGGAGACTGTCATGTGGAACTACTGCAAGCCAACTATGAACCCCAAGTATCAGCCCATCCCAGGGAGTTTAGCTAGTGAGCTCTGTAGAGTCTTAGCATCATTCATTCTCTTGAAATCATCAGACCTTCATGGTTTTCCAAATCAGGACTAAAACTAATACTTTTAGGGTCTCTGATTTTTAGACAACCTCTCACTAAGACCGACGACGGGACAGAATGATCAAAAGGAATTGCGAACAGGGTGGTTTGTTTATGATGGATAATGAGCCACCAGAAATAGAGTTAAGGTAATATTAGGATAATGTGCTTCCTGTACATGATGGATGGTGTTGAGTCCAGCCTTTGTCTCCCCCAATACGAGTGATAATTCTGTGGCATTCATGAAAAGACATACAGTGGGCAGCCCTCATTCTGTCACAGCGTGGGTCTCCCTTCCATATACAAAGCCTAAGTCCCCTAAAGCTCCATTCCATGTTAGCAGACCTAACTCAATTTGTGGATTGCCCCTCTAGAGAGTTCAGCAAATAATGAACTCATCTCCCTATGCCCCTACTGAAATGCTTTATCTTTCAATCTAATTTTTAGAATTTGTCTTGATTAATACAGATTTACTCATACTTTTGCCATAAGTCATATATCTTGCAAATAGCTAACTGGAGTAATAACTCATGTATCTCCTAGAGAAAAAATATTTTCAAAATGGCTGGTGCCATATTCAGATGAAGGACTCTTCTCTGATATCCTAATGGTTCTTTCAAGCAATAGCTTTCCATGCACTTGTTCTTGTCTAGGATTTGTTCTATTCTGTCAATGTCATGGAAGAAAGGACACTAAGTATAGACGAAGCTGTTCTTCACTCGAGTTATTAACACTGGACAGCCGTGTTTTACAGAGTACCCCTCACCACACCGGTTGTGGCAAGTCAACTCCAACTCATGGAAGCCCCGTGTGTGTCAGAGGACAGGTGTGCTCCATAGGAATTCTAATGGCTAACTTCCTTGGGAAATAGATGGCCGGGTCTTTGTTCCAAGGTACCAGTGGGCGAACTCTCAAATCATCAACCTTTGCTTAGCAGGCAGGCACAAAATACAGTCTCTAGTAGTATCCTTTTCCATGAAATAACACATTTTAAAACCTGAAGAACAAGTAATAATATGTGCCAATACTTGTTTGCTAGCCTTTAAAGCTAGCAATTTTTGGTCCATTCAAAGTGGTAACAATAATAAGCAAAAAAGATACATTTTTCAATTTTACAAACACTGATTTTTTATTTCATTTTTACAAGCACTGATTCAAGATAGCCAAATTCCTCCATCCTCCCTTGAACCACATCACAGTGTCACTGTAAAAGATGAATTGTATATTGCTGTGAGGTATGTGGCCATTAAACTATATCCCCATGGAAACAGGAAACTGACTATGAACCACAACACTCAAGAGTAAACTGATTGGCAATGCAGTGGGTATTTAATAAGCTTATAGTGTTTTGATTTTTAAATTATATAAAAGTCACTTGCTGAATTTTCTACTCTGAGCACCTACCAGGATGTCTGGCACATAATTAGTGTCCAAAAAATGCCAATTGAATGAACAACTCAGAAATTTTTAATGACGTTGGTGGGAAAGCCTTCTTTGACTTGTCCACTAGGTGGCAAACAGGGACCATGATTCACGCATTCAACTGCTACAGACACTCCCATTCATAGAGTAAATAAAGGGCCGCATTATTAATTTATACCATCAGGTCGTCCACTCTACACTTAATATTTGTTTAACCAGCTGTTTCCTCTAATCCTCCTTAAACACTATTGATTAAAATCCTAAGTATGCCCAGGTCCTCACCCCTCCCTACATTCCCCCAAGTACATTCGGTTACCTTTAAATGACAGGCTAACTAAATTAGATGACATAGATTAAGTACCTTGGTTAGTAATAACAAAGGCAGGGTGTCAGAAATAATAATTAGAAGCAATATAAGATCACCATATAAAAGTGATTTTCAATTTTGCTTTGTATTTTGTTGGAATTTTAATGGTTGGAATACCATTATCTTAAAAAATGTCACATGTAATATAGAGAATGCCTGGGCAAAAGCCAATGGGGGTTGGGGGGGGCGGAACCTAGTATTTTCTGAAGAAAGCAATGTTTTTTCTGAAGCAGATTCTTATTCATCTTTATTACATTCCTTTAGCAGCTTCTACAGACTTCTTCGATTCCTTAGAAAAAAACAGCATTCTACCCCCCAATGGTCTAAAAGGCAGGACTCTTTAGTGGACTGTTTACTCCTAAAGTATCTTCTGCAGACTCCGCCCCTATTTATCCTGGATGTGTTACTTGCTCCCAAAGGAAGGGCAGGGAAACCACTAGGAACATAATGATTTGATTCTTCTCCGTGAAAGTCTCTTCAGTACTTCCAAATTACAGTGTCAGCCATACCTCTGAGAGACAAGACTGTGCTGAAAATAAATGGCTCACTTAATAAAGATTCCTACCCAGGAGTAGGAATCTCTGGGTAGCCTCCCCCCTCCCCTCAGTGAATCAGTGATCTCTTGAAGGTGATTTACTCTTGCCATTTAGTTAGCGTTAAGCAAAAGGGCTTCTCTTTGCCCACTTTTCCTGTTTTTATGATGCTTCCCTTCCAGATTAGTGAAGAGATTATCCAAACATGTAAACTTCAATAAAAATAAATAAATTATGATGAACAGATGAGAGACTTAAAACAGTCTTGTGGCATGCAAGCTATCTTCCTGCATGGAAGGCAAAACCTGATTGTATTTGAATAAATCAAGCTCTGGTTAAAAATCGATGTGAGGATTACAGGCGACTGCGCTCAAAGTTATTTAGAGAGAATGGCTGTGGTACATTTGGGTAGAACAGTATTCCACTAAAATACTGACCTCACTGGAGTGTGTTTAAAATTGCTGTGGATTTCGTACACTGAAGTCATCAAATAGAAATGATTACCAGAAACCACATTTGTAATGAATAACTATTATATTTCACTTAGAAAATTAATTCACAAGCTTCATTTCTTAAGACCTGTTACGAAGCCAGCCAGTCTGTTGGATTTTATGACATCACACTGGAACATGTACTGGAAGAGTTTCCACCCTAAAAATTCCAAAATGTACTGGCCACTTTGGGTATTTTTCCAAAGATAAATGTAAGCAATGCAACTAATTTTCAAAATAACAAGCCATTCTTATTTTGAACACTACAATTGTATTCAATCAAAAAACAAAAACCTAAGTCAAGCAAGCCCCCAACGAGGTGGGGTTTGCTTTTGGTAGTCAACAACCCAACATAGAAATGATCCCTTTAACCCATGTTCCCAAGTGTCCTTAACAACGACATTCCACAAAAATTTTAGCGCATGAAAATTACCATCAACAGCAGTCTAGATAGAAATGCATCATAGTTCTATGATCTTCATTTAATAAGTTACTAGAGAAACCTGGGTCCCAAAGGGTAACATCGCAAAGATTATTCATCTAACAGATCTACCTGGGACAACAGGAACTCTTCCTTCCCCATAGAAGCCTATGCATGTCTTAAAAGAAAACGCATTTGTCCTTCAGTCTCCACTCCCCTTTTTTGATTTCAAGTGCTATGAAAACGCTTGCTAAAGTACAGATGGAAAAGTCACCACTTGGAAACCTGGAACCCAGGTTTATAATAGCACAAGCCAAAAGCTGGATCCTAGACTTAATACTTTTCACAAATTTAGACTGAGTCCATGGAGTATGTTTCTGCGGAACTACACCTTAAAAATGAAAAGAATACTGTTGAGACATCATGTTAACCCAAATAAAAACTAAAAGAATCCAAACCATTATTTTTTAAAAGCATCCATCATGCTATGGACTCTTGTTTCCTGAAATCTTGATTGACCCAAAGAAGAAGGCATCAAAAGTGTGGCCGCTTTACCTTGTCCTGAAATCCAGAAGCTGGGATGTCCTTGAGTCCTGCTGGAGCTGCAACCTGCAGATCAAGTGAAGCTGGAGCTCTTGCCCCTCACCTTAAGTTGGTCTCTGGGTGAGTGTGTGTGCGCATGTGTGTGGTGTGTGTGCGTGCGTGCGTGCAGAATGTCTCTTTGTGGCTCTGGATGGCAGAGGTCCTGGTCCTAGGAAGAAGGAGGTACTTTCTCACCAAGAGCAGAAGAAAAGCAAAGCGTCACAGGGAAAGTTCTACCAGATCCCCTAATTACAGCCTAACGTGCGCTTCTTGCAAACTTCAGGGAGGAAGGGAGGGGACAGCGCAGTGCCCAGACCTTGTGAAACAGCAGGCCCTTAGAAGACTCCCCTCTCCCGCTCAGATCCCAGAGTGTCCCGCTCAGGGGTTCAGGAAAAGCGGCAGCTGCAACCACAAGCCCTCCACCCACACCACACCTCCTGCACCGTCGCCCTCTTAAATCTGTCCAGAGTGGGTGGGGAAAGGGGGTTAGCGAGATGATCTGGGCGGGGAGGCCGCCTTCGGGGGCAGACTGGCCAGGACACTTTTCGCTCAGTTTCTGTTGTTTGTGTGCTTGTTTGTTTTAGAAGCCTGTGCTGAAAAGGAAACTCCAAGATTAGGAGAGGGCCTCTCTTTCCCTCCTTCCCTCTACCCCCAGAGTAGATTGAGATAACAAGGCAGAGGGACAAGGATGAGCACAGCAGATAAAGTTTCCAAAGCTGCAGGTTTCCTCCCCTCCAAATCGCCAGAAGCCTGTTCTTCCTGTTCTCCTGGAACAGGATGATAGGTTATAACCTCCCTTAACAAACAACAAACAAACAAACACAGAAAACAACCGCGATTGCCTCCCTGTTTGCTAGACCTGGAAGGACCTGGGGATGTGAATAGAAGGAGGCATGCCAGGGGGCGAGGAGACGGGTCGGGCTGGGCTAGGGATCCCTCCCCAGGATTAGAACCAGATGGGCACGGGGCGCTTGAGCACACCCTCCGGCCCGCAGCCCTAAAATAACCACCGAGGAAGATGCTGGGACCCACGGGCAAACGCCTCCTGAACAAATAGACGTTTATTTATAACTCCGGAGAGTCTATAGGTCCATTGATTCCCGCCTTGAGTAACCAAGGGTTTGGGAGAGGAAATGGCTTCATATTTCAATAACAGAGCCACCTTTGATGGAGCCTTAAGAGGGGGGGCAAAAAGCAACACTCCGCAGGAAGCCCAGGGCTGGAGAAGCCGCCGGAGGCGTGAGCGGAGCCGGCTCCGGGGCGCAGGACCAGCCGACCAGCCTGAGGGGCCCTGAGCCCAGGGGAAGGCTGGCAGGCCTGCCGGGGAGGCGGAGGTGCCAAGCGCAGTGCGCGCAGGAGGCTGGGGCCGGGCGTGCCACCTGGCCGCCAAGGGCGCAATGGGGCCTGGGCCCCGGGCACCCGGGCAGCTTGGGGCCCGAGAGCCGGCGGGGGCGAGAGAGAGAGCGCCTAGGGCAGAGGAGCTCTGGAGGCAGGGGCTTCCGGGTGCGCACGCAGGTGGAAGCCGACTGGTGGGTCAAGGGCACCCACAGGGCCGGCGGGCCGAGGCCGCGGGGAGCGGTGGCCCAGCGGGGACAGATGCGGCGGGCAGGC
>NW_022111373.1:66457267-66530890 GCF_000313985.2 Echinops telfairi | reverse complement strand
CCCTTCCCGCCGCCTCTGGTGGGGACCGGGAGGCCATCGCCTTCCCGGGACAAGGGCATCACTGCTGTCCCCAGCAGTCAAGGAAGGCAGTTCTCGTGGAAAAGAAAGAATTAATGAATCCACCAGCACGCCAGGCAACACACAGTTTGGAATTCCAACTTCTGAGCGCTCAGGGCTTTCTGTTTTTGTTTTGTTTTCTCTGTTTCTCCACAAGGCACCCTTGGCGTAATGCGTTCGTTGAGCGACTATTCAGACAGCTTTTGCTCGGGATGCCCCTCTGTTCGTGCCAGTACAAAGATCCACCCTACTCTTCAGATCTGGAAAGAGCTTTGAGATCATGTCGCACAAATAGCCAGGGTGGTTTGGAGGCCATCACAGAAACTGAAATCGAAGATGATGTGATGTTTCTATTAGAGCACCTTCAAGGGGTGAGGCTGGTGAAAGGTGGCAATTGAATCATATAAAGATTCTTTCAACGCCAAATTGCTCTTCCTCGCTTGAAAAACGGAATTTCTGGGGGCTGCCTGGGAAGGAAATTAGATCAGCCTGACTGTGGAAGACACGTGTTCCCTTAATTTGTACGCTCCTTCCAGCAGTGGCAAAAAAAATCACAACATATTCTTAACACATTCTTCTCAGACCTTGTTTAGGAGCTTGAGGAGACCATCTGTTTGGCTACTTGGCCACACCGTTGTAGTTTTATTTATTTATTTATGCGCTTTCAGGTCTGTACTGATAACCCAACCACACCAATAACAAAAACCCATAGCTGTCGAATGGATAGGCTTCCAAAAATAATGACTGCTGCTTATCTTGGCTGCTCCTGACAAGAGCTGTCCTGTCAATCCCTTCCAGCCCCCACTTCCAGTCTCCCCTTTGCAGTTGCTTAGTTACTGGCTTTAGTTAAAAGAGCAACTGTAGTTTTAATCACAAGCATTTGACCTGTCAATAGGGTGTGCTTTAAAGGTTTTCAGACATAATTTAATTGACATTCTATATCTGTCCATCATCTGGGGGGAGGGGTCATTGTTTTCTGATTATTTAAATTTACATTGGAATTGGCTTTAAGAGTCTTCTAAAAAGATTGCCCATTGAGTTAATCAGTGTTCAGCTAAGTGGTGCTTTGACAGAGTTATGTGTTACTTTGGTCATTTAAAGTTCTGCTCCAAGGCACAGTCATTCTAATACACCTTGATAAGGAAATCAAATCATAGGAGTAAATAAAAACTGCAGCTCTATTTTGCGATTTTAAACATTCACAAAATTATATATTCTTTCTAGCTGACGCTTAAGAAGCACATGTGATAACAGATCAAAGGCTATGGTTGCCCAGCAAAAGCATATGCTATTATATGGACCAATATCTTTCCAAGTAAAGGACTACACACATGCTATGCAATCGTATTTACAAAAAAATAAATCTGTACTAGAATTTTAATTATTCAATTAGTAGTTCATGTGTAAATCCATATCTTCCATAGTGTATTTGTTTTCATTTAGTTTTTTTTCTTTTTTAATTTGGAGAAAGAGGGAAAGCAATTTTTATGCTTCAAGAAAAAGCAAACGTTTTTAGAAAATAAAAAAAATAATTAGATGCTTAAATAATAAAGACCCTGATAGTATGGTGGTTAAAGTGCTTGGCTGCTACTGAAAGGCTAATATTTTGAAAGGGAGAGAGAGAGAGAGAGAGAGAGAGAGAGAGAGAGAGAGAGAGAGAAATCAGCTTGTGTAAACATTTACAGCTTCAGAAACCCTGGGGGTGGGGGTGGGGGGCAGTTCTACTCTGTCATAAAGGATCACTTTGAGGCAGGATCAACATGACAGCAAGGGGGTTGGTTTAGGGTATGTGTTTAAAATTCCTGTCAGGTGTTACTTATGTTACTTGGTAGTGTAGAGATGCAAAGCACTAAAAATCAAAATTGAAAACCAAGATCTGTTCTGGAAAAGCAGATACAAAAGTACAGCTAATGGTTTCATGCAATCAGCACATCTATACAAGGCCCTACTTAGTATAAAGCAAAAGCGTTTTTTAAGAAGGAAAATAGGTCAAAACAGTGTAATAAAATGTAACTGGACAATCTTTGACTGTGCACAAGTTAAACAGAAAATGAAACCAGTTGAAATGTCAGTATTCAACCCCAGTTGACATACCAAAAAGAGTAATTTCATGAAATTTAACAATATAAACTGAGTTTGTGCATAGTTCAAACAAAGCAAGAACATTTCCAGCATATTTAAAATATTGAGCTAAAATATTATCAATATTTAATCCATAATAAATTTCCTATTAGAATGGTATTCCTCCTGCCATTATTACACCTTTAATAAAAGAGACATTTATATTCAAATGAGGATTATCTACACTCATCTGTTCTTCAAACTCTGAAAGAGGAATTCCAGAGAGTGGCTGCTGCTTGGTGAGTTCTTGTTTTGGGGAATTTTTGCCTCGGGCTAGTATTATACCTCCTGGTTGAAAGTCTGCTGGGATAGAGGTGCAGCTCTATGCGCTGTACGGTACCAAGGGGGAGGAGAGTCATTTGACCTTTCCTGTCTAAGGGCTCCAAGCTTCATTAAAGCATCCTCAGGAGAAAGACACCGTGTGTAATTAATATCTTCCCACTGGCTATATTCCTGTTGAACTCGATGATTAAAATACAAGTTCAATATTCTAAATGGTCACAAAGCATTTGATGAAAAAGGTTATTTTGCTTTTCATGCAATGGGGGGATTGCTTTCCAAGGGTCTACTTTTTGTTCTGTGACACTCCGAAGGTGTCTTGCAGACAATCTCTTCAAAAGGGCACACTAAAGAATTAGGCAATAAATTGTTCTAATGGCAAGAACAGAGCTGTTCTAGAAAATATTGAGGCTATGTGAACATCATACAGAATGACGAATATCCTCAACTCCTGATAATTAAGCGTCTGCATGCTCTCCTGCTTAATTTGTCAGTTAATTTGTCTAGATAACCGTTCATGTTCCTTTACCTTTCTTGTTCTCTCACCGTGTTTCTTTTGTCCAGAACGACCAACCTCTTCCTTCACTTTGCCAATAAAATGATATGTAATTATCAACTGGGTTCTATTGTATGCAATAAAGACCCTTGGTGGCCCTGTGGGGTAAGCTTTGGGCCACTAACCACGACATTGGCAGTTCAAACACACCAGCTGTTCCATGGGAGAAAGATGAGATTTTCTGCTCCAGTGAAGTTTGAGTCTTTGACCCTAATAGAAGGTTGCTATTGCTGGTGCCAGGGAAACAAGGGCTGGGCTTGCCTGTCACTGTTTCAGCCAAAGACAGGGACCAGGTGGCTTCAGGAAAGTCTAGGCTTATTCTGAAGCATAAACAGAAGGAAAGAGCGGGGTCTGCTATGTCCAAACTGCTGGAAGAATTCAGGGAAAACCAGGCAAGTTATATGCCCAAACTCTGTGACCAAAAAACCACAAGCCTTACAATGATGTCAGGAAACAGTAGGTTTTGAAATGATCCCAGGATCCAATTAATGCTCTAAACATTGTGACAGAAAAGACAGATGTTCTAACAAGCATAGGACATTATCTATACCTACCTCCACGTAGTAATCTATGCCTTCTTCTTCAGGGGTCATTATACCACTACCCCCTGAAGCATCAAATGCCCTTGCTTATCTAAATTGGGAAATGCCCCACAATGATAGCCCAATTAAAATAAAACAACGGTAAAACAGAATGCCACCACATCAGGAAGTGCTCACAATCACTAGCCATCTGGAGGTACAAATCAAAACCATGATTAGATCGCATCTTATACCTACAAAGATAGCCCAATTCAAAAACAAACTAGAGAGCAGCCAATGTTGGAGAGGGCGTGAAGAGACTGAAACTCTTAGACACTGCGGCTGGGCTGGTGCGCCTCTGTGGAGTGTAGTAGGGCACTGCCTAAAACAACTGGCAACAGAAATACCATAGTAGCCAGCAATGCTTTTGCTGGTCATCTCCCCCAAAGAAGTAAGATACAGAGTGCAAACAGACATGTGCTCTCTCACGTTCATTGCCGCACAGTTCGCAATAGCAAGAAGCCGGAAACAGCCCAAATGCCCCTCAGTAGAAAAATGGATAAAAAAAAACTCCTGGTAAGCACACACACAATGGAATCCTATACATCTTTAAAAAAAATGTGAAATGATGAAATACCTCATCTTATAACATTTAGGGGTCTGGGAGCTGTTATGTTGAGTGAAGTTAGTCAATCACAAAGGACAAACATTGCATGAATCTGGTACTATAAAGGATAAATACCAAGATAAAGACAGGTTCCTGTTCCCAGGTCATGAAATATTCTGACCAGGTCTCCCAAGCAATGGGCTAGAGAGCCTTCCTCGTGTCCAAGATTCATATAGTACCCCTTCTACATATACACCTTAACAAACCACTTTGACGGAGGGCACTTGGAGTCAGTTTTTCAAGATGGGGCAAAGGGAGAGCAATCGTTGGTTGTCATATAACATTGTGTTAAGGTCACACCAAATCAACAATATGCCTACAGAAGTGGTTAGCAATCCTTACTGGAAATTCAAGTGAAGGTGAAGCGGTGGGGTGGGGGTGGCACATACATGTCTTGGGGAGGTTATCCCATTCCTGTTGTTGGGTAACCAGGAGGAGCAACCTCCAATTGGGGAAAAATACTTAAAAATACTTTTATAGAAGCCAAGGAGAGAATGCCCCTACTACATTACTAATTGGACACTTTTGACCTAGTTTCTACCATATCTTGCTGACTCAGGCGGTGTGCTGTAGACTACTGGGACTGTGGCCTCTGTTCTTTCAAGGCATACCTCTTTCACAGGCTACACCAGAAGGATTTGATATGGAAACCCCACTAAGTGAACTAGGCTTTACCTCAAATTAGCTATAGCAAATTTAAGAAGCCAGCATACTCCCTTGGACATACGGCTGACCTGCCCTAGTGAGAGAGGAAGCAGATGACTATTCGTCAAGATTATGGAATTGGTGGCTATTGGACTTTGGTTCAGATCTCCTGTTTTGAGGGTGCCCAATGAATGGTGGCCCATAACGATCATATATTTACTATTTTAATTCCTCCCTTGCTTTCGTATGACCTATCTTAATCTTGTAGACATGATTCTGTCTTGGTGAGTGAGTGTTGTTGAAAGTTTTCCCCTGTCACCAAGCCCCATTGTTTGTGTATATAGTATCCCATCATTTGAGAGTTTAATATGTAAAAGTCAACAATTCATGTATTGTGGTCTGAAACCAGCCTATAGCTGTATAATTTCCTTTCCTTAAGTGTTTTAAAATTCTATACCATTGAGGAAATTCTATTGATCAGGTCATTAATTTAGCCAATAGGTATAGAATACCCCAGGGGGATCATTTATAATGTTCTATATCATACAATAATAGTGATGCCTCTAAAGTGAACCTGAGACCATTTAGAATGATCATAGATAAATTCATGGATCGGGGCCTTGTACTTAACTCTAGGTCAAATCTAAATTCTAGCCCGAATCTAAAACTATTAGTTTTTATGGTATGACCCTGATTGATGCTCAACCTCATGAAAAGATCATTGAAGATATGGGTGCTATAGCAAAGTGTGGTGAAGAAAGGAGATGGTGCATGATTATCATAAAGAACAGCATTTAGGGTCTTAAAGGCTAGTCTTCAAACAAGTGAGGCATCAACTATGCCCAGGTGGAAAAAGCCCACTAGCCTTTGTGATCCAAGGATTGTAAATAATAAAGTCAAAATCTGAAGGAGGGAATGGTATCAGATCTTAATTTTTGAACCCCTGATTTGCAAAAGACTGTGGATGAGAGGAGAGACGGCTCCCTGGAGAAGGACAGCATGCTTGGTAAGGAGGAGGGTCAGCAACAAAGAAGAAGGCTCTTGATGGGATGGATTGGCCCAGTAGTTACAATAATAGGCTTAAGCATGGGAAAAATTGTGAGGATGGCACAACACCAGGAAACGTTTTGTTCTGTTGGGCATAGGAGCCCTTGGGTTGCACCTAACTCAATGGCACCTAAAAGAAATATTAACGGGTGATAGTGGTAACTCAAAATCCATTTGCAGGGTCCTCATATGGCTTACGTGTGCTATCAATCCCCTGTGAAGATAGTGCAGGGATGTGAATGGCCTTACTAACAGAGAGAGAACGGTGTAAAATCAATTATGGCAGATATAATTAGGCTTAAATGTAATACTTTATTGCTTTATCTCCCTTCTAACGCATTTTAAAGTTGTTTCAGTTTTTAGTATTTTTATGTTTTGTCTAATCATTGTTGTGGGTTTTTATGAGTATTTGGTAAAAATAGCCAAAGAGATACACCATCCGTCATCTCACAGGATTAAAAAAAGAACATAATACATATTTTTCTTCCATGCTTGGCTTATGAGTGATTGGATAAATAATAATCAAAGGAGATCAAATGTCTTAGTCTTTTAAGAAAGTAGCTTGTGGGCAGTGACAAAAAGGTTTGTTGTCCTAGAATTACAAGATCAGCCAAGTGAATATTGATTCTTTTTGCATGCATTTATATAGTTCTTTTAAAGTTAAAACAATTATAACTATCAGGAAATGTTGTACTTACTGTATTTTCTTGTTGCTTTTTTTCTTCTTGTAACCTTCAGCAAAACAGATATCGAGACTAATTGGTCAGAGGGTGATTAATGTATAGTCCTTCCTAGGGTAAATGGGTGAATTAGCTAATGCATCAAGGTTGGCATAGGGCAAAGCTACTCAGGAAAGTCTGAAATATAGGGTTGTAATTATTGGGAGGTGAGAGAAAATAGGCTGGAGTTACCAGAAAGGATAGCTATTTATCATATTGTAAGCCATGAAGAAGTTCAAAAGTAAGGGGTCAATCACATGCTAAGCGTCTGGACAATTCTACCAGAAGATTAGAAGAAAATATTTTCATAAACACTTGGAGCAGACATGCCTCTTTCAGTCAACTTTAAGTGCTTTAGAATAAACACCAGGATATTCATGACAGTCTATGCTATACTTGACAGCTAAAAACTATGTGTTCCCTCCATTTCCAGAAAGTCCCTTAGAGAGAACGATGAGGCTCTCTACTTCTGTAAAGATTTACAGTCTCAGAAACTCTATCTGGGTAATTATTAGTCAAAATTGACTGATGGCATTTGGTTTGGTTTATATCTCCAGAAATGCATAATTAGATACCTCCCCACACCAAACCCACTCAACTGCCATCGCATCCGTTCTGACTCAAAGAGACCCCATAGGACAGAGTGGAAGTGTTCTTCAGGCAGGAAATCTTTACAGAAAAACACAGCCTCACCGGTCTCCCTCCCAGAGAACCTTGAACCAAGGACCTTGTGCTTAACAGTCCAATGTTTAGCCCACTATGCCACCACTTCCTTAGGCAGGAAATATGTTTAAAAGAATAGCTAAGGTACTTATCTATATTTTGAATCTATAGTTACATATATGCTTTGCTTTTTTGTTTTTTTGCTTTGTGGTCATCATAAAGTTCACTTGTGGTTTATTTTAGGCACTGAGGAAGCACCACAAATCTTCACGGAGCCTTTGAACTGTGGTGTGTGGAAATAACCTGACATGCATTTATCATGAATACTTCCTTTCCTGACCAAGGCAGCCAATTGATTCTGCTGCAAATAGGAAATCTGCAAGTCCTTCCCTGACCACATTCTCCTTGTCTCGGCACAGGGCTGCCTAAATTAAGGCACAAAAGACTAAATTTTAAGGAAGAACATATCAATAAATGAAGAAAGGAAAATTAATTTCTTCATTTTATATCTTGTTCTTCCTGTCCTCGTTAATGAATAAACACTAATTCTTCACTAATATTGCCCTAAATTTCAGCCGGAACGTGCTTAACTGCTAAAAATTCCTTTTATTATAATTCCTTTAATACTTAAGGACAAATCATTGGAAATACAAAAAATTCTGCAATGTTGCAATGTTGGGGTGGCTATCTCTCAAAATAATTATGAGTAACTTCAGAATTTGAAAATCTTTGTGAACACCCTCCACTGTAAAATTTTGTGATTCCTCTTCCAACAATACTAGAGTAGAAGTTGAAAAAAAAACCTTTCAAGTTTATAAAATAAGATAGCATGACCTTCATCCTTCACTTTCTGTATAGTAAGCTATTGTCTGGTGAAGTTATGGATATCTTGACATAAGTCTGTGAATTTTTATAGCTGCCTCTTGGAGTAATTAGGATGCAGTTGTAATTTGATTCTTTTAGAAAAGAGCTAGGAATTAAGATGTTTTTTCTTTTCTCTCCCCCGTCTCTGCTCATTACCTTCTATCTCTATTATAGACCTTAGCACAGTTCAACTCATTAGCCAGTAAATACCTACCTCTCTCATTATACTATGAGTACATTGCGGTTTCATGTCTAATTCATTCTTAAATATTCCAAATCTGCTCCTACCTCATTCCAAAGAAGCATGTTAGCAGGAAAAATGAGCTGGAAAGTGATTTCCTGTCCAGCGTTTCAAGGTTGTAAAAACAAGATTATGTTTTACTGACACATTGTTGTGACTATTCATGCTTCTTGGTTTCTCTCTTCAGTGAGGCTCACCCCACAAAAACTTGCTGTCGCTGTTTCAGGTGTCTCAATTCCAACTCTTAGTGACCCTACCGGGCAGAGTGGATCTCCAGGTGTCTAGTCCATGGAGCCGCTAGTGGGTTCAACCTGCCAATTTTGGTTAGTGCTTAATGTTTCCGCCTCCAGAACGACTTGGCTTCCCCTGCCTGTTGGGAATTACTGTGTCAAGATTCTGATGGCTGTGCAGAAAGAACCAGGATGCTTCTCCAGCCTGTGGTTTGTCTGTCTTCATCTTGGATGTCCCTTTCTTATTTGAATCCCAATCTTTCATAGCAATATCCCGGTAACTTTCCTGACCCCTTGAACGTCTTTATCAAGGTGTAACATTTCCCTAAAAGAACAAAACACAAAATCACTGCCATCAAGTCAATTCTAACTCATTGCAACCCTATAGGACAAAGTAGAATAGCCCCTTTGTGTTCCAGACTTTGAACCTTATAGGAGCAAATGGCCTCATCTTCTGCCCATGGAGTAACTAGGTAGGCTTGAACCATTGACCTTGTGGTTAGCAGCTCAATTTGTAGCCCAATGTGCTATCAGGGCTCCTACCCTCTCTCTAATGTCATTTCATTTGGTCATAATTCAGAACATTAACATGTTCCTCATCAGAACCTCTTCTGACAAGACTTATTGTGTAGCAGAGCTCTAGAAACCAAAGACGTGTGGTATACACTTGGTCTTAGAATGGCTTTCTTTACTCTTTGAATTAATTACATAATTTGGAAGTAGTGGAAACTACACAGGACCAAGTTGTTCCAATATCATTGTTCATCACACCCTAGAAACAACACTTCAAACATATACAAATATATATAAATTATCACCTCAATTCATATGCATTTACTGTCTTAAATGTCTCTGCTGAATGAAATTTTGTACTCCAATTTCACTGATAGTTGCTATGCATCATTCCAGGGACTCGCACTTATATTAGACAAATATTTCCTGAAGGTGATCTAGGACGGCAATCTGAGTTTCCTCTGAGATAAAGCCTCCAGTAGTTCTCCTAATCTCTGCCCTTTGACCCTCCGTGTCTTACGCGGTGACTGCATTTTCAGGAGGAAAACTGCTCTTCTTCTCTCTCTGACTTTCAATGTAGGTAGTATGCTCTCTGCTGAGCCCTGCAGGTTTTTAACTATCAGTGTTTAAAAGAAAAAAATAGTATTTGCTCTCTCTCTTTAAAAAAAATACCTTTAAAGTAGAAAATTTTGGCTTTCAAAAATAAGTTTTTTTACTAAGGATTTAAAACTCCACTAAATAATGACCACGAATTTGTTCTAGGCTGCATTTGCTTTGCCCTTGAGGGTGAAGCTTAGTGAATGTTATTTCTGCTAAATGCATCGAAGGGGAAGGTGAATGGGTTCAAATACTCTTCTATTCTTAATTTCTTAAATTATCATCTTGCTTCACATCTCTAACCTCTGTTTCTCTCCATCTCTAAGCCACTCTCATTTCTGCCCAGACTTCTGCAAGGCTCTCCCAGTAGATTTCCCCTTACTTAATCTTAACTTCCCAAATCTACAAAAGCTTTGATTTTAAGGTTTTCTCATTGTTCTTAGGAAATCTTTACATCTTGGATAGGCCCTGCGTTACTTAGACACATCAACCTCTACCACACATTGCATAACAATACTTTCTTATTTATTATGTTTTAGATGCAATATTTAGTCCTCAAGGATGTCTATCCAATTGTATTCCTCAAACCTTCATCCGTGTGAGTACTTCCTCGGCATCAAATACTTTCTTCCACGCCTCATCTCCACGCCAACTGCTCGTCACCTTGCAAGCCCTCTTCCTTCTCCACGTTTCAGCGTGCCACTTTGCGAAAGACATTTTCGCGAGGTTAGATTAGGTCCTCCCCTGTCTGGACTGTCTAATAGGTAGTGTTGCACAGTGCCAGAGGCCTGTGAGAGTGGGAAGAGTCACGATAAGCTTGAGGACTTATCAAAATATATATTGCCACCAAATATGAAAAATACACACAGCAAAAGGGCACATTACATTTCAAACGGGGTTGTCAGATACCGTCGCTGTGACAAGGGACAGCCAACGAGCCACTGTGCTTGAGTCACTTCTGACTCTTAGTGGCCTTATGTAGGATTTGTGAGGCTATACTTTCTTTCTCACCTTTCTCTCAGAGAGTGACTGGTAGGATTGAAATATCAACCTTGGAGTTAGCAGCACAATACTTCCCCAACAGTGCCCTTAGGGCCAAAGCCACATGCATCGCTTTATGATGAGGGAGCAAGCTCAAACCGAATGCGCTGCCATTGAATGACTCCCAACTCATAGTGACGCTGTGGGACAGGAGAAAACTGCTCCTGTGGGTTGCTGAGCTGGAAATCTTTACGGTAGACAGCCTCGTCTTTCTCCCACAGAGCAGCTGGTGGGGTTGAACTGTTAACCCTTGTGGTTAGCAGCCAGTCAAATAGTCCACTCTGCCGTCAGTGCTCTTCATAATGAGGGATAGGGCCTTGGAAATGAGAGTGCTCATAGCCTAGGAAAGCTTTTTAAACACCCCCTCCCCAAATAAAACCAGAACAACCCCCCCAAAACCCTACTGCCTATTCTCAAACAAACAGGAATGAACAAAGCAGTCGTCATCAAGGTTTATGGTACAGAGTTAGCTCATGCATGTCAGAGTGGAATGAGGTTTCAGCAGTTAACTTTTCAGAAATAGATCGTAGACTTTTCTTTTAATTTTAGTACTTCTAGGTAGACTCAAAGGAGCCCTGGTAGTGTAGTGGTTACACATTGGACTGTTAACCTCAAGGTCAGCAGTTTGAAACCACCAGCCACATTTTGGGAGAAAGATGAGGCTATCCATTCCAGTAAAGAGTTACAAACTCAGAAACCCACAGAGGCAGTTCTACCCTGTCCGATGAGTCAGAATTGGCTTGATGGCAGTGCATTGTTTGGAAGTGAACTTAAATTTTCAGCCTTTCAGTGAGCAACCTACCAGCCTTAATGGATTTCACTCCATTGTAATCTCATCTATCCTGCAATTCTCCTTTAAATTCTTTTTTTTTTTTAATCAATTTATTGGGGCTCATACAATTCATCACAATACATAGATCAATTGTGTAAAGCACATCTATACATTTGTTGCCCTCATCATTCCCAAAATTCTCTAGCCTCTAATTTTCCTTTTTTCCCCCCTCCCCTTCCCTTCCTCCTCCCCTCTCCCCCATGCACCCCTAATAATTTATAAATTATTATTGTATCTTATATTACACTGTCCGGCGTCTCCCTTCACCCACCCCTCCGCTGCCCTTGCAGTTTATAAATTTTTTGTGTAATTGTTTTTACCATCTCTAATCTCAGCTAGAAGTTAAACTCCCCAAAGGCCTGATTGTTTGTTTCTCATTTTTACTCCTGTATCTCTAAGAATGCCACACTCGTGGTTGTTGGGGTACATATTTGTTGAAAGAACGTACACTCATGTGCCTCTTCTACTGCACCACTCTGGTAATATTCCTGCATTTCCCTACTGCACCTTAACTGTCATTGAGACACTACACACATTTAAAACATTACTAATCCTGTCTCTAGACCTACTTTCCAATGGACTCCAGGAATTCTCTTAACTTTACAATTAATTCAGATTTTTCTTTTTCTCAGTGAATTTTACTCCACATCTGTATTCAGTAATCTAGCAAGTGCAAATTCTTCCATCTCCTTTCCTTCCCACTTCTGCTGTTGCCACTGGTATGTGGTTTAAGTTTTACCAGATTACTATGAGTGACTTTTCTTTTTATCTTTAATAATAACTAAAGGCAGACAATGCACAGGGACTAAACTCCACTCTTTGGAAGTATACAATGTAGTGCTGTTGTTGTTTGAGTATGCACAAAGTCATGCAACCATCACCCCTATCTATTTTAGGACATTTTCCATACCCCCAAATAATCAATGCCAACAATTTGCCTTTTTTCAACCCTTGACAACCACTAATTCAATTTTGGTCTCTCTGAATTTGCCTGCTCTGGGTCTTTCATGGAAATGCACTGATACAACATGTGGTCTTTGTATCTTACTTCTTTCACCTAGCATAATATTTTCATAATTCATCCATGCTGCAGCATGTATCAGAACATCATTTTTAAAACTTGGAATCATAATCAGTCTTATGGCTATAATATACTTTGCTCACCAGTACACCAGATGTTCACATTTGATTGTTCTTACTTTCTGGCCACTGTGAATGCTCTGCTATGAATATCTGTGTACAATTTTTTAATATGCATGTGCAAGTTTCCCAACTCTCTTGGGTGTTGCAATGCAGTAAATTATTCTGTGTGGCTTTTCTAACCATGATCTAAAGGAGTAATACTATTTTAAATGTAGCATATTCATTTTCCTGCAGTCATGGAGCACTGACCACTCGTGTCTAAATAACAGACCTTCATTTTTATGATGGATCTAGGTAAGAATATGCAGGGAGATATTGATTGGTTTATATGATTCAGCTAACAGGGATAATTGTGGTGTTCATCCTGCTGGGTATAAAACAAACCATCTCAGATGCAGGAAAAGAGAGGTCATACTGTCAGCAACTAGTGGAGCGCATCCTTTGGACCCAGAGGTCCCCGCACATTGAACCTGCGTGATGTAGGTAACAGCTGTGGCACTCAGGGTGTGGCAGAGGAGCAGCTTGAGCAGAACCAGGAGCCAAAGCAGCTGCCTTCTCAGGCCACAGAACAACCAAAACTGAGTGGTTTGGGGCAGGATTATGGTTTCTGAAATGCGGTGCCATGGGCACTTCATCCACACAGCTGGAGCTGAGTGTTTGGGGGTTAAGGTTTACAATGGAGTTCTATGCCTTTGGGGGCATCATTGACAATCCTGAAAGAGTTTCCTAACATTGTAACACGGGTAACTTTGCTCTAGCAGGCCAGAGGACAGACAAGGAAGCTGAAGGTTAGAGAGTGGCTTGCCAGTTGCAGACTATCCTGACTGAACAATTATATCTTGAGCATTTCTCACTTGAATTGTTACCTGCTAACTTTTCTAATAAACCCCATAATCTGGGTATTATCTAGTAATTCAGTTGACCATTGCAATGACTTATCAAACCCAACCACTAAAGTCGACTGCCCAGGGAGGGACAATTAAAGGGGAGTGTCAGAAAAGGCCACAAAGGCAGGGAGGGTGGAGAGGGTTGGCAATCAATTTTGGGAATTGGAGGAGGTCGGATGTGGCCTCCACACTGCTTTCTGTAAGTGTATACTTAAAAGTAGAAGTGCCAGGTTATGTGTTAACTCCATTTTTCACATGCTGAAGAATTACCAAACATTTTTAAGTCAGAAACTATGTTTTCCAAATCTGTTATTTCTCACTTTCTTTCTTTCATTGTTTCTTTATCTAGCAGGAGATATTTTGATAGAGATACACTGGTTTTGTAGAACACTTTAAAAAAGCATTACCACTTAAATAATATGAAGTCTTGTCATCCAAGGGCAGGAGCCTGGCCAGCCTTGTGGGTCGTGCATTGATTGGGCTGTGAACTCAAAGGTCAGCAGTGTGATTGTCTCCGGCTCTTTCCCCTGGCAAAGCTTTAACCAGGGCGTTCTTCTCTGTTCTGCAGCGCTGCTGTGATTTGGAAAAGACTCAATGGCAGTGAGTCTAGTTTGGTTTCATCTAAGAATCCCGGAGCACTTTCCACTTCTTTCCATTCATTTTCATTTCTTTCCGCAATGTTAATTCATTCTGGTGTATAAGGTTTGAACTACCCATTAATTTCTGAATGTTTTACGGTTATTGATGCCATTATAATTTGAATCATTTTGTTATGAAGTTCATTTTTTGAGTAGTTTTTGGTAGTGCATAGAAATACAATGGACACATTAATCTGGAATGTTAGAATCGTGATGAGCTTGCCTTCGTCTTCACTTCCTGCTTGTTCAGAACCTCAAGGTTGGTCAGAGGCTGGAGAAGAGCCTTTTTCAGACTTGGGCATGCACTAGCATTGCATGTGAATACGGCCTTGTAGATTCTCTAGGATACGGTGTGTTGGTGGTGGGGGTGGTGGTACGTGTGTGTTTGTTTTTGAAGTCCTTCATGACCTTCCTTTTACTTTTTCTTTGTCCCAACTTCAAGTGCCACTTTGGGCATGCAGTGTTAAATTATTGTGCTGGGTTGTTTTCAACAAACACTTTAAGGAGAGATTTTTCTTACTGAGTGAACTTTGAGTTAGTTTAAGGAATGATAAGCCCTGTGAATGGAGCTTTTCCACGGAACTGGCAGACAAGCTGCAGGAGCCCAGGTGGCCTAGTGGGTTATGTATTGGGTTGCTAACCACAAGGTCAGCATTTCAAAACCACGAGCTGCTCGGTGGGCTGAAGATCAGGCTGTCTACTCCTGAAAAGAGTTCTAGTCTCAGAAACACACTGGGGCAGCGCTATCCTGCTCGATAGGATCATTATGTCAGAACTGGCTCAATGGCAGTGAGGGTTTTATTCCCTTCCTTCTTTGTTCAGTGCTCCAGCGAGGCGGCGTTCTGAGAGGCTCCAAACCCAGTCTATCTCCTCCATTGGCTGCAAGATTGCAAATTTTCACAAACTACATCATGGTCTCAAGATGACTGATATCCAAGGTTTTGGCAGAGGTGAGAGAGGGGTATGAGAGGAGGACAAGTTAAAACAGCACAAAACTCAATATTCTTACCCAGATTTTACCAGTTTTCTTGAACAAATCTTTCTTAGATTGTTATAAGCCTGATGTGAAGGTTCAGAGTTCAGAAAAGGTGGTTCTTCACATTTTTTTGCCAGGATTTTCATTACTCTTATGGTGGAGTGGGATTTTTAGGTGTCCCACCTCCACCGTTCTGGAATTCTGTATCCTGAAGTCACTCGTAATGGTGCTTTTTATTCTGTGATTTGTGCAGAGAGAGGTTATTTAGCACCTCCAACCCTTCATTTTTTCATTTCAATACAAGCCTCACTGGTTGTTCTTCGTGTTAAATGAGAAATTACTTACCACGGTGCCTAGATTACAATAGCATTTTAAAAGAAGTGGTATTCTGTTATCCTCTTTGGTAGTTCTAGCTCATTTTCCATTTTCTACCACTTAAATCTTCCCAAAGTTTCATGTAGAAAACACCAGTGATTATTCATACTTGTTGTGGTAGTTACATAATCTGGTGCTAACTTGAGACTATTAGGAGTGAATGGGGTGGACTTTAGCCTCTCAGTCTGGTTGCTGCTTAATGACCTCATTTGGAGGTGCTAAGGAGATAAATAGCTCGCTGGAGGCAGGACACACACTGACTCCCTGTGAGACATTACTGACCATGAGCCTGATGGAGCTATGCTGATGCAGCCAGAGCCTGGAAGCTGGAGGAGCCACATGGAGACCTACACCAACACTGAGATGCTTCTACCACCTCTGGATCCACTAGATTTTCTACCCACTGACCTGTGATCTTCCTGAATTCTGCATCATTGCATGTGTTGCGTGAGTCTGAAGAGGAATTTATAGACTGGTATCAGAGTATGGGCTAATATTGGACTAATGAACTTGATCTGGACCGGGCTGGGGTGTTTTCTCAATATTCAATTGCTCTTGTATATAAAGCTCTTTCTTATACACATATGAGTCTCCATGAATGTGTTTCTCTAGTCAACGTAGACTAACACACTTGTTAAATATGAACATCCTTAGCTTTCAGTGGTCTCCACAATGTAATGTAAGTGTGCCTTTCCATTTATACCTCCCTACTCCCTAGCATTACTTCTTGACTTCAGTCAAGCTATTTTACTTACTTTTTCCTTGGAGTAGAATCAAAGTTGGGTTTTGTTTATGGACATATTTTCCCTTCATTTCACTTTGTTCTCTCATTGGTGCTCTGTGGACTTTTCACTCTTCTTCTCCAGCCCACGCCACAGCAGAAAGAAATGGATCAAGGCACTTCTACAGTAATGAAAGGCAGAAACATCTAACTCCTGTTGTATCGTCATTTCTGGACTCCCTGCCTCCTTGTTAGAATGACCTTCAAACTCCTCTCTGTCATCATTCTCTCCACCTCTCAGGACCCCACCTCTTGTTAAATCCTTCCGTCATACTCAGTTTGAAGCTCTATTTTGGCATGAAATTGGAATAAATGTATTTAATTATTTTCTCTCTTGGTCTGTTTAACTGTTTTATGCCTATTGCTTTATCATGGCTTACCAAGCAGCATCTCAGTGCAATACTACCTTGGTTTGAATTATAAAAATTGGAGGAAACACAATTTTAAAAGGTATAAAAAGCAATATTCCAGAGTGCATTTAATAAAAAGAATATTTTAATGAAGTTTTTAGCTGCATAATTTTGCCCACAACTCCTAACAGAAGAGAAAAGTGTCTATCTTTTAAGCAGTGTCATTCAGAAAATGTTCACTTAAGACAGTATTTATCGAGTACCTGCTATAAAAGATTAGAAAATCAATGTGTGTATATGCTCCCACTTTCTAGAAATAAATGTCCTCCAGTTTTCTTGGGGCATATTACTATTTGTTTTGTTCTCACACTTTCAAGGTTTATAAAATGGCCTATTAAACTGGCAATAAAATATCAACATCCCTTTGAGGTGATAAGTACAGTTTGCATATGTTCTATGTATGCACCATATGTTCCCTTGCATGGGTAGGCTGTGATTCCCAGAGCCTAACTTCTACAGGGAGTTCTTAGGTAGTTTGAAGGTTTTCCTGCTCACTGCTAGCACAAAGACTGGTGGTTCCAGGCCTCGCAGAGCTGCGTCCGAAGAAAGCCCTGGCAGTCTACTTCCAAAAAATCTAAAATCTCACGGAGCACAGTTTTACTGACATACACATTAGGATCAACATGACAGAACTGGTTTATGTCCTATTACAAGACTAGTCTGATATCTTCCATTTTCCCTAAGCAAGGCAAAATTCTGATAATAAGCCTCACAGGTAGTTTTATCCCCATCCTTTCTTACATTTAATTTTGTTTTTCTTTCTTCCCCAAGTGTATGGAGAAACCATAACAAAACACAATGGGAAGTTTCAAACATTTAAATTTGGGTATTCATTGGCTAGCATGTTGACCAAGCACACAGGAATTTCAATTAATATATACTGAACCTATTGTAGTTCATCCGTAAAATTAAAATGTAATGTCTTTTCCCCCAGGGTTTTGAAAGCTGCATTTAGATAACGTCTGAAAAAGACATGCCATCAGACAGTGTAGTATATTGCTAATTTCATTGTTGAGGCAGTTTTATGAAAGTACTGCCACCCGGGCACAGCTTTTATGCTTTATTGCCTTTCGACGTCAATGACGACTTACCCCAACAGAAAACACTATGAAAATGTCAGAACAGTCCGAGGCTCTGCACATCCCTGGCTTTATGGACTGTAGCCGATCGTGAGGCTTCACACTGTACCAGCAGTAGGAATTCTCAATGCGTGTCTTTGGGGAAGAACAACTGAAACCGCTTTCTGCCGCCCCCAACATTTCATCTACTTACTGTGTATTCTAAAATGTAGACTTACACATCTAAGGTGTAGATATGTTTTTCTATATTGCTGTGATCTCCCAACAATTATAATAGTAGCATTTTCTGTAGTAAAGCAAAAAATAGTCAGAGACTGCATGTGTATTGTAAATACAGATGTTGAAAATATCATGGTTAGCGAGTTAGCTAGTACCTTTCATAATATTTGCAATTAATAGACTGAAACACATGACTTCACAAATTGGCTGAAGGTTGGAGGAGTTTATTTTTAAGAATCTACCTGAATATATGTTTAGGTTAAGGGAGAGGCAGCATACATTAATAATTCAAATGCTACCGTTTATACTTGCCTAATTTACAAAGGCTCTTCACTGAATCTGTCGAGTGGAGCGAAGTGTCTGTGTGCTACTGAGGTCTCCGCACCATTAGCTTTCCTCTTCTGTTTAGGCCTGTTTAACAGAGTAGCAAAGGGTATTGTAAATGTGCCTGGTTTTGCAAAGGTAGACAGTTACACAAACATTTATTAAGAGCCTCCTATGTAGCAGACACTATTCTATTAGTTGTCATCCAGTGGGTTCTGACTCCGGGCAACCTTATATGTAACAGAAGGGAGAGTTGCCCAATTCTATAGCATCTCTATGATGTTGGATAGATTTAAGTCTGTTGTGTCTATAATGTCCCTCCATGTTGATTATGGTTTTCTTCAATTTTGCCCGCTACATGCTAGGGGACCAATGTGCCATGGTTTCTATCTTAAAGAGCTCACAATTTAGAGAGAGAAAAAGACACACAAACTGGTCATTTCTTCTTCTTTTTTTTTTAGATTTATTTATTTCTTATTATTTTTAAAATCATTTTATTGGGGGCTTGTACAATCTTATCACAATCCATATATACACCCATGGTGTCAAGCACAGTTGTACATTTGTTGCCATCATAATTCTCAAAACATTTGCTTTCTAGACAAACTGGCCATGTCAATGTAATACTTTTAAATTAATGTTAGGGCCAAAGCACGGAAGGACAATGACTCAGTGTGTTTAGGTGAGTTAATGCCTGGACACTGAGTCTTAAGAGATAAAAGCGGTGTAGGGAACTGGAAAGCCATGAAGACCCTCAGCCAGGTTCTACTTCGTCCCGCTGGGCAAATTCCCTGAGTGCGATTGTTCGTGGTGGGCTCGAGCGAGGACCCAGCTCATGCCATTTCTGGTTTGTGCACTTGTGCCACCTCTTAACTTATCTTCCCAGAGTGGGTATTTTTCTTGAATGTCTCCATTGAGTTTGGTGACTTTTTATACTTTGTCAATCAGAAGAGGCACTTTTGTGCAAAGGTTCTATAATTTTAGTTTCATACCTTCGGGCTAGAAGTGAAATTTGCTCTTCATAGACTCTCACACAAGTGTTTGAAGCCTTTGTCCTAGGGTGGAGACTCCTACTATGTAAAAAGTAATATTAGGGAATTAACTGAAATCCAATAAATAGCCTGGATGAGGCAAATGTCCAAATTCACTGAGTAAAGAAGATCACCCATTGAATGATGAAGAAGAAAGCATTCTTGCACAATTAGAGCAGGAAGTGAAGTTACAAAATTCTGATTGGCCCGAAGAAATGAAGAGGCATTGCAGGTGGGATATCTAAGAGCAGGGATTTAGCAAGGGTAGGTGAATCATATTCATATAAACATATCAAAAATGATATGTTTAGTGAAGGTCATTGTACGGGAAACAGGCTGTGAGAGCCTGAATGTGGCCACTGCCTTGCTTTCTGCTAGCTCACTTCCTCTTGTGAAACCACCCTTATGTAACAACTGCCGGGTTCCATGCGAGGTCTGGAGTCCTGGCATGGAGCTATAAGCCATAAAAATCCTTGCCTCGCAATGTGGGCCAGGGAGCTATAAACCCGTTCTATCACAACCTAGAGACACCTGTTTCAAGCCCCCTAATAGACTCCCCTATCATAATTCTGAAGCTTACCCTCTCAGTCTTCAGTCTCTTGGTCCCCTCCATATTTGGAAGCAAAATTTAGAATTATTGGTCCATGTTGAGCCAATTAGTTAATCAGCCAGGAGGCTGATGGCAAGGCTAGTGACAAAGAGGTATCTTTGAGAAAAATCTTTGGTTAGCTGGTGACTTTTATGTGAGGTATCTGCCAGGGAAAAGTCTGAGATGGACAACCACCACCCTGTGAGACCCATAGGCTTAGCCAAACCCAATTCACTGCCACTGAGTTGTTGCCTATAGTGACCCCCAGTGGGTTTCTGAGACTGTAACTGTTAACTGGAGTAGAAAACCCCACCTTTCTCTCACAGAGTTGCTAGTGGTAATGAACTGCTGACCATGCGGATCACAGTCCAACATGTAATCACTACACCACCAGGGCTTCTTGTATGCATAAGGCATGTACATTGTTATGTGTGTGGACATGCCCTGAAAATGTCAAGCAATGCAGCACAGTTGTATAAAAGCATTTGCCTTCATAAGTGTGGGGGACTAGGAAAGTAATTGTGTTAGTTTGGGTAGACTAGAGAAACAAATTCATAGGGACACCCATATGTGTATAAGAAAGAGCTTTATATACAAGAGCAATTGAATATTGAGGAAACACCCAAGCGCAGTCTAGATAAAGTCCCTAAGTCTGATATTAGCACATATGTCCGATACCAATCTATAAATTCCTCTTCACACTCATGCAACCTATGCAATGACACCGAATGCAGGAGGATCACAGGCCAGTGGGCTGGAAGTCTTGTGGATCTGGTGTTGTTGTAAGCATCTCAGCACCAGTAGGGGTCTCCACGTGGCTCCTCCAGCTCCCAGGGCACTGGCTCTATCAGCCTGTATCCATGTGTCTTTTCCACAGACATGTCTCCCAGGGATTGAGCCTGTGCCCCACCTCCAGTGAGCTACTTATCTCCGTAGCACCTCCAAATGAGTTCATCAGGCTATGACCTGATTGATAGGCTAGACTCCACCCCTTGTCTCTGAATCCTTGAATTGACACCAGATTATGTAACTACCACTATAGCAATGACTGGAAAGGTGTCCATGACTCTATGAGCCTTGCCTGGCCACTGATGCTCAGCCACTGATGAGCATGTAAAGAACAATGGGGGAGAAAGTGTACTTGAGAGGGAAAGGGAGAATCATGGCAGGTCATTACTGACATTTAAGAAACTGCCTCCAAAAAGAAGGTGTGAGCCACTCAGGAAATCCACCTGAGAATGTGCGGAAATGAAGGAGAGCCAGGAGATGGCTCAGGCAGGGTGAGCAGCAAACTGTGTCTACAGTGTGAGTGAGGCAGCCCAGATGCCTGCCTACCAGTCTCCCATCCTCCAGCTACTGCCGCTGTTGCCCTCAGCTCTCTGTTGGAGCCACGTCCCAGATCCTCCCCTGGGGCAGCAAAAGCAAGCAGGGATTTGCAGAGCCACCAGGAGACCAGGCTGCGGGGCCAGGCAAGTGCTCACACATGTGGCTGGTGGGGAAGCAGCCTGCCTGTACCGGTGACTTTCTCTTCATCTGTCCCACCCTGCTACCCTCGTGACAAAATAGCAACATGGCCAGAGTCAGAAACAAGTGCTCAGCTCCAAGCATGATGGGGCCCGAGAATTAACTGTTTATAGCAAGGATGGAAAGAAAAATCTAACAGGTGTCTGTTTGTCTTGCAGTTTGTCTTGCTGTGGTGGCTTGTGTGGTGCTGAAAGCTATGTCACTGGTATTTCAAATAAAAGCGAAGTTAACAGATTTTAGCAATGCTTCCAGACTAAGAATTGACTACAAAGAAGGAGCAGGTTGTCCACTTCAGTGAAATTAGCCACTTAAAATAATATAAATATTATTGAAATATTGTCTGTTATGGGAAACCTAATGAATGGAAACAGAACATTGTCAGAGATAGTGCCAGCAGATGAGCCCCTCCGCCTGGAAGGCACTCGGAGTATGATGGAGGAAGATGCGTCGACCACAATGACAAGGATGGAGGAAAGGCTGTGGGAGGAGTCTTCAGGACCTAAGTTTGCTGATGGGACATGATGCAAAAGAAGAAGAAACAGCTGTAAGCGTCAGTGAACAACTGGAGCGAGGAAGGAACTAAGTATGACTATAGGAAAGCTGAAAGTCACTCAAAGTGAAGTGGCAGGCATAGATGGGGATCCTGGGCATCAGTAAGCCGAAACAGACTGGCATCTGCCACTTTGAACCAGACAATCATGCAGTTTCCTTGCCAGGAATGGCATGACCAAGAAAAATGCCATTGCGTGCTTTATCAACAAGGATATTTCAAGATCTATCTTGAAGTGCAACGATGCCTGTGATAGGATAATGCCCATTGTCATACAAGGAAATCCAGCCGATACGACTATTATTCAAATTTATGCGTCAACTACACAGCAAGGATGCAGAAACTGAAAAATTGTACCTACAGCTTCAGTCTGAAATTGATCAAACATGCAATCAACATGTATTAATGATTACTGGCTATTGGAATGCAAAATTGGAAACAAAGAGGAAAGGACAGCAATTGGAAAATATGCTCTTGGTGATAGAAACAAAGCTAGGGATTGCATGATAGAATTTTGCAAGACCAATGACTTACTTCTTCATCATGGATATCTTTGTTCAACAACACAGAAGGTGATTATACAGAGGGATTTCTCCAGATGGAATGCACAGAAATCAAAGTGACCACAACTATAGGAGGAGACCATGGAGAAGCTTAATATTAGCAGCTAAAACTAGACCAAGGCCAATGGTGGAGCAGATGATCAATTGCTCATATATAGGTTCAGGTTGAAGTTGAAGAAAACTAAACCAAGTTCATGTGAGCCAGAATATGACCATGAGTATGTGTCACCTGAATTTTGAGAAAGTCTCAAGAATGGAATCGATCCAGTGAACACTAATGAGAGAAGAGTTAATGAGCTGTGGGACACCATCAAGAACATCATGCATGAAGAAAGCAAAAGAAAAGATCCAATTGGATGTCAGAAGATAATTTGAAACTTGCTCTTAATCAGAGTAAATAAGGCAAAAGTAGAAATCCATAAAGTAATCAAAGAGCTGACCAGACAATTTCAAAGAGAAGCTCAAGAAGACAAAGTAAAATATGATAATGAAATGTGCAAGACATAGAGTTAGAAAACCAAAGGAAGAGCATGCTCAACATTTCTTAAACTGAGAGAATCAAAGGATTAATTCAAGCCTCGAGTTGCAATATTGAAATATCTTGTGGGCAAAATGGTCACTGTTGCAGCAACTTCGAAAGAAGATGAAAAGAATACACTGAGTCACTGTCCCCAAAAGAACAAAGTAACATTCCACCATTTCAAGAGGTAGCATATGAGCAAGAAGAACCCAAGGTTCTGAAGAAAGAAATCCAAGCTTCACTGAAAGGAGGAGCCAAAACCACGTCTCCAGGTACTGATGGAATACCATGTGCAATAGGAAACGTGCACTCATCTATGCCAAGAAATCTGGAAGACAGCTTCTTGGCCAACTGTCTGGAAAATATCTGTATTTATACCCATCCCAAAGAAAGGTGACCAAACAGGATGCTTAACTTATAGAACAATATCACATGAAAGTAAAATTTTGGTAAAGGTCATTTAACTATGGTGGCAACAGTATATTCACATGGAGATGCCATAAGTTCAGGCTGGATTCAGAAGAGGATGTGGAACAAGGGATGTCATTGCTGATGTCAGATGGATCTTGACTCAAAGCAGAGAATGCTGGAAAGATGTTTACTTGTCTTTCATTGACATACAAAGGCAGCTATATGAAAAGAACGAGAATAAGAGCAAGCTTCAGTCGCTTCTGACATCCACTTTGATCCTTTCTTTCTTTCCTGTCTGTTTAATGACCCTCTGCTTTCTTCATGAGTGAGGGTCTTGATGTCCACCCACAGCTCACCAGGTTGTCTCTCATTAGGGTTCAGTGCGTCAAATCTATTCATGAAATGTTCCAGAAAGTCACGTAGGATATGCTCAAGGTTGTATTTTGGGTCTCATGACTTTGTTTTGATTTTCTTCAAATTCAACCTGATATTTGCAGTCCAAAAGGCTGGCGTTCTAAGGAGAGACCAGTCCCTGGAAAGGGGCTTCATGCTCGGGGAAGTGGAGAGGTGAAGAAAAAGAGGAAGACTCTTGACCAGATTTCCCAAGTGGCTGCAACAGAAGAACAACTGAATATCGTGCAAGATTGGGTGGTGATTTGCTCTGCTTTACATAGGTCACTGTGAGTTGGAACTGACTTGCTGGGATCTAATTACAAAAACATGAAAAATTAGATGAAGTCCCTGGACATATTTGAGGACTGCTGTTTTGTGACCACTGGGCTTCCTCCTGTTGCTCAATCTGGCAATTATTTTTTCCTGGCTCTTGGTCTATTCCTGGATATATATTACAGTATTAACTTCACTGCTACTGTGGTCTGTGCTTCTAGTGCAACACTGCTGCCTGTCTCTATCTACGCAATTGCAATGCCTCCTTTTGGGCCCTTGGGAACTTTGGGGAAGAGGGAGGAAATACCACATTATAAAATAAGCCCTTGAGGCATGGACTGTAGGGGAACAGGCTTTGCCTGTTTTTTCCTGAATATGACTCCATTCTTTCTTTCCACGATCTCACCTCTGTTTGCTGAATCACTCTTATGTGATGCCTGCTAGAATGGCCATGGGGGTCCAGAGTCTCTGTGGGACCACAACTGTACACCTAAACCAGAGATCTCTCACCGAGAGACAAGAGAAACAAGTGCTCCTGTTACTCCCCCGTAAGAAACAACGTGAACAGAATCCGTGAGCACCTAGCCTTGCTCTTTGATCTCTCCGCCCCCTCCACATTTGTGGGCAAGTTTAATGTTGATGCTGAGACAGACAGGCATGTTCTACACACGTATGTGTGCTTCATTTTATTAGCAGATTGTCTCAGAGCAATGGGAGCACAGATTTTTGGTGGGGGCGGGGTGGGGAACTTGCTATTAAAATTACTCTCTCCATCAGTCTGTTCCTGGGGGTCCAGAGGAAAGGTTTATTCACAATGCTGTGCTTCAAGGGACTTCAGGCACAGGCTAAAATCACATCTTGCATTTGTTTGACATCAAGAATCCCTGCACATAGATTGTGACATCCTGCACCTGCCAAACCTTAGGGGGGAAAGCATTTCCTTAAAAGGATGTGGATCAGTCAGCACACAGGTGAGAGGAACTGCTGGGAGAAACGGCGACTTTAAAATTCAATTTCAAATCATGTCAAGACTTTAAGATGGAGTTAAAGCTCTGCCTTCAGGGGCTTCTCTGTACACATGTCATGTGCTTCAGATTTCAGACACTCACAGAATGCTCGCCTTTTCTTCCGGAAGCTTCCATCTATGCCTGCAGATTGTCATCAAGTAGTAGCTGGGGAAGAGGATGAAGTGAGGTCCATATGATTGCAAGCCAGCCCTTCTGTGGTCGAGTCCGTGTTAAATACAACACACAGAATGTAGACAACGCACGAGATCGTTCTCAAAGCAGAGTTAGTTTTTAAGGGCTTGCCGTTTCTCCACGTTTTGTCTTTCCATGTGGTTCCTTAGCGTCTTCCTGCCACCTTCTCCCAATTGGCTACTTCTAGACACTGCGAGTGGAGATAGCTCGTCTGCCACAAGCTCTGGACCTCTCCTTTCGGCATTGTCCAGAGACTTCATATTTCCGCATAGGTGACTGACATGATCTGCACCTGTGCAGACTCAGAGGCGAAAAGAGGTCTCTGGGGACACCTTGATGAGGGGGATTCAAAAAATTCATGGGAAAATGGACCAACCTGAACTCTAATTTAAAACGGCCACAAACATTTTGAAGCCCCCCTCATATCCATGCTGAAATCCACTTGCCAAAGGCACCATGAAAAATTCCTAGGATAGTGATCAGTACATGTGGATGTCAGTTAGTTTAATGGAATGAAAGAGTCATGTAAAATAAACAGCTGAACAACCTTGACCTAGCACTGCTGGTGAACAGCACGCCTCTCTAATATCAGAACTGAAATCCACAAAGAGATTCGCTTGGTCAGTCAAGGGGTTCTTCGGCACCTCTGGCAAATGCTAGCCCAAAGGTTGTTGTTGTTTGTGTTAAAAGTCATTGAAAGGATAACAAAGGATCAATGATAGACATTTAAAATTCTTCCACTATTCCTTTGGCAATATTTGAAGTGGTCCCTAAGCATATTCAAAATTCTTTAATGTTGTGATTGGCTATGTCAGGAGTTTCTAGGAAAAGTTGCAAAGTGGGATTCATGACTTTGGACAGAAATTGTGTGATCTATGGAACTTTCCAGCAAAGTCTTGATTTTACTTAGAAATTGGACATAAAATCTTGATCCTTAGCTCAGAATGCCAGGGTGGTTGTTCATCCACTATTAATTTGATCATTAAAATGTTCATTGTTGACAGGATGAGTTCTGGGATAGAATTTTCTGGAAAAATTGGAGTGTGAGTTGACTTGATCAGGGCTCCCAGGAAAGTTGAGTACTGAGTCCCAGCGTGAACTGGAGAAATCAAACAAGTACTACTCCTCAGAGTAGGAAGATTCAAAGGTATTTTTGCAAAGTAGCTGTGTCAGTCTGGGTAAATGAGGGAAACAAATTCGCAGAAACTCATATGTATAAGAGAGAGTTTTATATAAAGGGTAAGTGTACATCAAGAAAGCATCCCAACCCAGTGCTGTCCAAGATCATAAGTCTAACATTAGCCCTATGTGTGACACTGATCTAAAAATTCTCCTCAATCTCACAAAACACATGCAATGATGCTGACTGCAGGAGAAAACCTGAATCAGTGAGTATGTAGGCACCTCCGCGCTGGCAGGGTCTCCACACAGCTGCTCCAGCACCCAGGGCTGCTTCAGGGTAGGTCCATGTGGCTTCTCCTAGGGGGGATGTCTTGCAGGAAGTGGGCCTTGCAAGCTGAAGCAGGGAACTGGCTAAGGCAGCTGCACCCTGGTCCAACCATCAGAAAACAAGAGACCCAAGAACTAGGAAGGCGAGGCTCATGGAGCCATTTATCTCTCTGTCCTTCAATTAATCCCACAGGTATGTATCAGCCAGGTTGGCACAATAATAAATCTTAACTATCTCAGTGGCTAAACACCTGAAAACTCTGTGCCACTACCCTGTGCAGCACCTTAGTGCAATGCTTCAAAGGTATAGAGCAACGGTTCTCAACCTGTGGGTTGCTACCCCTTTGGGGGTCAAATGACTCTTTCACAGGAGTCACCCGATTCATAATAGTAGAAAAATTATGGTTATGAAGTAGCAACAGAAATAATTTTATGGTTGTGGGGATCACCACAACATGAGGAACTGTATTAAAGGGTCATGTCATTAGGAAGGTTGAGAACCACTGGTAAAGAGCGAGGAGCACTTGCATTAGAATCACTTGGAGTATCATAATATGTCAGATTCCTGGATTTTACCCTCAAAATCTATGAGAGTAAAACCCAAGGATCTAAATTTTTGCATAGATACCCTGAATTTTACTAGTCATTTGCCTTTTAGGAATCACTGACTTATACTATTGTACTATAACATTATTTCTCTGTCGGTAGGTCCTACTGTGATGGCCGACTTGTGTACTGCTGTGATTCTGAAAGCTATGCCACTGGTACTTCACACAGAAGCAGGGTCACCCATGGTGGACCGGTTACAGAGCAAATTCTAGATTCAGGCAGAGGAGGGACGCAAATTTAGTGATATACGTCAAAAATAATAAAGGAAAATCGATGAAACCTTGTGAGTAGCAGTGGAGCACTGTCTGATATACTGTCTCAGGTTGGAAGACACTGAGGAAGAGCTACTTCCTCACAGTGGAGTAGACCTTAGTGACATAGATGGAATAAAGGCTTTAGAACCACCATTTGCTGATGAGGAGTGACTAAAATTAGAAGAAATAGCTTCAGACACTCTGTAATAATCAGAATATGGAATGCATGAAGTCTATGGATTCTAGGGAAATTAAAGGAGACATTGGTCAGTGTGAGACATGAAAAATAATGATGGAGGGTGGGGGAAGGAGGAGAATAAAATGAGGAGCTGATACCATGGGCTCAAGTAGAAATAAAATGTTTTGAGAATGATGATGGCAACAAATGTACAAATTTGTTGTGCTTGGCACAATGAATAGATGGATGAATTTTTATAAGATTGTACAAGCCCCCAATAAAATGATTAAAAAAATTAAATCGAACACATGAAGATTGATATCCTACACATTAGTGTGGTGAAATAGACTATTATTGTCCATTGTGAATTATACAATCATGTGGTCTATTTGACAGTAAGATTTTGTTTTAATGTTAGTGGGTCAGGGTTCTCAGCAGTTTAGCAGTTAAGACCTAAGTAATTCGCCATGATGTGACTTAACATAATGTAATCACTTCCAAAATGAGATTTTCTATAAGCAGCCCATCTGTTGTAGAATATTAGGGTGGGATGCAACGTCTTACTCAGATCACAACCTTGATGCAATCAACTGAAAGGATATTTCAGTGGTTCTCAACCTTCTTAATGCCATGACCCTTTAATACAGTTCCTCATGTTGTGGTGACCCCCAACCAAAAATTGTTTTCATTGTTTCTTCATAACTGTAATTTTGCTACTATTATGAATCATAATGTAAATATCTGATATGCAGGAGGTATTTTCATTGTTATGAATTGAACATAATTAAAACAGTGATTAATCACAAAAACAATATGTATTTATATATTGTGAAATATTTGTTCCTAATTACAAATAAATGAAATTTTATCTTGAAGCGTGGGGTAGCATGGGTAATAGTCTTCATGTCAGGTACTTGTATGTGGGCAAATCTGCATGTGGGCGGACCCACCTGGAGATGGATGGAGGAGCAGTGTCTCGTTTTCCTAAGACCTTCAGAAATATGTGTTTTCTGATGGTTTTAGGTGACCCCTGTGAAAGGGTCGTTCGACCGCCAAAGGGGTCGCAACCCACAGGTTGAGAACTCTGGGGTATTTACTTCTGTGTTCAACCTACTACTGATATTCATAGATGCTATTGAAAACTGTGTTTGGTATGAATCCTGTATTTGGCTTATCAACCTCTTGTTGTCAGTGGCCTCCCATTTGACCGGCCAAAGTCGGATTTATTGAACTCTGCAGCCCCCAGCCTGTGGCCTCCCGGCTGAATTTTGGTTCATCAGGCCAGCAGCTACACAAGTCAAGGGGAACCTCTAGCCTAACATCTGACCCGTGGACTTGAAACATGCCTGTTCTTAGACTTGCCTGGTTCTACAACTTTGTGAAACACACACACACACACACACACACACACACACGTCACTGGCTTTGCTTCTCTAGAGAACCCAGTCTAAGATAGTCCACTCTGCTACTATTCCAGGAATAACAAATTGTACAGGATGAGGTCCAAGAAGCCACCAAGGAGAGCATTTTGAGATCTATCTCGAAGTTCCAAATGGTCAAATATATGACAATATCCATATACATACAAGGAAGATATCTTAATGCAAATTTTATTACAATTTACATATCAATCATTGAGGCCAAAAGTAAAGTTGGAGGTTTTTTCAATTTTTTAAATCTGAAATTGATCAAACATACAAACAAGATGCATTGATAATTAGCGAGGATTGGAGTGTGAATGTCAGAAGCAAGAAAAATCGGTAGTTGGAAAGTACAGTCATAGCGACAGCAATGATGCCAGAGACGGCATGGTAGGATTCTGCAAGATCAGTGACTTAGTACAAATACTTTCTTTCAACAAAATGTTGACTGTACAAGTGGACAATACTTTATGGACACTGTTAGAATCAAATTGACTATCTTTGCGGAAAGATGTGATGGAGAAGCTCAATGTCATTAGTCAGAATAGGGTCAGGAGTCAACAGTAGAACGGATTGCCAATTGCTCATATGCAAATTGAAGTTTAATCTGAAGAAAATCAAAACAAGTTTAAGAGAAGCAAAGACTTTGAGCATATTCCATCTGAATTTAGAGATTATATCAAGAATAGATTTGACACATTAGATACTCATGAACAAAAACTGGTGGTGCTATCAGATGAAGCCAAGGACATTGTACATGAAGAAAGCAAAAGGTCTTTAAAAGAGAAAAAAATAAAAAGGACACAAATGGATGTCAGAAGAAACTCTGAAACTTACTCTTGAACATGAGTAGGTAAAGTAAATTGAAGAAATGACTAAATAAATGTAAAAAAAACCCCACCAAAACCCAAACATATCACTTCGAAAACTACAGCATGCTCTACCCAAACCATGGGGTATTCAATCACCTCATATATATGTGAACGGTAGACAACGAACATGAAAAAGCTCAGAATAACGGATTCATTCGATTATGGTGTTGGGGAAGAGTAGTGACTATACCATGGACTGCTAGAAAAGCGAACAAAGCTGCTTTGGAAGAAGTATAGCCAAACAGTCCCTGGCAGTGAGGACGTCCAGACTTTGTGACTTATGCTTTGAGCATGTTATCTGGACAAAGACAACGTGGTAAAGTACAGGGTCAGCAAAGGAAAAAGAAAGAAAGATCCTCAGTGAGATGGATTGACATAGGGTCTACAACAATGTGCTCAAATATAAGAATTGTGACTTGGCAAATGTTTCTTTCTGTTGTGTTTGAGTCACTATGAATCAGAATTGACTGGAGGACAGTTACAGCAATAGCCAGAAGTAACGACAATTTTATACTGGGAGACACACAACAAAACAAGCCAGGACCAGACCAGTATCATCCCTCAAATCACTGCTGTATTTCAGCCCAACCACTGTATCAATCAATCTTATTGAAGGGATTCCACTCTTTTTATTGATTCTCTACTGTTCCAATCATAATCACCATCTCCAGTGACTGGTCCCTCCTGGTAATACGTGTCAAGTGCAGAAGACAGTCTAGTTATCTTGTCTACAAAAGTGCATTCTGTCTGTGCTCTCCCAAGATGAAATTTCCTTCTCTCTTTCATGGTGATTCAATAAAACTCTCTTACATTCTACAGAAGACACAATATGTTAATGTGAACATACAGAGCGTTTACAGAATGCATATATCTCTTCTGGGGACTACCATGGTGATACATTGCCACTTCACCTAACAGTTAATGTGTTTTTCATTTAGCTTCACTTCACTCCCTTTGTTCAACAGAAAATTCTAGATGTTCATATTGAGATGAACTTGGAGTGAAAAGGTAAACAGGAAGAGGGAAGAAGGATGGGCACATAATCTTGTTTATAATTAAAACCATAAATGTGAATAAGTAAGTTTGATCATGGATAGTGGTGTGCTGTTTAACAATCAGCTCTCCGGCAAACAGTCTTCGTTTGTAGAATTTGTGGCCTTTGCTGGTCCACATACTTGTGCCTTCATCAGGTTCACACCCCACTGTTGAACTGCAGTCACATATTTCCTCGAATGAGTCAATTCTTATGAACTTGTTCCAACCAGCGCCACTAATTCTATATTAACTATGATATTTGTATTTATTTTCTCAAAGTTCACTTTGCAACGATTTCTTATTGCCAGTGCATAGCTTGCTTTCTCCAGCCTAGTCATTCTTCATATATCGGAGGGTGAGCGTTTTCTGTACATTTGCTTCTCCCTTGTGAATTATTATTATTCTGGTATGTTAACAGTACAAGAAGAAAAAAACGTATTGCTACAAAATCTTTATCAAACCTTTATTTGAAATATATAAAAATGCAAAGTTATTGTTTCTTAAAATCCTCTAGCTAGGTTTCCATACTTCCGACAGTGATGTTCCTGTCTCTCATTCCACATTTCTGTGCCCTTTGATCCACATCGCATCTTAACTTTTGGCATCCTCGGGGGACTTGAGTGATGTTTCTTGTGAATATGATTTGAGTTGGGGCACAAAAGGAGGCCCAATGGGGCAAGGTGAGGGCATTAGGCTGAGTGGGGAAAGGTTTCCAATAAAAATTTCCTAGCACAGTCCTTCCTATTCTCAAATAATGAGCAGGTGCTTCGTCATGATGTAAAGAAATTAATTGGCCCAACTTTCCTGGCCTTTTACTCACTGATGCAGTTTTATATTTTCTTAAAACTGCTTTCTAATAAGCCACTGAGATCATCTTTTGTCCTTTGAGAAAACTTTTCAAGATTTACTGAAAAACAGACCCTATAACCTATTGAGCTGACCTCTCTGCCTTAAATTTAATTGGCCCAGTGGAAGTCCTCAAAGCCAATAAATTAGTTGAACCCTTTTCATTCTGCAGGCAACTAGAGGAGACTTAAGCACATTTAATTTTTTTTTAATAAATCATTTTATTAGGGGCTCTTACAGCTCAATAACCATCCATACATCCATTGTATCAAGCACATTTGCACATGTGTTGCCATCCTCATTTCCAAAAAAATGTCTTTCTACTAGAGCCCTTGGTATCAGCTCCTCTTTTTCCCCCTCCCTCCCACCCTCGTGACCCTTGATACTTTATAAATTATTTTTATTTTCATAATTTACACTGTCTGCTGTCTCCCTTCACCCATATGTCTGTCGTTGGTCCCCCGGGGGCGGGTGCAGTTTCTGTTGATCATTGCGATTGGTTCTCCCTTTCTCCCCCTTCTCCCCCGCATTGTGTTTGGAGCGACCCTGTGCGGCTATGAACGGGAAGCTCAGGAACAACACTTTTTGGACTTACCCTTGAATGCCATTCAAGGCCAGTCACCTTCATGTATCCACCCCTAGCTCCTACACTTAGCCACCCTTAAAGCATGTGAATTTAGGTGGAACAAAGACACTTCATCATATTAATGGAAAAATGGCAACCAAAAAATGACATAAATTAATGCCATTGTAAAGAATTATTTCTAAAACCAATGGGCATCATGTAATCAATAACATTTAAAATGGATTGATTATCTTCCTGGTGTCGTGTATATATGCAACAAAATGTTCTCCATTTCAATGTATCTTACATATGTAATTCAGGGATATTAGTTACCTTATGCTGTGTAACCATCGATACCATAGAAATATCTGATTTGTTTTTTAAGTGATTCTATTTTGCAAAGTTATTGGTTCCTAGTATTACAAAGAAGATAAAATATCTGGCTTAATTGTTGGCAAACTCTAAATAATTGTGATTGGTCTTAAATATCTATTTAAATATGGAGGGTATCTATCAACCAATAAGCCTGAAGGAAAAATATTTATTGTGTAATTTTCATAAAGACAAGAAAGATAGGAGAAATTGTATATCAGAATAACCTGAAGCTATTTTTCAATACTACTCAACATTACCCCCTCCACAACTTTTCAGAGTTGGAAAGTTTAGTGAAAGAGACAGGTATATTTTATGAAAACTCCCCGTGATAATTCTGATTTAATTATCCTCTGTTTGGGTTGCCCTCCCATGACCTCTGCCCCATCTGCATGGCCACCTCACATTCCCTTGAGAAGCACTTTGGTAAGAAATAGACAGAATATTGACTGAGAGTTATAGTGAATGTGATTCTATCTGAAAATGGCAAGTTTTGTAGAGGAAGTTCAGAATTAGGAATTTAATTTTTCAATGTGCTATTAAACTGTTCTTCTAGTGAATTATTTAGCTCAGTGAATGTGGGTTAATTGGTGGGGAAAGATATTATGGTGAAATTCATTGAAAATGTTAAACATCTGGGCTATAGAATAAATGTTAAGTGTGTATTTTTATTATTTTCTAGCAACATTTTAATTAATTTTAACCATCCCCACACATTAATAAATCACCCTTGCTGAATTTTTCTATATATTTATTAATTTTTTCCAGACATAGTCTCGACTTTTCTGCTGATATTGACCCATATTACCCTCTAAAGGCTATTACATTGGTGCCATTAATCAGCGGCTCCACTAGAGGGGTACCGGGTCACCGACTATATTGGGTGACATTGTCAGTAGGGGTGACACCAAAATAAAATGTTTCTTCAGTGTTTCGGTATAAATTTATGATTTTTATAAAAATACCCATGTCCTTAACAGAGAGCATTTTTTTCACAAGCACAGCTTGTATGTAATGGATATACCTGCAGGCTCAAATTCAGTGTGGGCTGACTTTTGGCCTCTTCCCATGTACTCTATGAGTCTGAATTGACTGGGTGGCAGTGGGTGTTGGAATGGCCTCTGGTCAGGGATCTCTTTATTTCTCAGTTACAGTGATGCTCTCACTCATGGTTTGTCTGTATACAATACAGCAGACAAAAGTCTGTCTTTTTTTAGTTGCTGTTAGTGTTTTCATGCATTGAGCTGAAAGGTCAGCAGTTCAAAGCCACTAGCTGCTCTGTGGGAGAGAGGGCTTTCTACTCCTGTAAAAGTTGCAGTCCTGGAATCCCACAGGGGCAGTTCTGCCCTGGTCTGCAGGGTCACTATGAGTTAGAAACAACTGAATAGAGTGAGAGTTTTAAGGATTTTATTTTAACTTTGTCAATTTGGGGGGGGGGTTAGCTATTATATTTGGTAATTAGTATTTGTGAAACCATCTCAGTACCCTTTTTTGGAGAATAAAGCAGTAAGAGTGAAAACAAACTTTAAAGGCCTCTTCTCTGCTACTACTAATGTTGTAACTAATAATGTGTATTTTAATGTATCAAGATTTTGCAGGATAACATTTGTGCGTATTCATATACTCCTACATATTGCAATTAAACAATTTAGAACAATTTATAACACATTAATCGATGGTTAAAATTTATAGAGATAAAGAAGTATAGGGTCAGCAAAAATGAAAAAGACCCACAGCAAGCTGAACTGACGCAGCAGCTGCAAGCGCAGGCTTAACCTACTACCAGTGGGAGGGGAACGCAGGGCCGGCAGTCATTTGTTCTGCTCTACAGAGTCGCCAGGAGGCAGAATTGACTCGTGGGCATCTAGCAAAAAGAAAAAGGATTCCATATAGTCTGGCATGGGAGGAGGTCCATGGAAGGGGGTGACATCATGAATTACTATACCAGGTGACACCAACCCTAGTGATGCCACTGTCATTAGAACTTTTGGCACAGTGGTTGTGCCACTGTTCGAAACCACAAGCTGATTCTTGGGAGAAAGATGAGGCTCGTGAAGAGTTGATTTTGGAAACACCCAACGGCAGTTCTACTCTGGCCCAGAGGATCACTATGAGTTGGAATCCACTTGACAGCAGCGACTTATTTTTCAGTCCTGAGGAAATGGAGGCACATGAGGGCCAGGGTTTGATCACTGTCATACACCAAGTTTTCACCAGCACCTGAATTTGAATCTATTATTGATTCAAATTCTTACTCACAATGCTACAAGAATAATGCATAATTAAATATCTTAGTCTGGGTAGACTAGAGAAACAAATTATGGACACTCTTATATGTATAAGAAAGAGCTTTATATACAAGAGCTATTTATGTTGAGAAAGCATCCCAGCCTCGTCCAGATCAAGTCCATAAGTCCGATATTAGCCCATATGTCCGATACCAATCTACATATTCCTCTTCAGACTCACGAAACACATGCAATAATGCTGAATGTGGGAAGATCACAGGCCAGTGGGGGGAAAGTTTTGTGGATCCAGTGGCGGTGTAAGCATCTCAGTGCTGGCGTGGGTCTCCATGTGGTTCCTCCAGCTCCAGGGCTCTCACATAGCTTCATGTGTCTTGCCAGCAGGAAGACGAAACAGAGTCTATCTCCAATGAGCTGTTTATCTCTTTCATGCCTCCATCTGAGGTCATCAAGCGGTGACCTGATTGACAGGCCCGATTCCACCCCTTCACAAGTTGACAGGAGATTATGTAACTACCACAATATGAATTACTGTGTTTCTATAGGAGGTTGGTTTGGGGCCTAAAATAAAATTGTTCCCTTAATTTTTTTGCCAAGAAGATAGAGGCGCAAGTGAATGTTAGAAGCACATTCAGACTTCTTCAAATTCCACCCCTTTCCATCCTCCCATCATCTCAGCCATATTAATATTAGCCCCTGCTCCTAAAGGAATGTGTTATTTAACCCAAGGGTGCAGGGAAAGAAAAGCTATTTAAGAAACTTTGGCTAATACCATTAGATTTAAAAAAGTACTACTGAGAAAAAAAAATTACTACTGAGAGATCTGAATGAAACTCTAGCCTGGAAATTCTACTTGCTTGAGGGCGATTTCATTAGAACTTGCAGAAACTTAAGCAAGACAATATTATTCTTCAGTGCCCAATGTTGCCAGGTTGTATGAGTGAATCCAAAAACATAAGTCAAAATTCATCTTTGTTCATTTTCCTTCAACTTTAGTGATAGCATTTAAATTCAAAATGAATGCAACATAGGCTGAGTATTGTGTGAGACAACTAGTACTAAAAATTTCATGAAGAGACTTTCAGGCTAAGAAAACATTCTTGGATGGTTTCCGGAGGTGGCAAAGGGAAGGAGAGCGCTGGTGCTATGGTGACTACATGTTTGGTTGTTGAGTTAGTTAGTTTATTGTGCCAACCTGGCCGATAAACACATGTGGGGTTAATTGAAGAGTGGAGAGATAAATGGCTTGGTGAGCCTCGCCTTTCGAGTTCTCGGGTCTCTTGCTTTGTGATGGTTGGACCAGGGTGCAGCTGCCTTAGCCAGTTCCCTGCTTTAGCTGGCAAGGCTCACTTCCTACAAGACATCCCCGAGGAGAAGCCACATGGACCTGCTCTGATGCAGCCCTGGCTGCTGGAGCAGCCGCGTGGAGAGCCCTGCCAGCGCTGATATGCTTATATGTTCACTGACTCGGCTTTCCTCCTGCAGTTGGTGTCATAGTGTGTGTTTTGTGAGATGGAGGAGGACTTTGTGGATTGGTGTCGGACATATGGGCTAATGTTGGACTTGTGGGCTTGGGCAGCACTGTGTTGGGATGTTTTCTTGATGTGCACTTACAAGAGTTTCTGTGGATTTATTTCTCTAATGTACCCAGACTAACACAGTTGTGATCTACATGCTTGGCAGTTTGAAACCCCAGCACCTTTGTGGGAGAAGGACTGGGCTTTCTATTCTTGTAGGTGGGAGAAAGTTGGACTCCCTATTCCTGTAAACAGTTGCAGTTTTGGAAACCCAAAGAGGGTCACCAGCAGTCAGCATTGATCCTGTGGTACTGAGTTTGTTTTTTCTCCACAGACGACACCGAAGGAAAAGAAAATGGGAACAACATATTTCAAGATTGAAATGAGAATCATTCCAAGCAGAACCCTACTGTAAAACTATCTGCACTGCTTTATTTTAAATATGAATTGAATTCTTCCAAGGACTTTAAAAATGAGCATGCATAATTACAATTGGTATGTATCTCTATGTGGTGAAGCATTAGAGATAAAAATTGAAATCAAGAATTACATAGCAAAGGGAAAGGAGATATGCTGGTCACCAAGGGAAAGATGGTTCATAAAAATGGTTCACACGAGTTCATAAATAGATCCTGGGAGTCCTGATACGTCAAGCAAAGAGAAATCTCATGGGTCTCTTTGTTAGTACTGGGCATGTTTGTGTGCTGTAGCATATTTCACTAACGGAATGGATTAAAATTGTGTTGTGCAAGATACTGCTGAAATCTCAGAATGCATGGTGTTGCAGCTTTGGAGTTTGGATCAATTTTCTCTGGGGATGGTTTTCCTGCGGCCCCTCACTTTCCCCTGCATTTAGATGCTTGAAGAATCCTCCTCTTAAAAATTGTGTGTGTGTGTGTGTGTGTGTATTTGATCTTCCTGGCTAAAACAAACTATATATATATATATATATATACACACACACACACACATTTAAATATCCTGGCTAAAACTGTGTGTGTGTGTGTATTTGATCTTCCTGGCTAAAACAAACATATATATATATACACACACACACATTTAAATGTCCTGGCTAAAACAAACATATATATATATACATTTAAATTTCCTGGCTGGAACAAAAGATTGCCTTGTGTTCTTCAAGGTCCTTCCTGTTGTAGTTATGTTTGGCCTCTTCCTGCATTTTTCCTCTGGCTTCTCAGCTTTTTCAGATCCTCCAGTTTGCCTTTTAGCTTGAACTTTGAACCTCCCATCCTGAACCCACCATGTACTCATCTTGTCTCTGACAATGCCTTTAGTTTCTTTGAGGATTTCTTCACAATATTCTTTATAAGCAAGAATGGCAAAACCTCTCACTTACTTTGGCCACATGCTTGGGAGAGAGCAGTTCCCAGAGCAGGACATCGTGCTTGGAAAAGCAGAAAGCCAGACAGCCAAAGAAAGAGGAAAGCGCTCAGTGAGCTGACTTGGAACAGTGGCTGCAACAAGGAGTTTAAATATACGAACAGTTGTAAGAACAGGGTAAGACGGGGTGACATTTGTCACTGTGAGTCAGAACTGATTTATAACACCTAACACCAACATCAGTCCAAACACTTAGTTCTTTCTTAAAAACTTACTTTTAGCTCACCAAATTTTCTATTGTATTCTAACAACTTATTTTAAGTCTAGCAACTTTTCGCCATCATTTTTAAGCAACTTTGGGATGATAGTTGGTGTCATTTCAAATGTAGTGATTTGGTAAAGACCCTCGAATTTTTTAGCACCATTTATGGATTAAATATGTTCAATGTTCTCCCTGAATATTTCGAAAAGGAAAAATATGTCCCTGCAAAATCATCTTCTTGTATCACTAAATAACTCCAATTAATACTGATTAGAGAACCTCTAAGTTTATTCTGAAGCATGAGACAGAAAGAAATGATGGATTTACTACCTCCAAACTGCTTTCGAAATCTAGTGAAAAACAAGCAAGTTATATACCTTAAACTATGCGACAAAAAGCAGGTTTTACTGTAAAATGATGGCAGGAATTGATTAGCAGGTTCTGCAATGATCACAAAATACAATGGGTACTCTAAACATTGCGACAGAAAAGACAGGTTTTTCAATGATCATAGGAAATAATCTCTACCTACATCTGACTCCAGGGGTCATTAGATCACTATCCCCTAAAGCAGTGGTTCTCAACCTTCCTAACGCCACGACCCTTTAATAGGTTCCTCATGTTGTGGTGACCCCCCAACCATAAAATTATTTTTGTTGCTATTTCATAACTGTAATTTTGTTACTGTTATGAATTGGGTGACCTCTGTTAAAAGGTCGTTAGAGCCCTCAAAGGGGTCACGACCCACAGGTTGAGAACCACTGCCCTACAGCCTCAGTTGCCCTTATCTAAATTGGAGAATGCTTCTGAGCCTGGGTTCTGACTGGGAGTTGTCTGGCTACTTATCTGAAGGGCTTTGCTTACTGCTTTCCTGCTTTAGAACATCACTACTGATTGAGTTTAAAAGGAATTTTTACTGGCAGGGAGGCTGTTATATTTTGAATTTTCAACATGCAAAATCTTAAATTATGTTATATTTCTAGTATTTGATTAACAGCAGGCTAATTCTTTCACTAACTCTATCAACTCCAGCATCCATACTTTCTCAATTTAATCTCAAATAATTTATTTTATTTAAACACCTAGATAATAATTAGAAACCCTGGTGGCATGGTAGCTTATGGTAACCGCTAAGGTCAGCAGTTCAAAACTACCAACTGCTCTTCTCAAGAAAAATGAGGCTTTCTAGTCCCGTAAAGAATCTCAGAGACCCACAGTGGCAGTTCTGTGGGGCAACAATGTGAAGGTCGCGAGTCTGAGCCTTTAGTTGGGATAATAACCAGCATTCTCCAGTTCATGTTTTTCGGGCAGCAGACTCAGGCATTAAGCATGTTTGTTGTTGTTGTTTTTCTACTGGAGAAGAATAAAGTGGGAGGAAAATCAGTCCTGAGTCAGGAAGCATTGTAGATGATTGTTTGGAAGCTGTAGCAGGAAAGGGACCACCTAGGAGGAAAATCGAGATAATTACAAACAACAATCACAGCTGCTAACAGCAGCGCTCTAAAATATCCTCGGCATGAAAAGGTTGCAACTAATGTGTCAGACATCCAGCCACACTCAATCAACTGGGATGGCCCAGAGTGGGAGGGAGGGAGTATGTGGGTGGGACCAATACTGATAAGAGTTTAAGGTTCAAGGTTTATTTTGCAGGAGGAGTTTTTAATCATTAAGCCCTGAGGGCAAAATGTACCTTGCATATGAAATGTATTCGCTAAAAGATACTTATCCATCCACTCAGCCCAAGTTCTTACCATACTTTAACATTTCCTATAGATGGCACTTGAATCATTACACTTGGTTTCCCCAACTACACAAAAGAACCACCCTGCCCAGCAGACTTAGTTCTACTTTCTATAGTTTTAAAGTCATTGAAGGAAGCACTGCATTGTTTCTGTAGAAGAACATGGAACATCTTAGTAGCCAAGGGCTAGATTAATTGTATTGGACTCTTCTCCAGAAAAATAATTATTTTTCACTTAAGAATATTCATTTTTGAGGGAAGAAAACTTATTCATTTCCCGTGAAGCATATTTAATATTGGGATTGTTTAATAAATGTCTTTTCCCCTCTAATTTCTTTTGCATTAATATCTTACTAAGCCCGGAAGATAACCAGCAACCATGACAAATCAAGTAGTATCAAGAAAACAAACCAGGCATAAAAGTAATAATAGCATAAGACCAATAGATTAATTCAAATTCTGATAAGATCCCATGTAATTTGAACAAACATGCTTTGAAATAACCAGGATAATAAGAATATATTAAAACTTATAAATAAGGCAGAGCAAGATAATATTACGAGCGCGGCTCTGCTTTGTGTTCTCAATTTGCATCTCCTGTTCATATAGATTTTATATATTCGAAATGCCAGTGGCAGAAACAAACAAACACAAACAGACCCAAAAGGTGTTTTGTTTTGCGAATGGCCTTGGTATATAATGTGTTTGTTGAAGGAACGCTGCGCTGCAGAAGCATGCTGACGAGTTTGGCTTTCTCTGAAGGGTGGATGCGTCATCTGCCGCTTCCTAAGTGTGTTGTTGAGTCCGTTTTTCCTTCGCAGGGGCAGCCACGTGAGGGAGTTCCCACAGGCTTTCCGAGGCTGAGGTCTTATGGGAGCACATCTCCAAATCTTTCTCCCATGAAGCCTGCAGATGGGTTCCAAGAGCCAACCATTTGGTTAGCAGCTGAGCCCCTTGCACCAGCAGGGCGCCCAATGGCATGGTTTAACTTGAAGCGTCTCTTTGAATGACAGACGCACATGGATTAGTTGTGACCATACTTAGGGCTGGAGAGGAAGGTTTCATGCTGAGTAGACCCAACCCCAACCCCCTGCCACTGCATCAATTTAGTAACACTGTGGAGAGAATTCCCAAGACGGTAAATCTTTTACGGTAACAGTGAAGGTTTTTCTCTGAGCTAATGGATTTGAACTTTTAGATAAGCAGCCCTAAGCCTGCACCACAGAGTCACTCTAAGTGAAAAGAAAGCAAATAGTGATGTGCTTAGATGTGAGTAACCGAAGGGGAGGGGACACAAGTTAAGGAACCCTGGCTCATTGTTTGTGTTCGTTCTTATAAGAAAGGTGGAGTCAATTACAAAACTTAGTGATCATTTTTTCCTTTGAAGTCTGAAGTTCCATTTGTTATTTAAATCTTAGTTGTACTTGTTGTTTTTGCCCCACAAAATGTGTTTCTTACTATTACTGGTGCTTTTAAAAAACCTTAATAGGAACCCTTCATTTTGCCACACACTTGCCCCCCTGCCAATGTAACATGACTGAAATAAAGTGATTTCATGCCTTCCTTTTATTTCAATTTCCATCTCTGTCGGGTAACAAAAACTTAAGCAACCTTTATACATCTCCATATATAGCAATGTATTCTAGATAGAAAATAGACTTATTTTACAGAGTGCGATCACACGTATCATTCCACTGACCTTGATAATACTCCTGAAGGTAGAATGGGAAGACATTCTTATCATGAAGACAGTTGTGGCATCACATATTTATTTTAAATCTTAGAATAGCTGAAGATATTTCCACATGATTTTCCATCTTCAAACCAATTATCAGAATATAAGGACTATTTTACAGGAGAGGAAAAATGAGTAGTCAGTGCTTACAAAGGTTGTTAAGATCATTTACTACCAACACAGTACAAATTACAATGATCAGAAAACATTTTCCCCCATCACGTAATTCATAGAATGTTATACTCCATTTTCTCAAGGACATATGTTGGTAAAAGGGTACCACTCTATGCTACCAGGGGGAGGCTCATTCATTACACCCTTGTGAATGACGTTTTGACGCTAGTTATTTGTTCTGAAGAAAAATGGTAGGTCTAAACAAAGGTTCCCGTGCAGATGAATTCAGGGTCATTTATAATATGCAATGTTAGAAACAGCATCTATCTGGGAAATATAATTCTAGGCAGTCGTCTTGGAATGTGGACTTCTGGGGTGGCACAAACTGCTACAGAATTGACTCCCCATTCAGAGGGCCCTGGGAAGGCAGGTCAGCTTATCTGCTCCTGAAAGATAATGTTCTTGATAATGCCATTCTGTCCTACTCTGTGCCCATGGGTCCTCAGGGGTTGGAATGAACTTCCAAGCAGCTAACTGTGACGACAATGATCTTGGCCTGCGAGGAGGCTGGGGTAATGGAAATCCTCCAGGTCCAACAAGATGGGACAAGCCAGAAGGCAGAACTACTGTAATTGTCCAGGAGTCCCTGACTGGTGCAAATAGTGTATTTGACTGCTGCTAATTGAAAGGTTGCAATTGAAGTTCACTCAGAAGAAAGTTCTGGCAATCTATCTCCCTGCCTTCCTCCCCACCCCAAACAGAACCCAGCTATTGAAAAATCTCTGGGGATACACTGGCACAAAGGGTGTGTTGGAAAGTTAGCACCATAGCAACTGTTTTTAAAAAATAAAATCTAGCCCAGGTGGTATAATGGGCTACGAGTTGGGCTCCTAATCAAAAGATCAGGAGTTGGATAAGGATTTCTATTCTCATTAAGAGACCCACAGGGGCAGTTCTACTTTGTCTGACAGGGTCGCTTTGAGTCAGAATGGACCAGAAGGCAGTGAATTGAGAGTTTTGTATGGGAGATATAAAATGATTGTGTACGGCACTAGAAGACACTTTTGTTACAGCTAAATCTAATTCTAACTAGCATAGGTATGCTTTCTTGCTGATGTCTGTATAAATGTATTTATTTAATGGTTAGAAGTGGTGCTTTGGGAAGACTTCTCCATTCTTGATCAGTGGTGTTGCTAGGAGACTAGTGGAAATCAGCCTGTAAGGAAATAGCTGACATGGTTTGCCATCACACAACCGATGCATTTCGAAAACTTAGAGTTATTTTAGATTACTGAAATGTGTGTCTGTGATTAAACTGGCTTAAGTAATATTCCTTATTCTGACACTAGCCTGAGATTTCCTTTTGCTTTGTGAGTCTATGGTTGATTTAACAGCTACATTTATTATTTGAAGAAAGAGAGAAAGATGGTGTTAAATGCTCCTCAAAGAGGAATTGAGATTTTCATTATTACAGGACATATGGGGGGAAAGAGGCACTGAATAGCTCTGTTCTAAACCTATGGACTTTTCAAGGACTATTTAAGACTACAACAGTGGGCTGATTCAATTAGGAAACTCTTGGTTCTCGTTGTTTTGTCCTTTCATGTTTTTATTGGGCAAAATTTGGCCTCGTGAGTCACTATCTCCCACACTGTCAGCAAGATGATTCCAATTCACGGTACCGCACATTGGATTTCCAAGACTGTCAATTTCTAGGGGAGCAGGCAGCCTCATCTTTCTCCCGCAGAGCTGCTGATTAGCGGAAATCCCAGCGTCAGTTCTGACTCATAACAACCTTAGGTACAACAGATAAATAAAGCAAAACAGAAAAAACCCCCACCCAATCCTGTACTATCTTCACAATGATTCCTGTGCTTTAGCCCATTGTTGCACCCACTGTGCCAATTCATCTTGTTGAGGGGCTTCCTCTTCTTCTCTGCCCTCTGCTCCCCAGGAATAATGTCCTTTTTCCAGGCACCGAGCTCTTCTGATAACATGTCCGAAGTAGGAGAGATGAAGTCTTGCCATCCTTGCCTCTAAAGTACATCTTTTGGCTGTACTTCTTCCAAGACAGGCTTTTTCCTTCTTTTGCCAGGTCATGGTACTTCCAGTATTCATCGCCAGCACCATCATTCAGCTGTGTTGACTCTCCTTTGGTCCTCACGCTCCTGTTCAGTTCCCCTATTGGCACCTCTCCAGGTAACTTCTCTTCATGGTTGCTTCTCTCTCTTGAGCAGGTTCTGCTGAGGCCTGGGTGTTCCTGAGCTTCGGTTTCTTTTTTATTCAATGTCCAACTTTCAGATGCATGACAGGTGATTGAAAATTCCACGGCTTGGGCGAGGCACATCTTAGTCCTCAAAGTAACATCCTTGCTTTTCAACACTTTACAGAGGTCTTGTGCAGCAGATTTACCTAATGCAATGTGTCCTTAATCTCTCGATTGCTGCTTCCGTGAGTAATAATTGTAGATCCAATCAAGACAAAATCCTTGACAACTTCAGTCTTTTCTCTGTTTATCATGATGTTGTCGATTCGTCCAGTTATGAAAATGTCAGTTTTCTTTACATTGAGTTATAATCCATACTACAATCCTTGAATTTCATCAGCAAATGCTTCAAGTCCCTCTCACTGTCAGTAAGGTTGTTTCATCTACATATGGCAGGTTGTTAATAAGACTTCCTCCAATCCTGATGGAATATTCTTCCTCATATAATGAAGTTTCTCTGATTATTTGCTTAGCATACAGATTGTATAAGTATGGTGAGAGGATGTAACCCTGACACACGCCTTCCCTGATTTCAAACCATGCAGTATTCCCTTGTTCTGTTTACACAACTGGCTTTTGATCCAGGTTCAAGTTCCACAGGAGCAAAATGAAGTGTTATGCAGTTCTCATTCTCCTCAACACAGCCAATCCACACCGTTGATCCACACACCAAATCCCTTGGCATAGTCAATGAAACGCAAGTTCACATCTTTTTGGTGGTCTCTGCTTAGGGCCAAGATCCACCTGAAGTGAGCAACAATCCTTTTTTGTAGAACTCTTTAATACTTCCAAGTTAGAAAACAAGACAAAACTTTCTTCTAAACACTGATTTCCACCTAATCAAAAATGATATCACACACACACATTTATATCAAGAAAATGGCTCCCACTATTGCAGAAGTCCAATCTGGTTCAAGTATGTGGGCGATACGTTAAACTGAAGGTTTCCCCTGATGAGCTGCAGGAGGCCAATGGACCAGGAAGCAGGAAGCTCAACCAGAAAACAGATGATAAACAAGAGTGCAGCCTAGTGCATGTGGAGATGGACGAATCCTAGGTCAGTGGGAACATCAGGTGGTTCCCAGGGTCCTCAGGCAACATGGCAACCGACACTGTCTCAAGAACCCGAGGTAGATTAGCTAGAGGCAGAAGGCAAATTCAGCAGGAAACGGCTTTCCCATATCTTCATTTTATAGAGATAGTAGCCACACTCCCAGAGAAACTTCCTTCCAGTTACGTCAGGGTTGTGTCTCTACCCTACTTTTCCCACAATTGTTTGGCTCACAGCAGATTGCACCAGTGGAGTTGTTTATGTTTGTTAGCTCACACCATGCTGTCAAACTACTCAGACTCCTGGGGTGGGGGTGGGGGCAAGTTGATACAAACTTAAAACTATCCCATAGTGTTTCTTTCCCTCCTCAGTTGCCCTCTTAAAACACTTTGTCTTTTTTTACCTCCAAAGTGGCAAATCTCATGTTGGTTCTATCTTAAGCGCCTCATGTTATTAACACTACTCGTTCCTGCTTTTTCCTCCTCTTTCCCTTCTCCTGCCTTTGCCCTCCTTCTCAGGCTCTCTTCCTCCACCCCTCCTTCCTCCTGCCTTTCCCCCTCCCGCTTTCCTTTGGGTTAGGGTTATGCAGATAAAACTGTGGCTGTTAATCTGGCTTCCTCTGAGAAACCCGAAGGACCTGGAGTTAATTGCTGAAGCTACAAGGGAACGTAAGACCCTTCTCTTTTGTGATCACTAGAACACAGGCGCTTTTTGCTCTGCACATCCTGGTGGTGTTAGAGGTCCACACGGTTCCCCTCCGCTCAAATTCTGCCAGTCCGGTGTCCCTTCACCTTCCTAAGACATTCTGGAGGCCAAAGGGAGCGCTGCCCTGCTCCACACGCCCCGCGTCTTTGAGTGTGGTGGCTGCTCACTCTCCTGATCAGTTCTCCTATTGGCACCTCTCCAGGTAACTTCTCTTCATGGCTGTTTCTCTCTCTGGAGCAGGTTCTGCTGCGGCCTGGGTGTTCCCGAACTTCGGTTTCTTTTTCATTCCTTTACAAATTAACTCTACAAAGGCAGGCACCAGATCTAGTTCCCCACTCCTGGCTTCTGGGCTAATGGCTGCCTGGATATCAGTCCTAAAGCTCATTTTCAAAACTGAGCTGACGCTCGTCTCCCTCAGACAAAGCAATGCTTTGAAGTCCATATTTTTGTTCCTACATCACCACTTTTCCAGCCGCCCAGACGCAGAGAGTCTGATACCCTCTCCTCTAATCAGAATTCTTTTTCAAGGTCTCCTACATCCACTCTTTCCTTCCCGTTCCCACAGATACCATGCTGGCTCCATCCACCAGAGCTCTATGGCACCAGGATGGAAGGGCCGCCCCGAGATTAGCATCTGCCTGCACAGCGGTCCGTCTCTGCCTCTTCCAGGGCACCCGTCAGGCAGTAGTCTTCTGTCCACGTAATCCCCCTCGACTTTAGGATTACATTCCTTTCTACTGCATTTGAGACTCCACACAGTTTCCTTTTTGAACTACTCTACCAACTTTCCATTCCTAGGCAACTTAATAAATCACTTTCTTTAATGCTATTTTCTTCTCCATATCTATATAATTTTTAACTTTTCGTGTGATTTGGGTGCAGGTTTACAGAGAAAATCGGCTTTTCATTAAACAGTTCTTACATGGTTTGTTGTGTGACGTTTATTACAATCTAACAGCCCTCTGTCTCCTTCCTCCATGTGTTTACTGTTTCCATCTAGCCTTCTTTCCTGCCCTTTCTGCCTTCTGAGCGTTATCTCCCGGCACACGCTACCCAGTCAGCTCCTGTGCTTGATTGTTCTAAGGAGTACCTCGCCGGTGTTTGGTTCATCTTGTAGGCTTGTTTATCTTTGGATCCAAGTTGAGCGAGGGAACAATTCACTTCCAGGCCTAGAGGGTATGGAAGGGCCACAGTCTTCTGCCTAGGTTCTTCTTACCCAGGGAGCCTTTGAGGATTTTGCTACCATCATCTAAGTCCATCTTTAAAATCAGCCCCTTTCCTTTGCGTCTCTGAACTTCAAATTGTGTATTCTAACTTTTAAGGTCCACGCTGTGACCTTTATCAGTTTTATGGCTTATATCTTTAACATGTTTTGTCCTTAGCTAGATTATAAGTTACTTGAGAGGAAGGGATGTACTGTATATGTATTTTTCCGAGTTACTGGAAACGTTTAATTTATCAGTTTACTGGAGAGTTTGTCATCTCGTGTGGTATGGACTCTTCCCTCCCTTCTGCCCTTGGTGGTAGGGACTGAATTTTTCTTGATAATATATCTACTTTGCTTTTTCTCCACTTGAGATATGACTTTTATTTTGCTCTGGGGAATTCGGAGTCTTTCTAGGGCTCCATTTCTCTTTGCCAACTAGCATGGTCATATACAAAAATAGAGAAATTTTCAGGAAATCAGCCCCCAACATCGTCTCGTTTTATAAAACCCCATGCAAATATACTACAGACAAACTGTGTCAGTGGCCAGGACCTTACGCATATAAAGATACTCTGTTATAGTTTATAAGTTTTAGAGAAGTTTTCAAATTTAAAATAAACAAATCATCAAGTCAGTTTCCAGTAAAACTAAGGACAGCTCTTCCCCCTGAATGACGGTGTGATCACCATGGCCTGGGAGGTGATGTGTGCTGACACCTGAGCTGCCAGCATATTCCTTTCAGAGGGGAGTGTGGGAGGCTCGAAGTACGGAAACACATCCAACAAAAGCAATAATTTAATAAAACGTCGTTTTAAAAACACTTTGTTTAAATTTCAACATGAAATCAATTTTTAATAAAAGGTATGAAATTCATGTTCTCAAAAACAGTGCACATCCTTAGCTTTATGATGATTATTGTTGAGGAGCTCAGGAGAGCATGACCAATACATGATGCTGTTGCCGAGAGAGTGGTCTCTGTTCTGAAAGGCAAAGCCATGCTGACGAGCTATAAAGATCTAGAGAGTCCTCCCTTTATAATAGTCGTTTTGGATGAACAGTCCAGAGGAGAAAACAATGAGACCGATGGTTCCGGGGGGACATAGGAGTGGGGGAGATGGGGGAAAGGAACAAGGGAACAATAAGTGATCCAAAATTGATGGTGAGGAGAGTATAGGAGGCCTGGTAGGGCTTGATCAAGGGCAATGTAACTGAGAGGATTTACTGAAACCCAAATGAAGGCTGAGCATGATAGTGGGACAAGAGGAAAGTCAAAGGAAATAGAGGAAAGAACTAAGAGACAAAAGGCATTTATAGCTGTCTAAATACAGGCATGTGCATATATTTATATATGATGATGGGGAAATAGATCTATGTGCATATATTTATAGGTTTAGTATTAAGGTAGCAGATGGACATTGGGCCTCCACTAAAGTACTCCCTCAATGCAAGAACACTTTGCTCTATTAAACTGGCATTCCATGATGCTCACCTTCCTGACACGATTGCTAAAGATAAAGTGGGCGCATAAGCAAATGTGGTGAAGAAAGCTGATGGTGTGAGACTATCAAAAGATATAGCATCTGGGGTCTTAACGGCTTACAGGAAACAAGCAGCCATCTAGTTGAGAAGCAACAAAGCCCACATGGAAGAAACACACCAGCCTGTGTGATCACGAGGTGTTGATTGGATCAGGTATCAAGAATCAAAGAAAAAAAATCATAAAATTGTGAATGAGGGGAATGCATAGTGGAGACACAAAACCTATCTGTAGGCAACTGGACATCACCTTACAGAAAGGTCACAGGGAGGGGAGGAGATGAGCCAGTCAGGGTGCAGTATAGCAATGATGAAACATACAACTTTCCTCGAGTTCTTTAATGCTTCCTCCCCCACTATCATGATCCCAATTCTACCTTACAATTCTGCCTAGACCATAGGATGTACACTGGTACAGATAAGACCTGGAAATACAGGAGATCCACGACAGATAAACCCTTCAGGACCAATAATGAGATTAATAATACCAGGAGGGTAAGGCGAAGGTGGGGTAGAGAGGGGGAACCAATCACAAGGATCTACATATAACCCCCTCCCTGGGGGATGGACAACAGAAAAGTGGGTGAAGGGAGATATCGGACAGTGTAAGACATGAAAAAATAATAATTTATGAATTATCAAGGGCTTGTGGGGGAGAGAAAAGGGGGAGGTTGGGGGGGAAATGAGCTGATACCAAGGGCTCAAGTACAAAGAAAGTGTTTTGAGAATGATGATGCCAACAAACGTACAAATGTGCTTGACGTAATGGACGTATGTATGGATTGTGATAAGAGTTGTTCGAGTCCCCAATAAAATGATTAAAAAATATTTTTTACTGAATTATCTATAAGCAGATATATTATAATCCAATTTTCTTCAAACTGCTTCCGACAGGTACTCATGAAAATACTACAGGCATATTTCCCATCTCCTCTTTTTGAGTTCTCTTTTCCAGCCAAAAAGAGAGCTACCAAGCATTCGCTTCATTTAATTTCCCCCCACTGAGTCTCTGCTCCCATTGGCTTTCTGCCAGGGGAGCTCGGCTTCTCTCTCTTTGCAGGGGATTGCAGTACACAGACATATGACAAAGCAGACAAATGTGGATTGTGGTTAACCCTTAACACATATCACAATTTTCAGTCACATACTCAATTTCTGGCTACTTCATACATATCACACTATAACTAGTAAGGAGGGGTGGCTCTAAAGGGCATTTGGGTTAAAACAAGTGAAAAACAAACAAAAGGCTGTTGTCATCAAAATGGACGCAGACTCATAACAACCCCAAAGGAGGCTGTTCCATCTTTCTGCCACAGAATGTCTGGTGGGTCCAAATTGCCAAACTTCTCACTCAAAATTGAAACCGAACTCACTGCCGATATAGGACAGGATAGAACTGCCCTGTGAGTTTCTGAGATTAACTCAACCAGAGGATAAAGCCCAGGCCTTCTCCCTTGGCGAGGTGGTTTTGAACTACTGGCCAACCAGATTTCAGCCAGCAGGGCTCCTAAACTTCTCACTAGAAGCTAAAAATGTAACCATTGCTCAACCAGGACTTCTTACACTAAATAGTGGAAAAATCAGTCATAATTCTAATGATGAGCTTAGAAAAACATCACGTTCTCTATCTTTAGGGTTTTAAGAGATTTGCAAAAGTTCAGGAACATACCGTTTCTAGCATCCAGTCACGGTAACATTGAGCTGCTGAAACCATACACCAGCACTTCTAACCCACCAGCTATTCCAAAGGAGAAAGACGAGGCTCTGTAAGATTGCTAGGAGACAGTAAAATTCACTTGATAGCTGTGGGTTTTTTTTTCCAATATTTTTATAACACACCAAATCTGAAATCATTTATATGGCTGGTTATGACAAGCCAGTTCAAGTGGATATTAAAGTGGACTACATCTGTGTAGTCCCCAGTCTGAAGAGGGAGAAATTTTCTCTTTTTTGGTAGTGTGTAACTTTGTAAGCACTTCAGTGTATTGCTGGATATCTGAGTTTTGATTGCTAAGATTATTCAGACTTTGTTGTTGAGGTAAGAACTTTAGATTTTTTTTTTCTTTGAAAGTGCTAGCTTTAACTGGTCATGTTTATCATGTGTCTAGAAAAAAAAACAGCATTTGATAAAACGCTTAAGATATTGTTGAGTCAAGTAAACATGTGAAATGTTTGCGTACATAGTTTACTTATGAAAGTAAGTTTTTAGAAAAAATTTGGAGGGCCATTTTGTCAGATACCTCATTGAGAGATGAATAAATAGCTATCATGGAGCCCCCTTTGAATCAAGGTGATTTTATGTATCAGGACACAGTGTTGCCTGGTCCTGAGCTATCCTCAGAATCCCTGGCATGGTCAACATTATTGTTTTGTCTATTGGACCATTCCGTCTCTCCAGTAGTCTACCTTACTCTCACGGACACTCTACTCCATCCAGCATGATGTTCTTCTCCAGCAACAGATTTCTCCTGACAATATGTCCAAGGCAAGAGAGATAGAAGCTAGTTTGTTAGTATTCATAAGGTTTCAGCGGCAAACTTATTTTGGAAACTGATCACCAGAACTTCCTTCATCTTCTGTCTTCATTTGGAAGCTCTGCTGAAACCTGGATGATCCTGACAGCTGGAGAATGAGCTTTACTACAATTATGTCATCTATTGTTGTAGCGATTTTTAAAGATAGGTAGAGTAGACTCAGTAATGGACATCTGTTCTTTTCGGCTTCCTGTGAGTGTTATTTTTTGTCAACTAGGCTGGGCCAGGATTCTCAGTGGTTTGACAAGTCCAGCCTAGTAGTCACCTAGGATGTTACATAACACAATTCCGGCCTAGTAATCACCTGTGATGTTACATAACATGTTACATGATGTAATTCAACTCTGTGATAAGATTTGCTGTGAGCAGTCAATCTGTGGTAGGATTTGGGAGATGTGAAAACTCTTACTAAGGTCACAGGCCTGCAACTGAATGGAACTTTCCTTAGGGGTGTGGCCTAATTCCTACATAAGTGGATGCTGTGGGGAAGCTTTCTTGCTTTTTGCTGAGTTTGAATCCTGTATCTGGATCACTGATCCCTGGTGCTTTGGACTTGAGCCCACAGTCCATCATATTGCCTTCTACCTGGGAGCCATCAGCACCCTGCCATCTGACCTACTTCACTTGTATTGATCTACTTCTGTATCCACAAATCTGTTGTCTTTCTGCTTCATATTATCGGGTCATTGTTGATCTTATTTCCTGGTTCATCAACCCCCCGCCCCCCCACAGCTACATAAATCAAGATAACCCTTCAGCTTAATATCCGACCTACAGACTTGAATCAGACTAGTCTTACCAGCTTCTACAATTGGGTCAGCCACTGTCTTGATATAAAAATATAACGTAAATGTATATGTAACATAAATATAAACATATATATTCTAATACAATTGCCTTCATCTTTTTCCTTCTGAAACAATCCTTCTATGTAATAACTGTGGCACCACCTATAATTGTATTTTCACTTCCAGATAACATAAATCTACCGTGTTAGTCTGGGTAAACTAGGGAAACAAATCAGCAGAAACCCACATATATAAGAGAGAGTTTTATATAAAGGGTAAGTTCACATCAAGAAAACATCCTAACCTAGTGCTGCCCAAGCCCACAAGCTCGTATGTCCGACACCAATCCACAAAGTCCTCCTCCATCTCACAAAACACACACAGTGATGCCGGCTGCAGGAGGAAAGCCAAATTAGTGAGTGTGTAAGCATCTCAGCGCTGGCAGGGGTCTCCACACAGCTGCTCCAGCACGCAGGGCTGCATCAGGGTAGGTCCATGTGGCTTCTCCTCAGGGATGTCTTGCAGGAAGTCAGCCTTGCCAGCTGCAGCAGGAAGTGGCCAAGGCAGCTGCATCCTGGTCTGACCATCAGAAACCAAGAGACCTGAGAACTAGAAAGGGGAGGTTCACTGAGCCATTTATCCCTCCACCCTTCCATTAACCCCACATGTGTTTATTGGTCAGGTTTGCACAATAAACTTTAACTATCTCATCTACCAAGCTATGCCTAATCCAGTTGCCAAAAGTTGTTCCAGGGGTGGGAACATGACTCAAGCAAAGCCATGTAGAATCTATTTGGCATCTTCATGTGTCTCTTGGAGGAGGGGCACTGCTATTTCATATAGATTTGCTAGCACTAAGAAGGTATATGCCTGAAAACAGTTAACACATTTGGCTGCTAACGGAAAGATTGGCCTTATGAGTCCACCGAGAAATGCTTTAGAAGAAAGGCCAGGTGAACTACTTCCCCAAAAAGCAGTCACCAAAAACCCTATGGAGCGTAGCTCCACTTTGATACACGTGGACTCACCATCAGTGGGAATTGATTGGATGACAACTGCCTTTTATATATTATTATAAATTCTTGAAATGGATGATGGCAATAATCTTCATGAAAATGAAGTCAACTCAGAGGGAAACAGAGTCAAAACATCATATTAGACAATTATTTTTGCTTTATCATTTTTCGCGTTTACACTGAAAATATTTCCACCTCATATTTCTTTCCTACTTTACCCACATGAGGCTATTTGACTTCCTCAAAACAACATATGTAGTGCTTGGTAGGGCTCAGATTTGAAGCAGCTCTGATCACAGAGCCATGGTCGGACCGCTTTGCTTTTAGTAACTCGAGGAATCATGTGACCTGTTAGTTTTTAAAATACTAAGGTGTTCTTGGTTTCTGAATTCCAACAGCTTTCTTCTGCCTAAAAGACATTTTAGTGCCTCTAAAATACAGGTTTTTTGTTTTGTTTTGTGTTGCTTTAAGAGAAGATGTAATCCAGCAAATTCTAGCATCTGACACTAGTTTTTATAAAGACAATCTTAAAAAGTTTTTGCCTAGCTTAACGTTGATGAGTAAGAATGGTTTGTGGAAATTGTCATTGTACCTATATCAGTGTTGGGTTTCCCGGCTTGTTTGCTGTTGTCGAAATTGCAAATATCACCTAATACCAACCAATGGGAACTGCTACAAGAGCCAACAGCATCACTTGGGCTGTTATCATCCAATGAAGTTATTCATGGCGCCATCACCTCCCATTCCAGACCATACAAACGCCTTACCAGCCTGCTACCATGCAGTCCACTGGGACTCAGAGTTACCTTCTCTCGGGGTTCCAACGCTGGAAATCCTCACTGGAATAGGTAGCATTATCTTCCTCCTGAGCAATGGCTAGGGGGTTTGAACTGTCCATCTTGTTGTTTGCAGTCCAATGCTTACCTGACACTGACACTGACATTGGCTCCTTACCAAAACACTTAGTTTATTATCAATTTTAATTAGAGAATAATATGTGATAAATATCATTGTGAATTGCTTAAATGTAATATTTCTTATATTATGTGAATGCTAACAACAAAATTGTAAACTCTACTTTAAATTGTGACATTGTTAGTTACAACATTAGACACTAAGTGGAAGCCTTTTTTTGATTCTTGTCTGTGGTAGCTATATAATCATTTGTCAATTTGAGAGGATTAAGAGTGAAGGGGTGGAGTCCAGGCTGTCAATCAGGTGATGGCCAATGAGGCCTTTGTGATGGCATGGCCTTCTCCAGAGGATTCTGGGAACTCCTGTATTCCTCCTTAGAAGTGGGAGACACTTTCTGGGCTCACTCCCTGAGAGACATTTCAGCTGACAAGACACATGGAGCTACACTAGTGCCCTGAACTGACGAAGCCACGTGGAGAGCCCTGCCAGTGCTGAGATGCTTCCAACACGACTACATCCATGAAACTTTCCACCCCTGGGCCTGTGATCTTTCTGCATTCAGCATCATTGCATGTGTTTTGTGAGTCTGAAGAGGACTTTATAGATTGGTGTGGGACACATGGGCTAATATTGGACTTATGGACTTAATCTGGACTGGGATGTTTTCTCAATATTCAATTGCTCTTTTATAAAAAGCTCTTCCTTATGTACATATGAGTGTCTATGAATTTGTTGCTCTAGTCCACCCGGACTAACACATTGTCTTTATTACTATTTCACTTTCAAAAAGGTTATTGACATAAGCTCACAGATGCTAATTACCACAATGCTGTAGCTAGACATCAGAAATTTTGACAAGATCAGTGACTACAAAAACGATGGCAGTAACAGAAAGAATAGCTGTGCTGGTAGCACATGTACAAGCCACATGATTCAAAGTATCAATATGATTCGGAAATAATGACAGCTCTGACCAGAGTGCATTAGCAGACTCAAAAAGTAAATTAACATGGAGTTTTCCAGCTTGTAGGCATAGTAATGCCTTCAAACTAGGCTTACAAAAATTGTTTTGGTTCTCATAACACATTACACGGATATCATTATGAAAGATATAAAAAATTCTGCTGAAAAACTGAACAAAAGTTTTATACACATGATTTTTACGTCATCCCCTCTGATTGTTTCACCTGGAGAGGTCTGCATCACCCCCCGGAGCCTCGCTAGTGCCTTCGCCACCAGTGGTGAAAGTCCCTGGATTTACAGACGCGTTCTCCAGTGAGAAAGATCTCCCTGGTCCGTGGACACTAGCCAAGGCAGAGCAGGCACCATCATCCCACTCTCCCACTCACCTTTCTCCTGCGATGGCCCCGTTGGTAAGAGATCATTGCTGGGCTGGCATGGACAACTGTAGCATTGGGAAGATACTTATTTGATAACCTAGTGAAATCGTATAGTTTTGTAAATATTTATAGATCTCAAAATACATAATTTTGAGGTGATATAAAAATAACTACAAGAATCCTTTACAAATGAGATTCTCAAACACACTTTAAAAATATCCTCAAAATACTATGATAATGAAGAAGTTTCAATATTGAAATACTAGACAGAGTTCTTTGTCATAAGATACATCTCTCTGGTTTCTGAAATTTAAATATGCTAACAATATTTCCTGTAGAAAGATTTTTATTTATTCAATTATTTTGCCAAGGGTCTCACACTTAGTGAATCCAGTGAGAACTAGTGAATGATAGATTCACAGCTGTTCAAGTTTTTGTTTTATACTTTGGACTCTTATTTTGTTTATTTCAAGACAGAAAGAAAACCTCTTAGTATATAACTCCATATTTAGGGTTCTGTAGGGTGCCCCAGTGGTACAAGAAGTAAATGCTTGATTGTAGTATGAAAGGTTGGCGGTTCAAACCCACTCAGAGGCTCCCTAGAAAAGCAGATAGCCTGACTCACTAACACCTCATAACAGCAATTGCTCAATGGCTACTAAGGAAGGCATTTCAAAACTCAGCTTAACCACGCTTCAGGACAGAGATAAGTTAAATAGCTTATCAGAACTGTTTTGAAGTGACTGTGTGCTGCTTCCTATTCAATTTTACTTTACTGACCATTTGTATGTGTGTGAGTGTAAGGATGCCATCATTAGAAAATCCAGTGTTTCAAAAGGACAATCAATAAGAAACCATGGGTAGTTTACCATCAAATTTTGAAAGATGTTTTTTTAAGTATTTAATAAAATTCAAATGGTAAAATTGAACCCAGCAGATAAAAACACATTAGATTAACTTTTTTCCCACCAGAAACTCCAGTAAATGGATAGTGGGGATCATTTGTGAGATTATAAAAAAACAAAGGAAAAGACGATGGAAGAGAGGCATCCATAAGGAAATACTGGAGAGCAGAGAACAGACGGAAGAGTGAAAACTGACTGAACAGCTCCTGGAGAGCTGACCGTGGGGAAAGCAAAGAAGTGAATGGATTTATACCCTGGGACTGCTGAACAGCTTGGGGATTGCTGACAAGAGACACTGCAGGAAATGGAAATGAGGGTGAAGGTGAAGAGCTTTGCTTAAAAGTCTTTTAAGAAACAACCCGTGGTAGTTACATAATCGGTTGTCAATTTGATACTGAAGAGCGAAGGGGTAGAATCTAGCCTGTCAATCAGGTTGCAATATGGTGACCTCATTTGGAGGTGTTAAGGAGATAAATAGCTTGCTGGAGGTGGGACATCCCTGTCGAGAAGCCCACGGAGCTATACTAGAGCGCTGGAGCTGAAGGAGCCACGTGGAGACCCTTGCCAGCACTGAGATGCTTCCACTGCCACTGGATCCATGAGACTTTCCACCCACTGGGCTGTGATTTTCCTGCATTTGGCATCATTGCATGTGTTTTGCGAGTCTGAAGAGGAATTTATAGATTGATATCAGACTTATGAGCTACTATTGGACTTATGGACTTGATCTGGACTGGCCTGGGGTGTTTTCTCAATATTCAAATGCTCTTGTATATAAAGCTCTTTCTTGTACACATATGGGTTTGTTTCTCTAGTCAACCCAGACTAACACACAACCCTTTGGTTCTCTCCTCTGCTCTGTGCAAGGAGGCACTATTCTTACCCTAGGTTTTTGTCTGAAAACCTTCTCTGTCCTGGGAGACATAAGGCACTTTGAGAGCAGACTGTCCCATTGAGAACAGGGGGATGGCGTGAAGATACATGTAGACACCAGTGTTGTTGCTTGTATGACAACTTCCTTTCTCATTATGGATGAGTAATGTTCTCGTGGGGTTCCTGGGTGGTGGAAAGGGTTGATGCTAATGGACATTGGAGTTTCCTGTCCCCTTGATGAAAGCCTTGGTCATCTATTCCTGACACAATCAGCAGCAGAAAACACCGTGGGGCGTAGTTCTACTTTGATGATCACGAGTTGACATTGATGATACCTAGTTAATTGGGTTCTGATATAAGGAAGTGGAGGGTGGAGCAGGGGCAGGAACCTGACTCCGGCATATTATTTTGAAATTCCAGAACATTAGGTACAAAGAGAATGGTTCAGAGATTTAAAAAAATGGTTTTATACATCAGATTCAAATAAAGGTTCAAGAATAAAATCACTGGATTTTTTTTAAATAGCAGGAAGTCAGGTAAAAAAACAAAATTTAAAAGTTTATTTTTTAAACAATCATTTTATTGGGTCTCATACAACTCTTAATTTAAAAGTTTTAAAGATATCTGAGGAGACATGGTTTCTAACAAACTGATCTGTATCCAGTCAAATAGCATACATGTTTTGAAATAAACATATTTTCAAAAAGGTAATAGTATAAAAAATTGTACTACCATATTTTCCTGCCCTTTCTGAGGAAATCTCTGAAGCATATGGCTAAAATGAGTAAATAAACCAAGAATGTAGAGCACATGGAATCCAGGAAAGATACCCAACAGAGAGAGAAGATAAGAATTCCCCAAGAAGAAGCTTCAAATAAAAACCCATCTTCAGGAAAAAATTTTTTCTGGAAGACAAAATTGGATACCTAATATTTGAATTATTTTTTAGGAGATTTATGATAGAGGTATGAAAATGGCTTCAGGAATCAACTAATAAAGGACTAGGAATGGAATTATAAAAAGATAGTATGTCTAGCAAAATGTACAGAGAAGCAAAAATAATAATATATTATGTAGTGCTCTTCAGGTGGAAAATGAACATTGACCTAACAGATGATGCGATTGGATTATTTTGCTCAAAATAATTATGTTCAAAAAATATTTTTGCTCAAAAAGTTATGTATGAGTGTGGGACTTGTCTCCATTCAGGCAGCAGAGCCCCAAACTGAAAGGTCAAGAAGACACAATTTATGTAAATTAAACAGGTTAATGGATATTAGTAGGAGAAATAAAGTTGTTAATAGGTCTGAAAACAGCTGCTTTTGGAAATCAGGAAGTAGGAGCCCATGGTATGGTCAGAGGCATGCATTTTTAAAACAAGAATTAGTTCATCTAAGCTGTTCATGTGCATTTTATATAAAAATAGTCAAAAGGAAAAGTAAAACAGGCTGTAAATCCTTTTCAAGGATACTTAATTATTTATAATGCAATTTTCACCAACCTTTCACTGTTCTATAAGACAAAATGTAACCATAATTAAGAACTAATGTGTGTACGTTTGTAAATAAATAAATATTTTCGTGTATGTCTTTTAGTAAATTAATATCCACATGCTGTAACCTTTTCCTATCATTTCCATATACATATGTATGCACATAGTGTATTTCCTTATTTCCTGCATCTTTTTTGGTTAACTGCTTCAACCTCTTTGGTTCCTAGTTATCCTTATGCATTTAACCAGCATGCAATTGGTCAATACTTAGTTCGCATTTCTGTGTATTATGAAAAGCAACAGTTATATAACTTTATTCACATATCTCTATACATATGTGTATGTGTAGTATATGTGTACATACACTCATTCTTGCACATATATTCAAATAACCGTCCTGTGATTTCGAAGTTAAGGGTCTAACATCTTAACTCAATTAGGAAAGCTAACTGAGAAACTCCAGAAATTCCATCAGAAATGCTTATGGTGCACAGAAGGGATGGATATACAATTCTCATATATCCGTGAAGGCCCAGCTCAAATATTCCTTCAACGGCAAGTCTTGCTCTCCCTCTAAAGATAAAGTGAACTATCTCCTCCTCTTCCCTAAGGACCTTTTGACATCTGTGACACGTGACTCTGTTTTTTGCCTTCACTCTTCTCCTATTGCCGCTGGCAGATCTCTCTCCTAAAATCTTGCCAGTTAAGATGAGACACTAATCTGATTAGGTCTTTGCTTCCAGGTGCAAACCCAGACTTCCTCCATTAGGTACCCTTCTCTGTGACCAGGGGGAGGAGAGTACCATGGAATGTTATGACTCCTCCTAAGATAAGTATGCACCTGGAGGAAAAGGGCCATTTCCATTGGAAGGTGATGGGGCCAGGCGCACCTTCCCTCGGTGTTTGATACGTTGCAGTTCTTGACTGTTGCTTTGGAAATGAAGGTGACAAATTATTGGTAAAATTATGTTCGTGTAAAAATTAATGAAGAAAAATATGTCATGCTTGCATCATATCTCATACTGCATAAAATAATTTGGTTGTAGGAAGAGGGAGGGATATGGAGATTTGGTAAAGAAACCTGTCTTGTGCATCCTGTACCAATCTTGCTCTACTCACTGACTAACTGGATTCTTTATTAGGTTTAAATAACACTAGATGACAACATTTTATTATTTTCATGACTGGAAGATGTTGTTAGATTCCAACTTATGACTATCCCATGTGTGCAGTACATAAGGTTATTTTAACAGGATTTTTCCAATTAGTCACATGTAAATACAATACTCAAAATAATTACTTGATGAACTATTAGTCCTATTCTCCAATAACAAAATTTGTTCAGCACTGCAGCATTCAGATGCACGCTCTAACATGTTTATTTCTTAATTTCTGTTGAAATTCCAGGGAAAGGCTAGGATGAGTCATCATGGAAAATTAGATTCAACTGAATCTGTTTAATAGAGAAAGGGGTAGGACTGTGGAAGACAGAAAACATTGGGAGAAATGTACTGTCTACCAGTTTAATGTAGCAATAAAATTCTCCAACACAACTCATTGATTCAGGTATTATCACTGCACATTCTGTAACTGAGAAGTGAAGTATGACAACAGAGCTTTTAGAAGGGCAATGTGGGTTTTAGATTATAAATAGAAATAATGACTCATAAATATCAAGTCATTTGAGGGGTACTCACCTCCCTAAGAAGTTATTCATATGAATAACCATATTCAGATTTGTTGGCATTTCATTATTCAGTTTCTGGCTGAAAATGTGTTGTCCTGTCTTTGTCTAAACATATGCCTGTCTATTTATACTTAGTCCTGAGCAGAAAACATATTATGGAAAATAGTATAATTAAAACACATTTTTCTTTAAAGAAAATTCTATTCTTTTGGAAAAGGTGCTTTATAAAACTTGATGCTTTTGTAATTAATGAATTAATCTGTAGCTCCTCTTCTGTGTTAGTGGGCCTCTGATTGCTTATTTATTCCGAGTAGACACTACTAATTTAAAATACACAACCTAATCATCCCATTTCCCTTGCTTTGGGAGACTTGCTCTCCCAGTTAACCATTCATCATCAACCTTTAAATTGCTGTAGGCAAGCAGAAAAGGATTTCCTTCTTTCTTTTTTTTAAAAAAAAACATTTTCTAACTATATTTTCCCAGAAAAGAAAATTAATAAATGTATAAAAGACTCCCTGAGAACTTTTGTGGCCACTGTGATTTAGAATGCTATTCAAATAGTAAAACATTTTTTTAAAATGAAATAAGAGAAACAAAAAGATTAGGTTAAAGAAACCTGCACTCTTGCATTTTGAAATCTTCCTGTGATGAGAAAGAACAAAAGAACACACACACACACACACACACACACACACACACACACACACACACAAACTAGAGATCAGGCTGCCAAGCACAGAGCTTCAGAACCGACAGCTTCTCCAGGACTGGTCTGTTCATCTCCGTCATCTTGCTCATGTGATTGCTGTCGATGGAGGCAAACAAAGACATATTCATCCCAGTCTTATAAAAGACAAATAAATTAGAACAGTCATGAAATACTGTTGATAGTCACCAGATTGCACAGAGAGAAAGATTTGGTGATAAACCCTGAGTACAAAAGTTGGGGGGAAACAGCACCCCGGCTGTGTAGACTCTTGGTGGGAGTATTAGCTTACAAAACCTTCGTACAGCCCAACCTGGTGATATTACCAACACTGGAAATGCTCATGGTCTTGGCCTAGAAATTCTGCTTTAAAATTGTTATTTTGCAGAAAATGTCCTGGCGGGAGACATAAACATTTATTTGTAGAGATGTGATTCAATAAATTATGGTACATTGACGTCCCTGAATGGTATAACTGGTTCGTAGGCTTGGCTGCTAACTGATGAAATGTTGGTTTGACTCCACTCAGCACTACCTCAGGGGGCGGAGGGAATGTTTGATTATCTCTTGTCATTAAACTGCCACCTATTCCCCAAAATCAGCTACTGAGAAGTCTATGAAGCAAATGTTTTTAAAGCTTGTCACATCAATTCAATCTGCATCAACTCAATGACAATGACTTTGGTCTTTTTAGTTCACTCCCAAGAGATATTTATAATTGAAAGGTAGTACATAAAGGTGGAGAACTACCATTCCTGTTTTCTTTCTTTCTTTTGTTCTTCATACATTCATTTTTAAAGGTATGCATTCATAGGATGCTGCTGAAAGGCTATGTATGTCTCTGGCTACAGACACTGCTTTGAGGAGGGAGGCCTTAAGCAGACTAAGTGAAGTGTTAACATCTACCTTTTTTCATTGGGGGAGAGAAAAAGTTTGCCGTTGTTCTATAGGAAAGACCTCAAACTCAAATATAGTTTATAGAAACTCTTTACTAAATCTCAAAGAGGACAAAGACAAGGCAAAGACAAAAATGAATCATCTAGTGATGGAGATCATCAACATCAGGCCATATTGGTTTCCAAAGGAGTCTCAGCCAGGTGACTACTTACATAGGACACAGACAATAAAGACACTGTTACAAAATCATGAAAGGAAGTGGATGCCCAGCTGGGATCAAAAAAGCAGGACAGGGGTCAGGGTATTAGAACGAAGTGTTCTTACCTTGAGGGGGTACTTGGTAGAGGCCCAATGTCTGTCTGTTACTTTAATACTAAACATATAAATCTATGTATACAGAGCTATTTCCCTATCGGTATATATCAATATATTTACATCTATTTGGGGAAAAGCAAGGCTCTGCCCGAGTCTCCTGACAAATCCTCTCAGCCAGCGGCTGAGCTCAAGTGTCCAAGCTATGGCCAGCTCTAACCCAAGGCCATGGTCACAGAGCTGGAGAGTCCGAGAGTCAGAGAACAGGGCAGGCGGGTTGAGGGCGTCCTCCGGGAGATGGCATTCAGAGGGATCATAGTTTCCGCTCCACAGGCTGCTGGAGACAGAGTTCGCTGCCCGTTGAGATGATGGGCAAGTGATTGTCTAGGGGGTAGCTCGTCCGAACCACACCCTCAGGGCTCAGCAAGAGCAGGAGCTTGGGCTGCCCAGTCTTCAGACCGCTGAGCCCCGCTGGCCAGGCGCGGTGGGGCTCTCCCGAACCAGCCAATCCTGGGCCTCTTGCCGGGCCTCTTGGGGGCTCAGCTTTCCCTGGAACCTGGGCGCCCCACGGAGCTTCTCGCCAGGCACACCAGCTGGGGAGACGGAGGCCCCGGAAGGGCATCTTCAAAGGGCTTCCCAAAGCGCACTGCAATTGACAGCAGGGTTGGGGGGCTAGCTCCCCACTTGCCGGGCCTTGTCTAGGTTCCGGACATGGATGTAGAGAAGGATTATCAAAGAGCTCTCAACCTGGGCAAGTAGGCGGAGCTGGCATCTGTTTCCAGACTTCTGGGTCTCCCCGCACAGGCTGTCCCCCCCTGGCAGCGTAGCCCCAGGTGGCTGGGGCTCTGAGTGCTGGGCGGGATAGGTGGAGCAGCCCCTGGGGTGCCTCCCTCCTGAAGCCTCAGGTCCACCTCCCCTCAGAGACGGGGCTCCTAGCCTGGGGAAGTCGTTACAGTCCTGATGGTCAGGTGGCTCTTCCTCCTCCTCATTCCAAGCTGAGACATCAAAGCCAGCCACCTGGGCACCCTTTAAAGCACAACTCAAAGCATGGCCAGCGGTGCTGACACCATCCTGGAACAGCTCGTGAGGACACTCCAAGATGTGGCAGGCTCTCTGATTCACGGGTCTTTGGCAACATAGGCGACATTCTGCTGGGTCTGGGTTTGCCTGACGCACACGAGATGGACTGCGTGTGGTGGTTGGCGATGATCTGTTTGCAGCCAACTGTCATGAGGTTGAGGCTGCTGGTAGAGGCTGTATTTAAACTTCTATACATGTCCTTTGCCTCCTCATTCTTTCCTCTATTTCCTTTTGCTTTTCTCTTGGCCCGCCTTTATTTGGGTCCAGTAATTCCTTTTGGCTACGTTGCCCTTGATCAAGTCCCACCAGGCATCCTATGAGCTCTTCGCCATCACCAAACAAGTTCCCTGGCCCCTGGTTTGGTTGACACTCCACTTCTTCCCGCCCCCCACTCCCACCCCCTGTCCCATGTCCCTCTGGAACAGTTGGTCCAGTTGTTTTCTCCTCCGGATCGTTTATCCCGCCTATCCTATCTAGATAGACATGCAGAGATAATAATAAGTACAAAACTGAGACTGAGCAAAACAAAGCAACAAAAGAAAACATAAAATCCAAAACAACAGTAACAACAAAAGAAGTCAGAAAGGAGCCATGATAGAAATATTGAAGATTAGAAAACTTTATAGGCTTGTTTGGGGGTATGACTACTCTGGTACCCCAACTTTCAAGAGGAAAGCTGTACAAATCTCTGAATGTGAGACCTCTTTCTCTGGGCTGGCCAGGGGAGTCATAGCAAACCTATTGTGCATGAGAACAAAGTTTTTTACATAGCTAGTCAATGGTCAGAAACACTCAATGGCGGCTGAATTTATATGAGGGCTCAAAATTGATTCAGTGCTTCCACTGTAAGCCTTAGCCTTCTGTAAAGCTAATGGTCAGAATTTCAGTTCTAACACACCGTGCTTAAAAACATTTTTGAACCGAGCGAAGACTTAAAAAAAAAAAAAGAAGAAGAAGAAGAAGAAGCAAAATAGTAATCTCACTTGAGAGGGTCATGTTCTAATTGGTAACTGCAGCTCTAACCTGTCATGGTTATGCAGAAAATTGGGAAACAGCTGGGATGGAACAAATACAGTCCCATGAGTAACTTTAGAAATAATGATAATAGCTGACCGTTTTTTTAAGAGTTTACAGTGTGTGAGACGCTGTTCTAAGCATTTCACATATATTAACCTACATAATCTTCACAACATTCCTAGGACGTAGCTACTATCATCATCCTCATTTTACAGATGAGGTAGTTGAGAGAGAGAGAGATTGAGGACCTGCCAAGATCATGAAGCTATTACACGGCTGCCCTTAATTTCAACAGTTACCAGGATTGTGCTCAGCAAAGCAAAGGGCTTCCTCCATTCCCACCAGCTTTATGATGATATCTGTGACCAGCTGGATGCACAATGCAGTACAAAGGGTATCCGCCCTTTCATTCTTCTGCTCATTCTCAAGTAGGAAAGCCTATTTTTACTAGTATGAATTTTCAAATCTTTTCAGAGATCGTGTGGGTACCATTAAAGCCAATTAATTCCTTTGATATTGAAATGCTAAACACAAAAACAAAGGAATAAATACGTGAGATGCCAGGAAAATGCAAAAAAGGAGGATAGGGGGTTTTCAATGTTAATATCAGAAAAAGTAAGATGCATCCAAAGCCATGGAAAAGATGAAATATTGCATTTCTATAGTCAAAAGATCCCAGACTTGAATGTTGAATCATTACATAATTCGATGAAATATATACAACAGAAAAGTTAAAAAAATAACATGTACATTCTTCTTTATTCTGTTTCAATATAAAGTGCTTTTTGCCTATTATTTTTAATTTTAACAACTCTCCCACCCCGCAATTTTTTTATTGGGAGATAATACAGATATCATAATATCCCATAGTTCAATTACATCAAGCAGTATTGTACAATTGCTACCATAATCGTTTCAAAACATTCTTTCTTCTTGGCTCCTTGATACCATCTCCTCTTTAACCCCCACCTTACCCAATGTACCCACTAGGAACCCTGATTCTACTTGCTGGCTCTATAGGTTCATCAGTCTTGGGTTTCATATATCAAAAAACAGAAAAATATATGAAAGAAATTCAAGGGGGCTATTTCCAATAACAAAACACATCAAAGCTAACAGTTTAATTGGCATACTGTTCACATACCATGCAGTTCAAGGATTTGAATATCTTAGAAGAGTTGTGCAATCGATTATCACTATAATTAATTTTAGAACATTTTCTTTATTCTCGTACTCATTATAGTAGCTCCCCATGTCTACCCAAGCTTCCTTACCATAACCCTAAGAAATTATTAATCTAGCTACTGATTTTATAGAGTTACGTATCCTGGATTTCAGATAATGAAAATCATACCCCAAAGTTCCACAACAGTAATAAAATAAAACCTAGGAAACCCTTAATCCAAAAGAAAGCAGAAAACAATAAAAATTGGAACCAATTAAAGTGAGTCAAAAGGGTGCAAAATTTTAGCCTAACTACATCTGTAACAATCTAGTTTTCAATGAATTTTGGCTGATACCAAGGCACTTCATACTCTTGGTCAAAGGTCAGATAGGATTCATCAGAAGGTTAATCCATGTGGGCACTCTCCAATGGAAGTTGGCGTTCACTATCGTGCATTGTTGTTGTTTATTGTTGTTGCCTTGAGTCAGTTCTGACTCACAGTGACCCTATCCACAACAGAACAAAAGGCTGTCGTGCCCTGCACCGTCTTCACCATTGTTCTTATATTTGAGTCCTTTTTGGCAGCATCTGTGCCAATCCACCTTGTCTTGCTCTGTTATGCTACCCCTCTACTTGACCAGTTGTGATGGCTCTTGACTTTACAATGCTCTTTGTTTGATAGCAAGACTTTTCACATCCCTGGATGATGGTCGGAGGAGATTCACTGGAGGCTTAATCCTGGAGACCCTGCCAATGGATTTTAGGTCTACTGTCATCCACAGTCTTCTGCAAAGCAGGTGTTCAGAATGTAAGCTCTGATTCTGTTCTCTTCTCCAGATTTGGATTTCATTATTTGAATCCTTGAATTACTCAGGCCAGCGTCATTCTTCAATATGTATTTAGTTGACATTTCACTTTGATGCTGCTTGTTTTAAGATAAGTCTTTAAGATCTCAGAGTTTATTCTTCCTAGTAGATGGGTACCATCTGATTTCTTTACCACATTGCTATAGCACTCACATCTTCAGTGATTTCTTCATGGGGGTGAGTGTTGAGTAGGGCCATGGCAAAAGAAATATATAGATTTTGCGGTTATGGTTATGATTAAGTTTGAGCCCCAAATCCATATCTCTCTGGTTCACTTTAGTCACATTGGTGTAATTTTACAATAAAGAATATTATAAGTGATATTTGTTGTGCATGAGTATTATTGAAAGTTTTACCCTATCCCCAACATTCATTGTACATGTAAATGAAGTGTTCAGTCAAGTCAAGAAGTGATGTACTACAATCTGAAAAGTTGGCTTATATAGGTATAATTTGCTTTTCTCAATAGTGTTTATATTCTATACCACTGACTACGTTAATGATAACATCAATAGGATTGCCTCCTGTCCTCTCTTTGTAATGACCTTTGGCTTTCTTCATCTATGATGTTCTTAATGTCATCCCATAGCTCATCAGGTAATCTTTCATTAATGGATAATGAGTCTAATCTGTGCTTGATTCATTCTCTAAAATCAGGTGGGATATTCTCCAGGTCATATTTTGGCCCTCGTGGACTTGTTTTAAATTTCTTTGGCTTCAACCTGAACCTACATATGAGCAATTAAAGACCTCTTCCACAGTCTGCCTCTGGCCTGCTGTTAGCTGCTGATATTGAACTTTTCCATTGTTTCTTCCCATAGATATAGTCAATTTGATTTCTGTATATTCCATCTGGAGAAGTTCACATGTACATTCACCTTTTATGTTGTTGAAAAATGGTATTTTGCAATGAAGAAGTTTGTCTTGAAAAATTCTATCATGTAATCTCCAGATTTATTTCTATCACCAAGACCATATTTTCCAACGATTCCTTCCTCTTTGTTTTAATCATCAATAATTATCAAGACATCTAGATTGCATGCTTGATCAATTTCAGACCAAAAACACTTCAATTTCTGCATCACTAGCTTTAATGGTTAATGCATACATATGAATAATGGTCTTATTGATTCAATTTCCTTGTATGCAGATAGATATTATCCTACCCCAGACAGCATTGTACTTCAAGATACATTTTGAAATGTCCTTTATGACAATGAATGGAACCCCATTCCTCTTGATTTTGTTGTTCTCCCCACTTGCAACTACCCTGAGTCCAATGCTCCCCACATGGAAGAACATGAGTTATTCCTGGGGCCCAATGCAGCCCTCATGAACCTGACTCATTGGTGGGCCGCCTGGCCTCCATGATACAAGGCCTCTTACCTCCTCCTGCCAACTGGTGCCCCTATCTCTGGCACCTTGGTCACCAACACATTCCAGTCCAAACTGGCCTGTACTCTCAATCTGAACCACCTAAGGACATCTCTCCCCTTTGGGGCATCCCAACATTGCCCCTCATTAAGATCCTGGTCTCTGGGTCCCCAACACTAACCCCTTCCTCCTATAGTCCCAGAGGGGAGTGGGACTCTGCCTTGCCTAGCCCCCATCTCTGCTCCCATAGAAATTAGTGTTGTGAATGCATGTGAAAGCCAGACTGTCCCCACCTACCTTGTACCCCACCTGGTCCGCACTTACATTATACCATCTTCCTCCTGTCCCCCTCCCTATCTACGTCTTCACAGAAAAACTGGACCCGAGGGGCAGAGGTGCTGGCAAGAGGAGGAACCCATTCCTGTTGACATGAGAAGGGGAGGGACAGTTGGGGGGGTCCCCTTCTCCTGTCATCCCAGTCCCTCCAAACTCCTGACCCCTTCTCAATCAATGTTGGAGCCTCCTCTTCCCGTCTGTCACACACCCCTCGGTGCATCCTTGGTGATGATTTGTGTAGCTTTGGGAATAAATGATAATTCTCTGGGGAGTGCCCCACCCTGGCAACAAACATGTATGCTTTTCTGGTTCGGCCAATACCAATTTATTTCAGCTAACTAACACCTAAAGTATAGACTTTCAGGCATTCCATTTTGTACAACTTTCCATTTTTCTAGATTCATCCTTCATATATTTTAAGTTCCAACTATTAATGGAAGGTTGCTGCTCTTTCTTCTCATTTTGAATTGTGCCGTATCCACCAGTCCAGGCCCCGGAGGCTTTTCTCCCACACACTGTACTCAGGCTAAGGGATGGCGTCCACTCTGTTTTGGGAAGGCAGCTCTTCCGCACTCGGATTCTGAAAGCCTTCTGACTTGAGGCACTCATCTTCTGGCACCATGTCTACCGTGTCTCCACCACGTCTGACGACGTTCTGCAGCGCTTCATTAGGTTTTCCGTATCTGGCACGGCCGTGCTGAGGTCCGGGGGTTTCTTTCCGTGTTAGCTCGGAAATGGACAGCCCTTTCCTTCTTCATGTCTGTTCTCCGTCTGGAAGTTTCCTGAAACCTGCTCAGGGATGTTGGTGCTTTTGTGACAGGGTAACCCCTCCCCTCATATACTTTCTTGATGATAAACTAGGTTAATTTCTTAGGTAGAAAAATATACAGAATGCTTTGATGATAACAGCAAGTGTGCTTAGAGGTATGAACAGTAGGATTTTTAGGTAGGAAAAAGAGAGATTGCTCACAAAGAAACCAGTCACGCTATAGGATGCTGTCAATCTTGGAGGTAGAAAGATATGCTTGTCTTGTAGCTCTCTCACCCTGAGGCTGCACCCAGAAGAGTGGAATGTCTTAATACATCTTCCAAGCAGGACCTGATAAAACCATTAGGGGGACCAAATGACTGACAGCTTGGCCCAGGCCCATGTAAAGAAAGCAGCAAGAGGCTGAGGGGTACGCAGAAGGAACGCAGGGCCACAGGGGAGGAGCTCATTTTCCTATTTGTTCACCACTAGGATTGTTTATGGAATTTCCCAGTCCTGTGTCTTTTTCCATTTAAAAAGTAGATGATTTACCTCTTGATTTTCATTCGTACGTATTTCAATTTAATTTATTAAATGCATTTAGAATTGTTTCTATGATATCTGACTTCCTATTTTATTAAGCAAAGTGTAATAACTCCTAAATCCGAAGATGCGGTCTTTTTCCTTCAAAATAGAATTCCTCCTCTCTTCCTTGACCTGCTTGTTGGGGCTATTCATCCATATTTCCCATACACTCTTTAGTGCTCTGTGCTAGCCTGTGTGTGCTTGTCTCGGCCTCCTACTTCCGAACACCAACCAGAAGGAAAAACATAATCCTAGTTGCCTTGATCAATAACAGACATGGGCTATGGCCATTTTTGTGTCAGACTTCCCTCCTCCTCTTTTATTAGTTATTATCTCAGGGGCCAGTGCTGTTTCGATGGCAGAAGGATCAATGCCAAGGAAGGGATCTGGTTAATGAACTTAAGCACAGCTACCACCTACCTGCCAGTGAAGCATTGTGGGTTGCTCTGAGGTAGAGCACGTTTCAGCCTAGGAAGAAAGCCCTGAGAGCCAGCTCAGGTGGTGTGTTACTCAGTGGGCTGCGAACTGCGTGGCTGGAAATTCAAATATACGAGTAGCTCTGTGAAAGAAAGAGGAGGCTTTCTGCTCCTGTAAAGACTGACAGCTTTGGAAACCCAAAGGGACAATTCTTAACCATCTGATAGGGTCACAATGTCTCGGAAGTTTGGTTGGAATCTACTTCTGAATATTAGCTCATGAAAACCTAATGGATCACCACAGCTCAGTCTGCAAGCAGTCCAGAGATGGCCCGGGACCGGTCAGTATTTTGTGCTTTTGTACATGTTCTTGCCATAAATCAACTTGATGCCTACTAAGAACAGCCCACACTTACTATCTCCACGTGCTCACTGGCTAAGCAACAGATGAGTGAAAATGAAATCATATCAACCTTGCTCTTTGTGACTCTCCTCTTGGGAATCTCCACCTTGCCACCACTCCCCACTGTGGCCAGGATCACAGCTAGCCTCTTGGAAGTGGCCCTGGTCACCCAGTAGAGTGGTGCTCCCTTGGCCCTGCAGCGTTTTGGTTGGTTTGTTATGAATACACATGCTTGGTGATCAAGGGACTCCAAAGGCAGAAAAAGCACCGGCCCCAGCTGCTCTAGACCACACGGAGAGCAGATGGACAGTGTGACATGCTGGGACCAGTAACACTTGGTTGCTGAGAGCCTGCAAAGGGTCTTGTGTGGCAGAGTGTCTGAGCACCCTGAAGCTCCCTTGCCCGAAGTTTCTAGGTGGTAGGGGCAGCAGCAGCTCCAAGCTCAGGTCATGACAATCAGGGCCTTGAAGGCCAACTCCAACAGCACAAAGGACTTCTTTTGCGCTGTAAGACTTCAGCTGCCCATGCTCCATGTGGGCCTGCACCAACAGCTACACTGGTGCTGGGAAGCTGGTGCTGGGCTCTTGCTGCCCTGCATGAAGCTGATCTGGCCGCTGGGGTAGTTGGGGATGGTGCAGCAGATTTCTCATGAGCCATGACTGTCCCATTTTATATGGGACATATAATTGTGTCATCTGGTGTCATTAAAGTGAATCTATTTCACAGATTTGTTTCCTGTAAGCCAAGTTTCCTGGGAAGGCTATTGTCTTCTTGGAACACTGTTTGCACATTCCCCATCTTTTTCTCTCTCCCCCTGCTATACCTGTGTCAGACCCTTCCCAATTCCCAGGTATACTTGAGTGTATCTGAAACCCCCAGGAAAGGAGAAATGAGTTATTTCCCAGGAGTGCCACTGGGTTTCCAGGCAACTGAATTTCCCAGTCGTTCATGAGTGATGCCCAGGCCATACGTGAACTCTTAGCAGCAGACACAACTGCACTCATGCTGAGAATCACACGACACAATCTTAAAGTAAATTTTTATCTTTCAAGTCTTTTCCCTTTCCTGACCTGTGCCAACTGGTATTTGACTTATTTCATATAATGTAGCACAGATTCGTTTATAAAATGTTTTTGCCAGGTTTCCCTAGATATTCTTAGCAATGAGCTTCTTACAAATTTTACTTACTTGAAGATTTAAAGAGATATCATTCCATTAAAAAGTGAAAAGAAAAGAATTGACTATATTGTGCTTAGGGAGTCAAACAATACCATGATTATTCTTGCTATACCTCTTTCTCCATTTATTTACGTATGATTTTGAAATGACTATCTCAAGTGGGCTTGATTCTGGGCAAGTTACACTCTGTCATTACTATTTCAAGTACAGAAAAAAATGACTGTGATTCAGCTGATGATCGGATGGATTTATGTTCAAGGTTCAGACATGCTTCTTTGTGTCGCAATCCCTCCATTTTATACAGACATGCTAGTGTCCTGAAGGAATCCAGATAAGTAAGCCCAGAGGGGCCACATGGTCTTCTCGTGGCAGAAGAGGCAACAGAGTCATTTGACCAAGGGACAGTATATCAGAGTTCACAGATCCTTGTTAGCAATTGACACTTGGTCAAATTAACCTGTGTTGGGGACATTTAACCACAAGCCAGAAGTGGTCCTTGTAGATCTTACATATTTGTTGTTTGGGGTGTATGAGTTCTCATATTATCTCTCTTGAGAAATTAGTGCTTTATCCACAGTGTACTTAATAAATGCCAAGTAATATATTGCACAACTCCTCAGACTCCTATTAGTGTTTTTCTCCATGTTTAGAGGGAGATTGTGGTACATTCTTGGAGAAATTCAATTTTTTTTTTTCTCTCCTGTAGCTATGAACCTGAGGGAATGAATCTTTGCCATTATTTTTCTCCAGGATATATTTGTATCTGTCTTTGTTTCTCTTCTTATCCTTTTCTCTCTCTCATATCCATACATATGGCTTAGATTTTTGTTTTTTCCTTCCCCCAGGACATTCACTATACTTAAGATGAATCCTGACCCATTCAGAACAAATATGAGGTATTTATATGGTCTTTCTTTCTTTTGCTGTCTATCTATATAAGATAGGCAGGATAAGCAGCCCCATGGAGACAGCGACAGGACCGATGGTTCTGGGGGGCATGGGTGGGGTAAGGCAGAAAGAGGTGAATGGTGATCCAATAATGACAGGGACAAGGAAGCAGCAAGGGTTATAAAATTGATGGTGAAAGGGGTGCAGCGTTCCTGGTTGTGCGTGTTTGACCAATCAAAAAGTGTCGGAGAGGATTTACTGAGAGGTGAATGATGGGTAAGCAGGAGGAAAGAAAAAAGAAAAAGGGGAAGAATAAAGTAAGAAATATATATAGGTATAAATATAGAGATGTGTATATGTAAATGTATAAATACAGGGGTATTTGTCTATCCATGTACATATATGTAATTACAACAAGGAAGCAGATGGACTTTGGGCCTCTACTAAAATCTTATCTAAGTACAAGAACAGTCTGTTCTAATAATGTGGCATTATATGATACTTACCTTCCTGACATGATTGCTGAAGATAAAATGGGTGCATACGGAAATGAGGTGGAGAAAGCTGATGATGCCTGGCTATTAAAAGATACAACATCTGGGATCCTAAAGCCTTGTAGGTAAATAAGAAGCCCTCTAGCAGGGAAGCAACAAAGCCCACATGGAAGAAACACACCAGCTTGTGTGATCATGAGGTGTCTCCAGGAAGAAGTATCAGACGTTCAAAACCAAGCAACCAAATAGGTGTGAAGGGGCAAGGACATAGTGGAGACCGAAACCCCACCTATGAGCTAATTGGACAGGCCCTCTCAGAAGGGCCACCCAGAGGGATGATGAATCCCCGTTGTGGTGAAGCACTGATGAAAAGCATAACTATCCTTTGGTTCTTTAATATTTCCTCCCCATACTATTAAGTCTTATGTTTTACCTCATTAATATTGTTAGACCTACATATGTTCATTTGTATAATCAAGATCCTTTGATTCAGCAATGCCCAGATGGATTACCCCATCACCAGCCAGGAGGAAGGCTGGGGCAGCATAAAGGCTCCTCCTGTTGGTCTCGGGTCTTTCGGCACCCAGATGAGAGGTTGGAGAGGAGACGCAGAACAGAGAATTTAGCCAGGAATGTGAAGATGAGAGAGATTTTATGGAGGCAGGGAAAGAACACCCGGGAGGGAAGGGAGAGCAGAGAAGGATGGGGGCATCTTGAGCCCCCGGGCAGGTTCGGAGATCCAACGAGTTAGGTCAGGGAAATCGCACCTGGCAGTGAGGCATAGATAGGGCTTGAGCCAAG
>NW_022111373.1:66452872-66455765 GCF_000313985.2 Echinops telfairi | reverse complement strand
CACTGAGTGGCTGGTACTGTCAAACCACTCACCTCTTTGGGAAACAATCATTTAACAAGTGTAGGATCACCCATTTTTGCAAAGATAAGGTCAGTACAGTAAGAAAATGTATATAAAATCTCTGGAGTTGGAATAAGACTTGGTGATGTTAGCTTAAAGATTGCAGGCACAATAATAAAAGGATGCTGGAGATAAATAAAGGGAGACATTTCTAACTGACTCTTCCTTCAGGTCTACACCTATAGATCAATTGACTGGCCAAGAGAAGGTACTTTTCTTCTGAAATCATCTTTTCTTTTCCCTTTCTAATAAAATATCTATGTATAATTCAAGTCACAGTTCTAATTTATCTTCCTTTGTAGAGCTTTACCCAACTCTGTCCTTATGCAAAGTCAATTGCTAATTTATAGCCATAATGGCATTGAGTTATCAATGTTTACATACTGACTTTTCTACTAAATTGTGCAGGCTCTTAGAGTACAAGCATATTATTATTATACTAGAATTATTGTACATTCCAGCAACCAGAAATCAATGGGATAAGTAGAAGTTATAGTGGAGCCTCATCGTACAAACATTTTTAATTTATGCCAACAGGTATCAAAATTTGATGTGATTCTATTATCTGGTGCAGCATGAAATACATATAGTAACATGCATTCAAGTTACTAGGTTTAATATGTTTATAGAATGGAGTAAATACTGCAGGCAAGAAGAATGCTTCAGAATTTTTCAGCCGCATCCATTTATCACTGGGAAATAGAAGCAGAATGTTCTGAATGCCTTAGTACTTTCAAAAAGATTTCAAAATAATTTTATTGACGTAAAATGGACATACAGTAAATGTAACTTGTCTAATGCACATTGAACAGACACATATTTAGATTGCACAACTTGGAAAGTTTTAATACATAGATAAGTTATTTGCCACAAATAGAGCACCCATGTAAATAACACCTATTATGGGTCAAAATAACAGAGTTATGTAACAAACCAATGTCCTTGCATAGCACACCCATACACACTCGGTACATCCTGCATATCTTGTGGCATTCCCAGAAATTAATTTTGGCCTTCTTTGTCCTCATTTAGCATTCTGAAAATGTTATAACATAGGTAGAGGGTATGGTCAAGAAGTCTTGGATTGTGTTTGGTAGTATGCAGGTAATCAGAACATAAATAAGTGGAACTCTGGAGCACTAGGAGTTTGGGCTGGAGATCAGTGGAGTTCCTTAAAGCTGATCTGTACCTAGGGATATTGTGCTGTAGACAAGTAGAAGGTTGGATTGAGCTCTGCCTGCCAGACTAGCACAGAATGAACATGAACTGATCCCAAAGCAGAAAAGTCATTGGGCATCATTGGCCTAGTAACAAGGGTCCTGTGGTGTTGGACCAAAGTGGAGCTGGGCAGCCAGATGGTTCAGGTGTGGTATGAAATGCTATTGAAACCATCACCTCCATTAAGGCAGAGAACATGTCAACTACCATCAGGAATTGACTTCTCTGCTTTCATAATCCTCAATTCTCCCCAAAGATGGTGAAGGTCAATATTGCTAGGCAAAACAAGGTCAGGGAACAACTGTGGAAGTGATCATCAATTACTCATATGTAAGTTCAAGGTGCAGGTGAAGAAAAATAAAACAAGCTCACAAAAGTAAACATATGACCTTGAATATATCCAACCTGAATTTTAAGAACAACTCAGTAATGGCTTTGACTCATTGAACACCAGTGACAAACAAACAAACAAACCCTTATGAGCTGTGGGATGATGTCAAGAATATCATATATGAGGAAGAAAAAGGTCATTGAAAAAAGAAATAATCAAAATGGTATCAAAAGAGGTGAATTTTTATCTTGAACATAGAATACTATGATATGATAGTTAAAATATCATTTTAATAGGAAAATATTATAAAAGAAATGAACAGAACTTTTTAAAGTACATCTTAAGTAGAAAAAGTCCTGTATTACAATGAAATATGAAAAAACTTGGAGTTAGAAAGGCAAAAATGAGAAACACATATCTTGAGTTGAAATAACATGAGAAATTCAATCCTCAATTTACAATATTGAAGGATTTCACATGCTAAATATGACTGGCAATAAACATTAAAAGAATATTTTTTGTATGTGAAATCCAGGACAGGCAGATCAACAGAGATAGTAAATGGACTGGGGCTAAGCAGAGGAGGTTGTGGAGAAATGGGAAGCTAATAACAAGTACAAGAATGAAGAACGAAGAAGATGTTCTAAAACTGATGGTGGGAGGAGGCAGATGTGAGGTGGTTGGATCAACATGGCGGGGCAGGTGGTACAGGCTGCGCATCTGCAGTCGCATGCTTTGCTCATCAGCTCTGAGCACAGCAAAGGAGGAGGTGATGGAGCTGTGCATCGGGGAGTTCATTGATGACCTCAGCCTAAGGTGACCAGATTTTCACATTGGTAAAGTGGGACACCATTGACCGGGGGTAGGGTGGGGAGGCGGTGTTCTTGATTAAAAATTTGGTCTATATGGAACAACAAAAATTTTTATAGAATGCAAAAACAGTATTGTAATATATATATTTTTTAATTTCAACATAAGTACAATTTACAAATATAATATGTTAAAAAATTATGTATAGTATTATTTTATTCTTTGACATATTTCTCATTTGAGTGAATTTTTTTAGTAGATTGCTGTCATTGTTTAAAAGGTCATGAAATTTTTCAAGAATTTGTTAAATTATATTTCACACATAAAATGGCTTTCAAAGTCTCAACACTTAATTGTAATTTTTCTGATTTATTACATACATATTGCTTAAAAACACAATAAGTAGGTACATAATTACATGAACATATTTTATTGTTAGTTTATAAATTAAATTAATTTGATTGTTATAAAGTA
>NW_022111373.1:66377306-66451487 GCF_000313985.2 Echinops telfairi | reverse complement strand
CAACTGATCAACAATGCGAACTTTGATAAGCAGTTCTCGATAATCTGTTCTCAACAATTATTTGTTATCATTAAAGTTTAACATTATAAAATTCACAAAAATAATATAAAACTCATATCCTGGCGAAATAGTCACATGGCAACCGAAAACCGTATATCCTCTCCCCGTTCTCCCGCCGTTCCCTAGCTTGTCGTGCATTCTTTCTAAAAATCGGACTTTTTTAAAACACCGCGGGACCCGGGACAAACTGTTAAAATTCGGGACTGTCCCGCCAAAAGCGGGATGTCTGGTCACCTTATGGCTAAGCCCTAACAGGAGTGACTCAAAATTTGCACCTACTGGAACTGAATAGCGAACAGTTGGTGAAAATGTTGACACTGGGAAGATTATTTACATTCACTCTGTCATCATTTTGCAATGTGCTGATAAAAGGAAGTACTGCATGGAGATTTCTCCAGAGCAGTTGTCTGCAGCTTCCACAGAGGCAGAGAGATTGGCTGAACTCACAGGTTGCCCCATGAGAGTCGTGGGCTGGTACCATTTCTTTCCCCATTTAACTGTTTGGCCTCATGTGGATGTTCGCATACAAGCCACGTACCAGATGATGGACCGAAGCTTTGTAGGACTGATTTTTTCCTGTTTCATTGATGATAAAAACACCAAGACGGACCGGGTGCTCTACACTTGCTTCCAATCCGTACCGGCCCAGAAGAGCTCCGAGGAGGAGAGAATCGAAATCCCAGTCCATCTTGTGCCTCGGTCACCACTGGGAAAGTGTGCCTTGAATCCAGCAGTAGAGTTACCCACGATCCTGTGCCAGGAGGAGCAGGACACATAGCGGAGGATCCACCGCCTTACCCATCTGGACTCGAGAACCAAGATCCATCACGGTTCCGTGTTTTCCAAGAACCTGGCAGTCAGATGTCCGCAGTCAGCGGGCCTCGCCTGCAGTGGTTGGAGGACAGACTGGAGCTTTCGCAACAGCATTTGCAGGCGGTGCAACAAGAAAAAGAAGAGCTTATGCGAGAGCTTTCTTCTCTAGAATAAGGCCGCAGATGAAATGGGGAAAGGCAAAATACCCAGATGTAAAATTAATCACACTAAATCCATTGCGAAGATGTCTAAAGTTGGAGGACTCACATAAAGCTGATTTCAAGACTCACCACATAAGGCCCCAGGAAAGAAGACGGTGCTGGCGGAGGATGGACACACAGAAACAGACCTATACAAATAGACCCCAGTAATTTTGACAAAGGTGCAAAAGCAATTAAATAGAGGAAAGGACAGCCTTGTTCACAAGTGGGCTCTATAGGGCCCGCCATGAAGAATATGAATTTCATATTCTAAACCTCCTCATTTTTATAAAAAAGTGACTCCACATGAACTGTGAACTTAAATGCAAGATATCAAAACATTTAGAAAAAATGGAGAAAAGCCTCAGGATCCAGGGCAAGCGATCAGTTCTTAGATTTTCCCATAAAAGCTTGAACCCCAAGAGTAAAGCACTGACATTTTGGACTCCATCCAAATTAAAAAGGGTTGCTCTGTAAAAAACTAAAGAAAAGGAAAAGACAAGCTACAAATTGAGGGACCTACTATATAAACCCTTTATGTATCTGGCCAATCTAGGAACTACAGAGAATGGTTAAAACTCCAGAGGAAAAAGCAGTCAGGAATGGGGCAGAAGACATGAATAGCTATTTCAATGAAGAAGATTTATGAGTGGAAGCAAACACCTGGAAAATGTTGGATACCATCCGTCAACAGGGAAATCAAATATATCACATTGTATCATTACACATCCATCAGAATGGCTAAAGGGAAAAAAAGAGTGATAATACCAAATGCTGTTGAATTTTGAACCAAAAACTGGACCTATCAAAATGATATAGCCCATCTATCTGATGGGATAGTAAAACAGCACAACCACCCTAGAAAGAATGTGGAAATGTCTTTTAAAGTTAAACATCCACTTGACATGTGACCCAGTCATTACACTCCTTCACATTTATCCCAGGGAAAGGAAACCTGTGTAGGAATGTTTCTAGCTGCTTTCTTTGCAATAGCCCATGAGTGGAAATACCCTTTTCAGGAATGAAGAACAGATGAGGGGTAGCCAGAGACAAGAACTGGTAAGGGCACAGGTATAAAAGGGAATTGAATGGCTCTGTTTCTTGATGTAATTACACAAATCGATACCTGTGTGAAAATTGCATAGAATAACATAGACATACACACACCAATGACTGCATGTAAAATCTGATGAAACTGAGTAAGTTCTATAGTCTAGTTAACAGTTATTGTACTGGTGTCAGTTTTTTCATTTTGAAGTTGTACTATTATTATGCAAGATCTTTTCTCTTGGGAAAACTAGGTTAAGAGTACATGACATTCTTTGTACTATCTTTGCAATTTCCTGTATATCTACAATTGCAAAATAAAAAGTTACAAGCATTAATCAAGAAAAAAATAAAACTGTGATGACTGTACAATTCTTCTTGCTGTGATTAAGCTGTGATTGTAAAATATGTGAGTTATATGCCAATAAAACTGTTGAGAATAAGTAATATGGAAGAAATACACAGAATCAATGTACCAAGAATAACTGGTGGATGTTCAATCATTTCCAGAGGTAGTATATGATCAAGAACCAATGGTACTGAAGGAAGAAAGCCTATCTGCATTGAAGATTTTAGTGACAAACCAAACAAATTAAATTGACTTCCATTAAGTCTACTTCAACTTACAGCAACCCTATACGACAGACTAGAACTGCCCAGGTGCGTTTCTGAGATTGTAAATCTTCACAGGAGTGGAAAGCTTCCTCTTTCTACTGAAGAGCAGCTGGTTTTGATACGCTGACATTGCAGTTGACAACACTGTAACCACCCCTGTAACCACCAGGGGTCCTTATGGAAAAACAAGTCTTCAGGACTGCATTGACAAGTGAAATGTTTTAATAAGCTGATAAAGCTGTCACTCATCTCTGCCCAGGAAGACAACAGACTGGAAGAGATCTGTATTTGTGCAAATTCCAGAGAAAGATGACTCAACAGAATGCAGGAATCATCAAACAACATCATTACTATGTCACACATGTAAAATTTTACTGAAACTAGTTCAACAAAGGTTGTAGCAGTACATCTAAAGGAAGCTGCAGATATTCAAACACTTTCTGTGTCTTCATCATTTCTTCCATGTGCCTTAACTATGATTAAGAGCAAAATTCCGTCTCTTCTGATATCCACTTTAATCTTTTTTTCTCTTACCTTTTTTAAAAATAACCTTTTGCGTTCTTCATGTATAATGCTCATGGTGTCATCCTACAGCTCTTCAGGTGTTCTGTCATTAGTGTTCAAAGTGTCAAATCTGTCCTTGAGATGTTATTGAAATTCATGTAAGATATACTCAAGATCACATTTTGGCTCCTGTAGACTTGTTTTTCATTTTCTCTAGCTTGCACCGAAATTTACATCTGAGAACGTGATGATCTATCTCTTCCACAGTCAGCCCTTGGCCTTGTTTCAGTTGCTCTTATTGAGCTACTCCAATCAATTTGACTTTGGGTTATTCCATGTGGAGAAGAACGTGTATTGCTATCTTTTGTGTTTTTGAAAGAAACATATTTGTACATTTGCAAACAAATATGCAAGTCATTGGTCTTGCAACATTCTATCATTAGCTCTTCAGCTTCATTTCTATCACCAAGGCCATATTTCCAAGCACTATTTCCTCTTCTTTGTTTGCAACCTTTGTATTCCAATCACCAATAATCATTAACACATCTTGATTGTACATTTTCAGCCTGAAGCCATTGGTAGAATTATTCAACTTCTTCATCACAAACTTTGCTGATTGGTGCATAATTTGAATAGTAGTTATATTGACTAGATCTCCTTTTAAGTGGATGCATATAATCCTATTACAGACAGCATTGTACCTCGACAGATCTTGAAATGCTCTTTTTACTGATGAGTGCATAGTCATTCCTCTTGAATGTGTCATTTCTAACATAGTAAATAAATCATGATTTTCTGATTCAAAATGACCAATAACAACAGTCCATTTCAGGAAGAAAAATGTCAATTTTTATTCATTCCATTTCATTTAAATTTTCCCCCCAATTTTCTTAGATTCATTCTTTGTACATTCCACATTCAGATTATTGCTTGAGTTTTGGAGGATTTTTTTCCTTCTAATTGTGGGTTGTACCCCACCAGCAAATGAAAATCCTAAAGGCTTTCCTCCCACAGAATTTGTTCCATTCGTGTCACTTTGCTTTAGTCTACTTTTAGAAAGAAGCTCTTCCTCAATCATATTTCGAGTGACTTCCATCCTGGCAGGCTCATCTTCTGGCACTATGTCTGATAATGTTCTGCCTCTTTTCAGGAGGTTTACAGCCTCTAACAATGTTTCAATTCTATCCATAAGGTTTTCTCTGGCTATTTCCTCAGAAGCGGACAGTCTATTCCTTCTTAGTAGTCTATTCTCAGTTTGAAAGTTACGCTGAAGCCATTCACTTGAGTGACCCTGCTGGAATTTGAAATACTGCTGACATTGCTTCCAGCATCACAACAGACAAGCCACCACAGGAAGACAAACTGATAGACAAGTAGGGAAAGACTCAAGTCCATGGGATTTAAACCTCTCTTCTTCATTTTGACCAGGATTCTTCTGTAGAATCTTTGGTCAACATACTCAATAACGGTAGCAAGGCCCATCCGTTTCAGGTCTCCTGGTAAAGAAGGGAGTTGCCCATGTTGGTCAGTAGGCACACATCTCATCTCCTCCTCCAATTTTGGATTCTCCTTCTTCCTTTGTTGCTCTAGGTGAATAGAAACCAGCTAGAATACCTCATATGGCTGATTTCAAGAGACCAAGCTCTAAGTAAGAAACAAGGAGATAGCAGTATTAAGCACACCATTAGACCAATTAACTAGATGTACCATGAAACCATGATCCTAGATCTCCATATCAAGAAATGAAACCCTGTGAAGATTTTGGCTGTATATTACTAGCAGCAACATCTATTCTTGTTCTTTTGTGCTGGTGGTAGTCTACATACATTTATCAAACAAATTTTTCCAGTTAAAGATTTTACAGGTGTGCAATATGTTTACAGAAATAACTTAATTGGCCATGTAACACTTCTGTTAATCAAGCTAATATTTCTAACACTGTTCCCACTACCATTTTTCTCCTCTGGTTACCACTAATAACCTTTGGTCTCTGTATATTTACCCTTTCCTGCCCTTTTCTATAACTGGGTCTATATAATATTTATCCTTTTGTGATGGGCTTATTTCCATTTGTATAATGTCTTCCATATTGTATTGAACAATACTGTAGTATACTATCATCCAGATTATAGCATGCATCAACCTTTTATTTCTCCCATTGAGTAGTATTCCATTGTATGTATGTACCACATTTACATATCCTTTCATTTCTTATTGGATGTTTAGGTTGTTTCTGCTTTGGGGTATTGTGAAAAGGACATTGGTGTACATGTCTCTGTTTTCAAATCTTTGGGGTATATAAGTAGGGGTCGAATTGGTGAGTCATATTGTTGGTATATATGTTTATTGAAGAACTGCACTCTTATAGCTGTACTATTTTGTACACCCTCCAACGAGGATAAATTTTCCAATTACCTACTTCTTTGACATTTAAAAAAATTTTTAGTTCTATCTTAGCCAACATAGTAGAATGATCTTACTGTTTCCAATTTGTATGTCACTGCTGGAAAGTTACATTGAGCATCTTTTCCTCAATTTGGTGAACATTTGAATGTTCTTCTTGGTGAAATGTCTATTCAAGTGCATTGTCCCATTTCTGGTTGGGTTATTGTCTTTCTTTTGTATGCTGTTGAAGTTTTAGATATAAAAAGATAAATAAAAATATTGCTACTAATCATGTAGTTCATACATGGGGTTATTCAACACATGTTTAAATCCAGCTGTATGATCAGTAGATTGCTGCAGACAAGTTCTCTCAGTAATATACTTGTCTTAGTCTAGTTAAAGTGTTTAAAAATTAAAAGGATCCTTTTTATGCCATGGGGACAGTTTAAGTTCAGGGATAATACCAAATTTTTAACGAAACTCAGGTGGACATCTTCCCAAATCATTGAAACTTTACAAAAAGTTTACAGGAATGTTTCTCTACATAAAATATAATTTTTATATAGATCAAGCACTTTCAGGGCATTTTAAGGCAGGTCAGGAAAACCTCAAGCATGAGCCAAGATAAAGAAGACCATAGACCTCAATGAATAAAGAGCCTGTGACTGAAGACCAGAGACCAGTGGAATATGCATTGAATCACCGGGGATGCAATGGGGACTGAATTTAGAATCTCATGGTTTCGTGATTTCAATGTTAAGTGAATTTCTTGATAGGTAGTAAACATGTTGGGCAAAGATGAGCTAACAAGAAGCTGTATGCACTATCAGTGTTTTAAGCAAGATCAAGCCCAATGAAGACAATTTTATGAAAGAAATTGTTGCTGGAAATCAGCCTTTGATTCACTCATCTGATCCAGAAAATAAGGTCTCATTCCATTTGCGAAGGGATCTACTAGGTGAGTTAAATTGAAGTTCAGCTCAGAAAGTTATGGCAATTTTTTTTTTGAGTAGGGGAGTAGATTCTCAAGGGTTACTTGGTAGATTTGTGTCAGAAGACATGAGACAATCACGCGGCTTATTGTGAAGAAAATGCAAGAAAATTGAATACTGTGCTTGCGTTAAAAACATCAAAATTTGTGCCTAGGAATATTTTATTTTTCCATCATAACCCTGTCCCTGCTTATTCATTGATGATAGCAAGGGCTGCCCTGATGGAAACCCATTGAGATACCTTACCCCGTCTACCTCGGATCTTGGACTTTCAGACTGTTTTTTGGTTCCCCAAACAAAGCAAACAATGAAAACAATTAAAAGGAACAGGATTGAGTCCCTTGAAGATGCCAATTCAGTGGTTTGGCATGGTGGGAGACTGTACAGACTTCTTTAGAGAAGAATCAGTGACATGGAAACATCACTGTCAGAAATATATAGATTCACATTTTGATATTTTTTGTTTAATAAAGCTATCTATGATTTTGTAACAATACTTTCTGACTTACCCTCATATTTGAACTGAGTAGATAAAATTCTAATCAGTCGGGATTAACGGAAGCTATTCAGAAGGTGTATCAAAAAAGGACAGCGACCTGTTCTGTAGGTGGGACTTGGGTAGGATAGGAGTTTCCTGAAGGTCATTGTAATTCTCCAGAAGAGCCTTATGCCTAAAGCAAAATAATCTCTGCTAAACTGCCTACTAAGTGAGTATCTGACTTGAAGGTGATGTTAGGAAAGGAGTTCCCTAGAAGCCCCAGGTTCAAAAGAATGCCTAAGGGCAAATGACCTGGGTGAGTCAGGCCAACTCCAAGGAACCGAGAGATTTGAATTCTAGGAAAATTAAAGTGCTTTTTCAGTCTCTCCAGACTGACAACTCCATCTATGTAACTCGGGAAATCTGCTGAATTTCACCTGCATTCCTCCTCCTTGTATTATCTGCAATATCGCTCTAAACCTGTCAGCTGGGGTAGCATAAAGATCACCCCTTTTATTGCTCATCCTCAGAAATCACTGTTGTTCTTGGCTGGATGTCCAGTGTCCTAAAGCCCATTGTTTCAAGCAAGTATTTTGTCTGCTTTTGAGATTGTTTCAGGCCAGAGGGTAAATCTGGTCACTGTGACTCCATCTTGGACAGAAGTGGAAGTCCTTGAAAACTGATTTTATGCGATTTTCCACCTCATTAAAATGAATTAAATCTAGTAAAGTTAATTTATTTTACCAAGATTATGTTTCTAGTAAATAGTCCAGCTGGTCCTATCCCTAACAACCTAGTCTTTATACGATGCAGCAGCAAACCTCCAACAATCTAGTTTATAAAAATTTTAATGTAGGGATATGTGTTTTGAGGTACATATGTCAAACTATATTAATTCTTGATGTCTCATAAGTTAATTTCAAGTGGCTTATACATATTTCAGTAAAGTAAAAATACTGAGTGCAATGTTATATTAATTTTTGTAGAGAAGGTCTATTTCCATCTGCATGTCTACTATAAATTTCTATTGCATTTATAGTCTAAATGCACCATTACCTAATGTGATATAGCGTTAACACATCCAAATTTTCAGTTTCAGCTGTCAGCTGTATGTTTATTTTACATCAAGCATACCCTAGAAGGCGAAAGCTTACAACCACAGAAGATGTTATTTTATGCAGAGATAATACTTAAATTAACACATAGAAAGATTTAATTTCATTTGTATATATGAGCAATATGAGAAATTATATCTGCCACGATGGTTGGTGAAAACTATGTTATCAGCTGATTTTTAAAAATGTAGAATTGGCTTTTTAAAAATATATTATTGGCATATACATTATATTAATTGCTTCCATCTGGGCAAAATCCTCAGTGCTTAATAAAATGTATAAATTATAGGACAGTTTATTGAAAATTATATGCACATTCCAAAAATATTTGTTGAATGAATAAATGAACACTGGCATGGTTTTCCAGGACCCTGACTATTTTCCCTTCATTTTATTTTTAATCATTTTATTAGGGGCTCATACAACTCTTATCCCAATCCATACATACATTAATTGTGTAAGGCACATTTGTACATTCATTGCCTTCATCATTCTCATTTCCCTTCATTTTTAATATTAAAAACAGCCACCAAATTCTGGGCAAGTATCAGGCACAACAGAAAACATTAGGATGAGTGCCTTAAAGTTACGGTGTGTCATGAGCTAGCATAGCGTACTAGCCAATATGCACATTTGATGCAAGGTAATTTGTGTAGCATAAATGTTATAGAGGATTCAAAGAGAGTTCTGTTGTTTGAGTTGGTTGTGGCTTACAGCTCAAGGTGACCTTGTACATAAAATTATGAAACTATTGTCTGGTCCTGATCTATTTTATAATGATTGGTAAATCCATCTTAATGACTACTATGTCCCTTTGTCTCATTGAAGGTTTACCTTATTTTCATTGGTCCACTACTTTACTAAATATGATTTCCTTTCCCAGAAATATGTCCAAAGTAAGTAAGCTGAAGCTTCACTGATCTGCATTCCAAGGGATATTTGATTATATTTCTTCAAAGACTCATTTGTTCATTCCTTTGGCAGTACATGGTTGTGTTAGTCTGGGTCCATCAGAGAAAAAAATCCACAGAAACTCATATGTATAAGAGAGAGTTTTATATAAAGGGTAAGTGCACATCAGGGAAACATCCCAACCCAGTGCTCCCAAAGCCCACAAGTCCAACATTAGCCCATATGTCAGACACCAATCCACAAAGGCCTCCTCCATCTCACAAAACACACACAATGATGCTGACTGCAGGAGGAAAGCCGAATCAGTGAGCGTGTAAGCATCTCAGTGCTGGCAGGGGTCTCCACAGGGCTGCTCCAGCACCCAGGGCTGCATCTGGGTAGGTCCATGTGGCTTCTCCTCAGGGATGTCTTGCAGGAAGTGAACCTTGCCGGCTAAACAGGGAACTGGCTAAGGCAGCTGCACAATGGTCCAACCATCAGAAAGCAAGAGACCTGAGAACTAGAAAGGTGAGGCTGATTGAGCCATTTATCTCTCCGCCCTTCTTTGTGTCCAATATTTGATGGTTTCTTTTATGGATATGTTAGTTTAAAACAAATTCATTGTAAAATTTGGTTACCACATAAAATTTTTTCTTGGTAGCAAAATCCCTTCTCCTTCATATTTCTAGCCCATATTTAGCAAATTGCTTGATTATTTCTATTGTACCACTGAAAAGTCCCTATAATTTTCCCCTTGTTCTACTTCAAGTGCTCATTTCCATATTGGTTGTCCCTATATGGGCATCCACACTTGAATGATTTCTGCCCATTTCTTTCTTACATTTTCAATTTTTCTTCATCTGCATAGCACCAAATTGACATTTCTCTACTGAAGTACAAAATTGACCTAATTACATTAAATATAATACTCATTTTCATGACTGCTAACTATATAACCTTTGTCATATCCCTCTAACTTTTTGTTTGATTCTTCACATCTGTTTATAGTTATCTGTTCATCATAGCAACAGAATAACTTATTTACCTAAAGATACCCTGCTATCCTTCTGCTTCTAATTTTCTTCTTTGTATTTCCATCTATCAATGCATTGTCCTTATTTCTAAATTCATCTTAAGTGATATACTTATTTTCATACTTTCTCCCAAGTGAGAACTTGGAATTTCTGATTCTGAGATGAGCCCTAATATTTGTCTCTGTTACTACACTGTAGAACTTCTTTAGGACTGCAGTCACCAGGAGCCTTGGTACCAAGGTAGACTACATATTGAACTGCTAACCATAAAGTAAGTCGTTTGAACCTGTCGGTCACTCCACCGGGGAAAAATGAGATCATTTTCTCTGTAAATATGTAAAGTCCCAGAAACTCAAATGGACAGTGCTACTCTGACCTGTTGGGTTACTATGAGTCAAAATCGACTTGATGGAAATGAGTTTGGGTTTTGGAGTTCTTTTGGTGGAACTTCAATTAAATAACACTTCTTCACTCCGTATACTGAACAAGCAATTCAGGAAGCTGGATGTGTTAGTCTGAGTGGACTAGAAAAAAATCCAGAGACACTTATATGTGTATAAGAAAGAGCTTTATATCAAAGAGTAACTGTATATTAAGGAAACATCCTAGCCCAGTCCAGATCAAGTCCATAAGTCCAAAATTAGCCCATATGTTCAATACTAGTACATAAATTATTCTTTAGACTCACGTAACACATGCAATGATGCCGAGTTCAGGAAGATCCCGCGTCAGTGGGTGGAAAGTCCTGTGGATCCAGTGGTGGTGGAAGCACCTCAGCACTGGTGTGGGTCTCCATGTGGCTCCTCTAGCTCAAAAGCTCTGGCTGCCATCAGCATAGCTCCATGTGGCTTGTCAACAGGAATGTCTCGCAGGGAGACAAAACACAGAGAGAGTGTGTCTTGCCTCTGGTGAGCTATTTATCTCCATAGCACTTCCAAATGAGGTTATCATGCTGCAACCTGATTGACAGGCTAAACTCCACCCCTTCACCCTTAATAGTCTCACGTTGACACCAGATTATGTAACTACCACACTCGTTTTAGGCTGAATTCTCTAGAGAACAAAAACCAGTGACACTTACTTGTGTATATAAACATAGAAAATTATATCAAGAAAATGCCTCGCACAGTTGCAGGAATGGGTGAGTGAAAGAAGTCCAGGTAGATTCCAAGTTTGTGGCTTAGATGTTTAGCTGGAGGCTTCTTCTGACTCTTAAAGTTTTGGAGGCTGAAGAACTGGAGATTTTTGCTTTTTATTGGGTCTGGATCCTGCATCTGGTTCATTGACTTTTGTTACTTTGGACTTGAACCAGCAACCTGCCACATTGCCCAATAATTTTTGAAATGATGAGAGACTTGCCATCTGACCTGTCAAACTAGGATTATTTTGACTCTGCAACTCTACGTCTGACTTGTTGACCATGGATTCCTTCATCTCTACAGATTCAGAAGAGGATGTGGAGCAAGGGATATCATTGCTGATCTCAGATGGATCTTGGTTCAAAGCAGAGAATACCAGAATGATATACACTTGTGTTTCATTGACTATGTAAAGGAGTTCAACTCTGTGGATCATAACAAACTATGGATAGCTTTGAGGATTTGCAATTCCAGAATACTTTATTGTGCTAAAGTGGAACTTGTGCACAGATCAAGAAGCAATTGGGCGAACAGAACAAGGAAATAGTGTATGATTTTAAATCAGGAAAAATAGGTGATAGGGTTTGTAGCCTTTCACCGTACTCATTCAATCTGTATGCCGAGCAAATAATCAGAGAAGCTGGATTATATGAAGAATATTGCATCCGGATTGGAGGAACACCTATTAACAACCTGCAATATGCAGATGACACAACCTTACTTGGGGAAAAAGCAGAGGAACTGAAGCACTTAATGGTAAAGATCAAGGATTGCAATCTTCAGTATGAATTGCAATGTGATATAAAGAAAACCAAAAGTTTCACAATTGGGAATGTTATGATAAGCAGAGAAAGTATGTCCAAAGCACCAAACTTTCATCATCTTTGCTTTTAATGAGCATTTTAAGGATCATTCTGTACTTTTTACAAGACAGATTCGTTTGTTCTTTTGGCAGCTCCTGGTACTTTCAATATTCTTTACCGACATTAAAATGCAGATACATTAATGTTTCTTCAGTCTTCCTTATTCATTTTTTCAATTTTCACAATAATATGAAGCTATTGAAAATACCATGGCTTGGGTCAAGCATACTTTAGTCCTCCAAGACATCCTTGCTCTTTAACACTTTAAAGAGGTCCTGTACAGCAGATTTGAATGCAATATCTTGATTGCATCACTGCTGCTTCACTGAATGTTAACTGAGGATCTGAATTAAATAATCTCCTTAATGACATCAATCTAGTTGTTGCTGTAATGCCATAACTAGATAAATATAAAGCTATTTATAGAGGTATAGCTAAAGGCATATATATGTAAACATAATAATTTATAATAAAAGGGATAGAGGACAATTACATATATATTTAATTTTATGTGTTAAGTATTAAGATAGCAGACAAACTTTTGGACTCTACTCAAGGCCTCCTTAAACACAAGAACTTTTTTTCTAATAATCTGGACCTCTTTGATACTTACCTTCCTGACATGATCACTGAAGACAAAATGGGTGTATAAGTAAATGTGGTGAAGAAAGTGGATGGTGCCTGGCTACCAAATGATATAGCATGTGGGGTCTTAAAGGCTTGAAGTTAAACAAGCAGCCATCTAGCAGGGAAGCAAATAATCCCACATGGAAGAAGCACACCAGCCTTTGTGATCAAGAGGTGTCAACTGGATCAGGTATCAAAAGATCCAAAACCAACAATTATATTGATGTAAATTAGGGGGGTTGGAGTGGAGCTCCAAAGCCCATCTGTAGACATTTGGCCATCCCCCCACAGAAGGGTTAAAAGGAAGTGAAAATTCAACAAGGATGCAGTATAGCACTGATGAAACATGCATCATTCCTCTAGTTCCTGGATGCTACTCCCCCACAACATACATTGGTACAGATAAGGACTCTAGCCCCCAGGAACAGTAGTGGGAGTAGCGATATCATGAGGGTAGGGGATAGTGGAGGTGGGGGAATAGGAAGGGGTATAAGGTGGAACCCATCACAAGGTTGGATATATAGCCTACCCTCCAGGGGATGAATAACAGAAATGTGGGTGAAGGGAGACAACAAACAGTGTAAGAGACAAAATAACAACAATAATATATAATTGATCAAGGATTCATGAGGGTTGGAGTGTGGTGGAATGAAGGGAAAAAAGAGGAGCTGATACCAAGTGCTCAGTAGAAAGAAAATGTTTTGGAAATGTTGATGGTAACATATGCACAAGTGTGGTTGATGCAATTGAATGATGGATTGTCATAAGATTTGTAAGAGTCCCCCCATAAAATGATTAATAAAATAAATAAAAATAAAATTTAAAAATAAATAATTCTAATTTGGAGTTTAATACATATTTTCCTGTATTTTTATGCAAAGTTGTAAAGTTGTGTCCATTTAAAGCAGATTTTGTATTATATATAATATATAATGCAAAATCTGTTCTAAATATATATATACACACATACAAAAAGTTAATTCCTAGAATGTAAAGTTGGTGACAATATTATACAAAAAATGAACCTCTGGTCAATTTCAAATCTGCATAATATTTTAATGCAGTTTAGGTAGCTTTTATAAGGCCAGTTATCCATTGAAAGCACAATCTAAATTGTCAACAGAAATTTTCTACAAACACAAGTTGGAACTCACAATAGTGTTTCATGACCAGTATATTTCAAAAATGTAAATCAAGGATTCCAAACTCTAAATCATGATTTTCTTTCAACAACATGCCTTTGCTTTACACACTCATAGAGAATAGTTACTAACATTCTTAACCTTGGACAGCATGTGAACGGTTTCCCAGCAGCTGAAGAATGACTGAACACACTGTTGCTCCTTTTCAGGCCGTCCCACTTTACAAAGGAACCATTCTGGGTCCACACGTACCTGATGGTAGAAGTGCAGCTGGGACCTTAGAGTGTGTGAGTGAATAATCTTTCTGTGGGTTGAGTTGCACCCAAGAACAAAGTACGACCTGAACTTCAGAATGCCGTCTCTGTACTCTCTTTAAGGAGTTTTATTTATCTTTAGGTTAAATAACATTCTAGAATATGTAAGCAAAATCCCTGAGGTACCAAGTGTAGTAGGCAGAACATATCACACAAAAGTGAAGGTTGTATTAAGCATGTTGTGTGCCTTGTGTTCTATGAACATTTGGGAATCATATGTATTTTCAAGAGCAAATTAGATGTTTTTGCCAAAAGCGATATTTTTATCCAGGAATGTTATGCATCTGGAATGTGAAAGTAAATTTTCATCAAACATAGCTGATCTGTTAAAAGGTCAACAGAATTATTCCCCACCCTACACCATTGGCCTTATGATCAAAGTTCACTGTGTACTGACATTTTAAAAATGAATGCCACAAAAATGTATTCATTTACTGTCCTCCTGAGTTTTGATTCTACAGGGAAAACGAGTTGTCTAGAGCTGCTATCTTTTGATTCATGAGTCAGCATTCACATTGCAATTGTTTGCTCCCCACGCCACCTCCCCCAACCTATTTAGTGAAGAATAGAGCTCAAAACACGTAACCTCAAAAATATCAGCGTCTCTGTAAAATGTACTCCATCAAAGCTATAATATTCCATTGTATTTGTGGAGAAATAGAGCACAGACTTAAATGTCAAAATATGTGTATATAATTGCAAATACAGTATATAATAAAGCTTTATGGCTATAATACTTTTTTGAAATAACTTCAGAAGTTTTAAATGATTCCCAAAAATCAGACTGATGTAAATGTCTCAATAAGCATAGGGTATAAGTCTCATAAATTATTTGCTTACTTATTCCCATACTTTAGAAATCAAGTTTTAATAAATGGTGAGAAGGAATTTGTAGGACATAAGTATTGAAGAGACAAAATAGTGATCCTAGGCTCCTGGAGTCCAACACGTGTTCCTTTCAGATTATCAGTGTTTTCCATGGGCTCTCTCTCACATTTTTCTTCGGTCTTTCTGTATGTCTCAACTTTTTTTCAGGATTGATCATTTTTAATTGGTTTTATTGAGCTACAGTTAACGCATCATACAACTCAATAGCTTAGTCATGTTATGAAAGGTTGTGCAATCATCACCACAATCGACTTTGGAACATTTTTTTCTTCCTTGTCTTCATTGGTGTTGACTTCCCATTTCCCCTCTGCTCCCCTTTCCTGCCCCAGATAATTATTACTTCAGGTACCGTTTTCATAAATGTTGGCCTTTATGATCATTATTGCTGGGTCCTTATTTTCCCTCTGTTCTTTCTCCTTGCTTCATTGTTTCCTATGTTTTTAAAATTTTTTCCTGTGTAGAGAAGCCAGGACCGATAAATTAATAAACAAATGTTGTTACTGTTGTTTGGTGGCACTCACTCAGCTCTGACCCATAGAGGCACTGTGTTCAATGGAATGAATCACCGCCCTGCCTTGCACCATCCTCACACTGGTTCTTATGTTTGGGCCCATTGTGGCAGCCACGGTGTCAATCCATCTTGCTGAGGGCCTTCCTCTCTTTTGCCACCCTTTTACATTCCCAAAGGTGTATCCAAAATAAATCCATCTATATTTATCCATCTCCTAGTTCCTTACAAGCACTCATGTATTTATGAAAAGACACTCTCTAATGTTGTATGAAGATAGATTTTTGAGTCACCATACTTGTTCTCAGAGCTCAGCACATCTTCAAAACAGCCACTTAAATGTTGACTTCTCTCAAGATCTCATCTTCACCTGAACTCAGCCCTTCTTTTCTAGCTTGATTACAAATTTCCACCAGGGTAAGTGCTGTATTTGGGCATTTCTCATTTATCAAAGGCAATTTAGCTGTTGGCAAATCTCAGGGTTTTGTTTTTAACCCCCCAGTAAATGAAAGAGGATTAAAGGTGAATGCTTCCTTCCCTGTAAACTAAGGAACACCTTCCTTATGAGCTAATGAGCAAATGCTTTATTACAACTGAAGCAAATCTGAAATCACATTCTGCCCACACGACACCTATCAGTAAGCTATCAGAGAAACCACCACCACTTGTCTGTCACCTTGTGTTGCTTGTGTGTTGCTGTGATGCTGGGAGCTATGTCACTGGGATCTAAAATGCCAGAGGCATCGCTCAACATGAACAGGTATCAATAGAGTTTCCAGGCTAAGAACAGGAAACAAAGAAGGCCTCAACTCCCCACTTCTGAGGAAGAAGCCTTTAAACATCGTATGCGTATCTTTGATGCATTTTCAAATACTGAAAGCCTAAGCAAAGGAAACAGAACATTGTCAGAGATTCTGCTGGCAGATGGGCCACTCAAGTCGAGGGCTTGACCGAAGGGACAATGATTATTTGGAGAGGAGTCGACCCTGGGGACCTGAGTCTAATAAGCCTGTGAGAGTGGAGCCTTCGGGCTCTTTATTTGCTGATGTTGTTACTTGGGATCTCTTTACTCAAGGTAAAGAGAAATAGCTGCAAAAATCTAATGATTAGAAATTGGAATGTGTGAAGTGTGAACTTAGCAAAATCAGGTGTGGTCAAAATGAAATGGAATGCATGAAGTTCAATATCTTAGATATTCATGAGCTGAAATGGACTGGTATGGGAGATTTTGAATCAGAAAATCATATGATTTACTATGTTGGGAATAACACAACCAAGAGGAATGGCATGAAAGTCACTGTCAAAAAGGATCTTACTGAACCCAACATGAAGTACAGTGCTATCTGTGATCACTATATATATATATATCTTCAAAGAAACCCAGCCAGTATAACTATTATTCAGATTTATGCACCAAACACAAAAGCTTGTGTGATGAAGAAACTGAAGAATTCTACCAATGACTACCAGTCGGCAATTGATCAAGTATGCAATCAAGATAAATTGATAGTTATTAGTAATTGGAATGTTAATGGTGAAAACAAAGAGGAAGAAAGACTAATTGGAAAATATGGACTTGGTGATAGAAATGAAGCTGGAGATCACAAGATAGAATTTTGCAAAACCAATGACTTGTTCATAGCAAACGCCTTTTTCAACAACATGAAAGAGGATTATACACATGGACTACCCCAGATGGAATACACAGAAATGAAATTGACTACTTCCGTGGGAAGACATGAAGAAGAACTTCAATATTAGCACCTAAAACCAGCAAGGGGCCCACTATGGAAAAAATCAATTGCCCATATGTAAGTTCAGGATAAAGGTGAAGAAAATTAAAACATGTCTACAGGAGCCAAAATATGACCCTGAGCATATTCCACCTGAATTTCAAGAACACATTAAGAACATTTGACACATTAAACACTAATGACAGAATACCTGTTGAGTTGTGGGAGGACATCAAGACTAACTGTATTAGTCTAGGTACTTTGGAGAAACAAATCCACAGCAACTCATGTATAAGAGAGTTTTATGTAAAGAAAGTGTGCATCACGAAAACATCCCAACCCAATGCTGCCCAAGCCCACAAGTCCAACATTAACCCATTAACCCAACACCAGTCCACAAAGTCCTCCACCTCACAAAACAGAGGCAATGATGCCGACTGCAGGAGGAAAGCTGAGTCAGCAAATGAACAAACATCTCAGCCCTAGCAGGGGTCTCCACATGGCTGCTCCAGCACCCAGGGCTGCATCGGGATAGTTCCATGTAGCTTCTCCTTGGGGATGTCTTGTAGGAAGTCAATCTTGCAAGCAGAAGCAGGGAACTGCTAAGGCAGCTGCACCCTGCTGCGACCATCACAGAACAAAAGACCCGAGAACCAGAAAGGGGAGGCTCACCACCCATTTATCCCTCTGCCTCTCAATTAGCCCCACATGTGATTATCGGCCAGGCTGGCATAATTAACTAACTCACTAACATTCATGAAGAAAGCAAAAGGTCATTAAGAAGATAGGAAAGAAAGAAAGAATCAAAGTGGATGTCAGAAGAGACTCTGAAACTTGCTCTTAATCGTAGATTATCTAAAATAAATTGGAGAAAGGATGACACTAAGGAGCTGAATAGAAACTTTCAAAGGGCAACTTGGGAAGACAAAGCCAACTACAATGAGGTGTGAAAGGACCTAGAGTTAGAAAACCAAAAGGGAAGAACATGCTCAGCATGTCTGAAACTGAAAGAACTCAAGGAAAAACTCAAGCCTCAAGTTGCAATTTTGAAAGATTTTATAGGCAAAATATTGAATGATGCAGAAAGCACCAGGAGAAGATGGAAAGAATACAAAGAGTCTCTGTACCAGAAAGAACTAGTCAACAGTCCACTCTTTCAGGAGGTAGTCTATAAGCAAGAACCAATGGTACTGAAGGAATAATTCAAGCTGTACTGAATGCATAAGCCAAAATCAAGGCTCTGGGAATTGATGAAATACCGATGGAAATATTTCAGCAAGCTGAAGACACACTGGAAGCACTCATGAATACCAGGAAATTTGGAAGACAGCTACATGGTCAAATGACCCGTTAGAAAGAAAGGTGACCCAGCAGAATGTGCAAACTATAGAACCACATCATTGATATTACACACAAGTAAAACTGTATTTTAAGATCATACAATAGTAGTTATAGCAGCACATTGACCAGGAACTACCAGAAGTTCTGACCAGATTCAGAAGAGGACTTGGAACAAAGGATATCATTGCTGATGTCCGATGGACCGTGGCTCAAAGCAGAGAATACTAGAAAGATATTTACTTGTGTTGCATTGACTAGGCAAATGTATTTGACTGGTGGGTCATAATAAGCTGTGGATAACCTTGGGATGAATGGGCAATCCAGAACACTTTGTTGTGCTCATTTGGAACGTATACATGGATCAAGAGGCAATGTGAAAACAGAATAAAATCAGGACAGGTGTGCATCAGGGTTGTGTCCTCTCATCATTCTTGTTCATTTTATATGCTGAGGAAATCAGCAGAGAACCTGGTTATATGAAGAGGAGTGTGGCATCAGGATTTGAGGAAATCTTATTACCAACCTGCAGTATGCAGATGACACACCCTTGCTTGCTGAAAGTGAGGAGGATCTGAAGCACTTGGTGATGAAGATCAAGGATTGTAGCCTTCAATATGAATTACAACTCAATGTAAAGAAGACCAAAATCCTCACAGCTGATCCAATAAGTAACATCATGATAATTGGGAAATAAGTTGAAGTTGTCAAGGATGTTGTCTTACTTGGACCCACAATCAATACTCATGGAAGCAGTAGTAGAGAGACCAAAAGATACATTTCATTAGGTAGATCTGCTGCACAAGACCTCTTTAGAGTACTGAAGAGTAAAGATGTTTCTTTGAGGAACCCAGGCGAACCTGACCCAAGCCATGGTATTCTGTTTCTCATCATATACATGTCAAAGTTGGATTTTGAAAAAAGGAAGACTGTAGAAGAATAGATACATTTGAATTGTGGTGCTGGAGAAGAATATTCTAACTACCAGTGTTTTAGTCTGGGTAGACTAGAGAAATAAATCCATAGAAACTCATATGTGTATAAGAGAGAGTTTTATATGAAGGGTAATTATACATTAAGAAAGCATTTGAATCCAGTCCAGCCCAAGCCCATAAGTCCGATATTAGCCCATATGTCTGATACCAATCTATAAATTCCTCTTCAGACTCATGAGACGCATGCAATGACGCCAAATGCAGGACGATCAAAGGCTAGTGGGTAGAAAGACTTTGGGTCCAGTGGTGTTGTAAGCATCTCAGTACTGGTAGGGGTCTCCATGTGGCTTCCTCAGTTCACAGGGCATGTGGCCTATCAGCGTAGTGCCATGTGTCTTGTCCTCAGAGAAATCTCACAGGAAGTGAGCCAAGAGAAAGATAGTGTCTCCTGCCTCCAGCAAGAAATATCAGATTTCCCAGAATTCTCAGGAGAATGCCAGGCCCACACAGAGGCCTCATTGACAATGATCTGTTTGACAGACTAGACTCCACCACTTCACTCTTACTCCTCTCAAGTCCCAAATTGACACTAGATCTATCTTGGAAGAAGGCTAGCATGTTCCTTAGAGACAAGGATGGCAAGACTTTGTCTTACATTCTTTGGGCACATTGTCAGGAGAGACCAGTCCCTGGAGAAGGACATCATGTTTAGCAAAGTGGAAGGGTGGCGCAAAAAAGGAAGACCCTGGACTAGAAGGATTGACACAGTGGCTGCATCAATGGGCTGAGGTATAGGAACAAATTGCGAGGATGGAGTAGAAGTGTGCAGTGTTGCGTTCTGTCGTGCACAGGGTCGTTAGGGGCTGGAGCCACTTCAATGGCACCTACTAATGCAATACCATCACAGAAACAAAGAGAGGCTGCTTTTGTGATTTGCAGGAAATCATCTCTCTATTCTTAAATACTTTGACTAGTACTATGCATGAAAAGTCCACTCTGAGGAGGATGCAACAATCTTCTTCAGTCATCATGTGGGGAAGGTGAGCATCATGGAATGCCAGTTTAATAGAACAAAGTGTTCTTGCATTGAGGGAGTACTTCATTGGAGGCCCAATGTCCATCTGCTACCTTAATACTAAACTTATTAATATATGCACATAGATCTATTTCCCCATCCTCATATATAAATATATTTACATATGTCCATGCCTTTATTTAGACCTCTATAAATGCACTTTGCCTCCTAGCACTTTCCTCTATTTCCTTTTACTTTCCTCTTGTCTCGCTATCATTCTGAGCCTTCATTTGGGTCACATTAATTCCTTTCAGTTACATTACCCTTGATCACACCCTACCAGGCCTCCTATACCCTTCTCACCACCGAATTGGATCACTTGTTGTTCCCTTGTCCCTGGGTTTGTTAACACCACTTCCTTTCGCCCTACATCCCCTTCGCCCATGTCCCCCCGGATCTGTCAGTCCCGTTGTTTTCTCCTCCAGAGTGTTCATCCAGCCTATCTTATTTAGACAGACCAGCGGAGATAATAATATGCACAAAAACAAGACAGAGAAAAACCAAGCAATGAAATTAAACAAAACAACATCAAAAAGCCAATGAAAAAAAAAGCAAAACAAACACAACACAAAAAAAGAAAAGCTTGTAGTTAGTTCCAGGACTGTTTTTGGCATTTAAGAGTGTTTTCTGGTTGAGTCTGATGGGGTACCAACCCCTGGCCCCAAAGGTTATTTTTGGCATTCCCTGGGAACTTTGATGCTCTGTTCCCCTTGCTGTTCTGTTGAACACCCTTACTGTGCTTTGCCTCAGTGTGCTGGGATCAGTTTGGGCTCAATTCCCACACTGTGTCTCCAGTGTTGTCCTCTGTAGGGCTATGGGTCAATAGGGATGTTGTGTCTCATAGCGGGGCAGGTCTTCTCTGCGGATTGGCCTTTCTGAGCAGGAATATTGTTGTCAAGGCTTGGTGGGCCAGGTTGTGCTCCACTCTCCCCTCCTCCCCCTTCATTTGTTCCTGTGTGCTCTGATCAGGCATGTCCCTCTCCCTGAGCTGCAGCTTCAGTGCTGTCCTCTGAAATAAGTTCTTCTGGGGGGAGGGGCAGCTGTCCATGTAGTTGGGATTGGGGCTGGCCTGAGTAACCATTCTTAATCAAAAGTTCTCATCAAAGCTGCTCATCAAAAGGTCTATGGCTTGAACCCACTAGCCACTCCAGGCTAGAAATATGTGACAGTGGGCTCCCAGACAAAAGCTCTGCAGGGCTTATATAAAGAAGCTCTATTGGGCAGTTTTACTCTGATTTGACTTTCAAGCATTTGGTTACTATATCTGAGGAGATACTAAGTGATAATAGCAGCAGATCAGCTATAATTCTTACCTTTACAGGATTGAGGAGACTGGCTTAGAGAAAAAAATGCCTACAAAGCAGAGGTTTTGGATCCTCATGGTCATCTTTTTCCTAGCCATAACTTGCTTTCTGAAGAAATATCAATTTTCTTGGATAGAAGGCTTTATGTTCTCATTTATTTTATTGGGGAAAAGATTCAATCTACATTTTAATTTATTTTATAATGTATTAGAAAACATTAAAATTCTCAATGTTTGTTACAATTTATCAGTTAATTTATTTGAATTTGAAATGTTCAAATTTTTTTTTTTTTTTCATTTCACGTGTGGGGCATGTGTGCTCCTCTGCTACTAGGGGGAAAAATTGTATTTTTTAATGGATTCTAATTAGGCTTGTACAATTATAGTTTAATGCATTAAAAAAGTAATGCTACTGAGAAAATTAGCACACTCATTAATATTGTAAATATGCAAAGGAGAACTGCTTCTTATCCCCAAATCTTCATTCTCCGACCTCTTCTTCTAACTCAGGGGAACTATTTCTGGCTGCATGCTCCTGCTTTTTTGTTCCATCTGACATATATTGTTTTCCTTCTTTTACCCTGAACTGCTCTGAATTACCTGCAACCCAGAATCAGAGTGATTCTGTTAAATTGAAAATCAAATCAAATTGTTTCACTAACCTATTATGAACCTGTTAGTTACTTTCCATCTCACTCAGTGCTAAAGCCCAGGACTCCCAATGACTGGAGTATCACTCATTATCTTCCATTCTCAAGCACCACTTTCTGCCTTTCTCTTCTTTGCTAAGGACCTCTCAAGATTGCTCCCTCCTGACAGCCACATGATTTAGTCCTTCTTTTGATGTTTTAGGGGAAAACATAAAATATTAAACATTTGAAACCTTTAAACCATACTTTTTTTTAAACTTTATTCTTAGCACTTACTGCTTTTCAGCATTGTATTGTCAAGACTTTCCATTTTCTGTTAGTTTGTCGTACTGTGGGAGCTTGTGTGCTGCTGTGATCTGGAAGCTGTGTCACTAGTCTTTCAAATACTATCAGGGTCATTTAAAGTGAACAGGCTTCTACAGTTTCCAGACTAAGAACTGACTCTGAAGAAGGAATAAGCTGTCCACTTTAGAAGAATTAGTCACTGAAAATCTTATGGATAGCATTGGAATATTGTCAGATGCTGAAAGCCTCGTGAATAGAAGCAGAACATCGTCAGAGATTGTGCCAGAAGTTGAGTCCCTCAGAAGGCACTTGACACATGATGGAGGAAGCATTGCCTTCTCAAAGTAGAGTTGTCCCTAGTGACATCAATGGAGTAAAGCCTTTCGGACCTTCATTGACTGATGGAACCCCAATGAGAAGAAACAGCTTTGAACTTCCATTAATAATTGGAATTTGAAATGTACCAAGTATGAAGCTAGGGACATTGGAAGTTGTGAAAATGAAATGGAATTCATAAAGATCAATATTCTGGGCATTAGTGAGCTAAAATGATTGGTATTTATTACTTTCCTTTTTGAATCAGAAAATCATATTGTTTATTATTCCTGGAATGAGAGATTCACAAAGAAGGGTGTTATAGTCATCATCAAAAAGGAGTCAAGATCTATCTCGAAGAACAATGCTGTCTGTGATAGATTAAGATCTATTCACATACAAGGAAATCCAGTCAATACAACTATTATTCAAATTTATGCACCAACCACTGAAGTTAGTAGTGCAGAAATCGAAGAAGTCTAATAATAGTCTAAGTCTGCAATTGCAAAAACATGAAATCAAGATACATTGATAATTTTTTACTATTGGAATGCACAAGATGAAAATAAAGAGGAAAGATCAGTATTAGGATTGAAATTAGAGAGCACATGACAGAATGTTGCAAGTACAAGGATTTTTTTTTCATCTCATATACTTATTTCAACAACACAAGTCAGGACCATACAATTTCTCCAGATGGAATACAACAAAATCAAATTGATGAAATCTATGGGAAAAGACCAGGAGCCCTGGTGGTGCAGTGGTTAGGTGTGGGGATGCTAGCTGCAAGGTCAGTGATTCCAAACCACCAGGCTCTCTGTAAGACAAAGACTGGGCTTTCAATTCCCATAAAGAGTTTCAGAAATCCACAGGGGGCAGTTCTACACTGTTTTATAGGGTCACCATTGGTTGGAATTATCTTGATGGCAGCAAATGGGAAGAGCTGATGGAGAAGCTCAATACCATTAATGAAGACCAAGCAAGGGGCTGAGAGCATTACAGCTCATCACTTGCTCATATGTAAGTTCACATGAAGAAAACTGAAACAAGTCCACAGGCACCCTGAGGGTATGCCACCTAAATGTTGAGAACATCTCAAGAACATTTTTTTTTTAAAATTGGGGACTCTTACAGTTTTTATCACAATACATACATATATCCATTGTGTCAAACACATCTGTACATATGTTGTCATCATCTTTTCAAAATATTTTCTTTCCAGCTCCTCATTTCCCTCCACCCTTTCCCACACTCCTCTGCCATATCCCCTTGATAATTTATAAATTCCTCTTTTTATTTTTGAAAAAAATGTCTCACACTGACCACTGTCTCATTTCAACCACTTGTCTGCTGTCCAGCCCCCTGGTAGGGGGGCCATATGTCAATCATTGTGATCAGTTCTTCCTTACTCGCCACCCCCTACCTTACCCTCCTAGTATAACTCCCCTTATTGGTTCTGAGGAGTTTATCTTTTCCTGACTCCCTGTGTTGTGAGCTCTTATCTTTACCAGTACACATGTTCTGGTCTAGCCAGATTGGTAAGATAGAATTAGGGTCATGGTAGTGGTGGGGAGGAAGCATTAAAGAACTAGAGGAAGGCTGTGTGTTTCATTGGTACTGTACTTCACCCTGGCTGGCTCTTCTCTTCATTGTGGCCCTTCTGACAGGGGGTGTCTCATTGACTACTGATGGGCTTTGGGTCTTCACTCTGCCCTCCCCCCCATTCCCATTAGTTTGTTTTGTTTTGGGTCTTTGATGCCTGATAATTGATCCCATCGACACCTCATGATCACATAGGCTGGTGTGCTTCTTCCGTGAGGACTTTGTTGCTTTTCAGCTAGATAGTCACTTGTTTATTTCAAGCCTTTAAGACCCCAGATGCTATATCTTTTGATAGCCAGGTACCATCAGCTTTCTTCACCATATTTGCTTATGCAACCACTTTGTCTTCAGCGATAATGTCAGGGAAGGTGAACATCACAGAGTGCCATGTTAGTAGAACAAATTGTTCTTGTGCTGAGGGAGTATATGAGTGGAGGCCCAATGTCATCTGCTGCCATAATATTTTGTAAATAATATATGTACATAGATCTATTCCTCTGTCATCATATATACATGTATTTACATAAATAAATGCCTTTATTTAGACCTCTATAATGTCCTTTGCCTACCAGTGCTTTCCTCTATTTCCTTTTACTTTCCTTCTGTCCCGTTATCATGTTCGGCCTTCATTTGGGTTTTTGTAATTCCTCTTGGTTAAATTGTCCTTGATTGAGCCCCCCAAGCATCCTATGCCCTCCTTGCCATCAATTTTAGATCACTGATTCTTCCCTTGTCCCTGGATTTGTGGCACCCCCATTGCCCCTCTCCCGTGTCGCTCTGGAACCATAGGTCCTATTGTTTTCTCCTCCAAACTGTTCAGGTAGACATGCATAGACAATAATACGTGCAGAAACAAAGCAAATCAAAATGAAACAAAAGAAGACAAAAAATAAATCAACAATAGCTAATATAACAAAACAAAACAACAAAAAAAGAAAAAGCAACAGCGAAAACTGAAAAGCCCTCAAACAGTTCCAGGTCTGTCCGTTGGCCTTTTTGAGTGCTGTCTAGTCGAGTCTGCTGGGGTGCCATGCCCTGACCCCAAAGTCCACCTTTGGCATTCCTCAGGGACTCTCAAGAACAAATTTAAACACAAAGGACAGAGACCTGATGAGTTGTGGGATGACATCAAGAAGGTTGTTCATGAAGAAAGCAAAGGATCATTAAAAATATAAGAAAGAAAGAAAATTTTAATGTAAAAAAATACAAGAAAGAAAAAGTGGATGTCAGAACAGAAAATTACTCTTCATTATAGAGTAGCTAAGGGAAATGGAAGAAATGCTAAAGTCAGAGAACTGAACAGAAAATTTGAAAGGGCAACTTGAGAAGACCGAATGAAATATTATTCATGAAATGAGAAGTCGTGGAGTTGTTGTTAGGTGTTACCAAGTCGGTTCCAATCCATAGCGAGCTGAAGCACAACAGAATGAAAATACCACACAGTCCCGAGTCATTGTCACAATTGTTTCCACTCTCAAGCCCATGGTTGCAGCCACTGTGTCAATACATCTTGTCGAAGGCCTTCCTCTTTCCCCATCCCTCCCCTCCACCAAACATGAGGTTCTTCTCCAAGGACTGAATCCTCCTCAAAATATGTCCAAGGTATATAAGACAAAGTCTTGACATCTGTGCCTTAAGAAGCATTCTGGTCTACCAGGGGTTAATCCCCTCATTAGTTCATCCCCATTGATATTGCGAGTAATAAATTCAATCTGAACTGAATGAAATAATGAATGCAGGAGATAAAATCACCAATATTTAAATATCCAAAAGAAGGTTGTAGAGATGGTTTGGTTGTGTCTGACTGTCTACAGAGTTGACACAGCACCAGAAAGAAAAGCATTGCAGATTATGATCAAAATCTCTTTGGTGTGTTTTTATTGGAAATCTGGCATATAAGATGGAAACTTCCTGAGAAATGAAACTCAAACAGGCAAGTCCTAATACATTGGGAATGAAACCAAGGAGATTTGTGCACTGAAGTGCAGCAGTGTCCTGGGAGTGTGTATCCAAGGTTAAATCTGAAGAATTAACATAGATTATGGAGATTACTTGTCTGGTTAATTACTCTGCTGAGGCATAACTAAATGGAAGCTTCTTACTTATTCACGTAAAGAAGCTGTGAAATCCTCTTGCTTTCTAGCAACTTTTAAATACAAATACATAATTTATCATTGAAATGTTTATCTGTAGATATCTGCAGCATTAAATTATGTGTTATTTTAACTTATTGGCATTTCAAACATGGAATCATATGTTTCAGGTTCCTATGAGTGAGCTTTTGCAAGAAGGTGCTATAGAGTGGTGCAAAGAGCATGACACCGGTATAATGACAGCTACTCAGACCGGTGGATAAGAACAGAGCATCGAATAAAATCAGCAGAATACAGACAACTGAGCTCTGATAAGAGTCCTAAAAATATCAAATGGGAAGCAGATGCCCTTTTCAATAAATGGTGCTGAAAAAAACTGGAATCTGTAGAAGAATGAAACAAAACCCCTACCTCACTCCATTCACAAGAACTAATTCAAGATGGATCAGAGCCCTCAAGGTAAAAATCAAAACTATCAGGATCATCAATGAGAAAATTGAGACAAAGCTAAGCAGCTTAGCACAGGGAATACATAGGCTGTCAGAAATAAGGAAGGGTACACACCAGAGGAAGGAAAAATAGATGAGTGGGACATATTAAAGATTAAACACTTGTGTATATCTAAAGACGTCATTAAGGGAGTAATGAGAAAGCACACAAACAGGAAAATTATTTAGTAATGACATATCAGACAAAGGACTTATTACTAAGTTCTACAAAATTCTGCAAGCTTACAACAACAACAAAAATGAATTGCCCACTGAGGAGGTGGGCAAAAGACTTGAACAGAAAATTCACAAAGGAGGAAGCCTGAATGGCCAAAACCTAAATCAGAAAATGTTCCTGATCATTAATCATGCCAGGAATACAAATTAAATCAACTATGGGATACCACCTAACACCCACAGATAGACCAATTCACAAAATCAGGAAACAACAAATGTTGGAGGGGGTGATGAGATAGGAACTCTCATCCACTGCTGGTGCTCTTATAGATAATGTAGCCACTGTGAAAAACAATTTGGTGATACTTAAAACAGATGGAAATCGAGTTACCATATAACCCAGTCATTCTATTACTGGGCATTTACTCATATGAAATAAAAAACAAGCCATGACTGTAGACACCTGATGTCCAATGTTTGTCATTGTGCAGTTCACAATCACACACACACAAATGGGAAACAGTCTATGTTTCCATCAATAGAGAGATGAATTAAAGAACTCTGGTATATACATAGGAAGGATTACTGCACATCTCTAAACAATAGTGACGAAACCATGAAGTACTCATCTCATGGACAGTTGGAGGATATTATGCTGAGGGAAATCAGCTAAGCACAAATGGTCAAATACAACTTGAGTCCACTGAGGTAAGGTCAAGCAGCAGAATAGGGATAAGGGAAAATGTACACAACACACAATTCTCCGGCTGAGGACCAGATACTCTGGCATGCACGAGAACAATGATGACAGATGCATACATCCTCAAACACAAATGCAGAAAGCACCTGTGCTGAAAGGCCTCTCCATCCCCCCGGTCTCCCCCATATACCTATAAGGCCCACAGAGGGTTGGGGGAAGAAAAAGGATGGCAATGTGGGGTCAGGGCGCTAACTCACCCCAGGAGAGGGTATTATTTATATCTCTACAGCAAAGGGAATGCAAGAATAGATTTAATTCTGGTGTGCCAGTCCTTGAGGGTGATGTTCCTACTTCAAGCAGCTCAGTCCCACAGATGACTGCAAGGCCAGCCTCAGCTCAAGACAGGACATCCTCTCCCTGGATGACAGCTCTACAGAGGATAGCCCTGAGGATATAGTTCGGGGACAATGGCTGGTCTGACCTGCCCCCAAGGGCACAAACCAAGAGGGGAGCACAACAGACCAGTGTTGGGAATGAAGCCATGAAGTCCCTGAGGAATCCCAATTGTAGACTTTTGACTCAGGGAGGTGGGAGACCACTTGGTACTCCATCCAAACTGGTTGGGGGTTACGCACAAGGGGACCAAACTGAAAGTCTAAAGGTGTAACGGGCATAGGGCACTATAATGCTCCATCCCTGACCGCAGGTATAGCAATGGGGACGTTTAGGATGTGTGTCTTTCAGACACGAATGCTGAAGGCCAAAAAGGGTGTGCGTGTTGTTAGGTAGGCGGGACCTGGGATATGGAACCCTGAAAGAAAAGGGGACCACACTGATGGATTGTAACATGTCTTTCTCTCTCCTTAACAGAGGGGTATTCATCTGCTCTGTGTCAGAATCCTGAATAGACTTATGATTGCTTGTATATTCTTCTTTTTTTCCTTCCCTTCTCTTTTTGTTTTCGTGTTTATCTATACAAGACAGGCAAGAGAGGTGATCCTGCAGATTCAGTGACAGGACTAACAGTTCCTGGGGGACTTGGGAGGGGAGGAGGCAGGGGAGGAGAGCAGAGAGCCAGTAAAGATGGTTACAGGGGAATTGTTAGGGTTCTAAAATGGTTGGTAAGAAGGCTGTAGCTCTTCTGGTGATATCTGATCAATAGAATTGTATCAGAGGAATTGGTGAGAGGTGAATGATGTGTAACCAGGCTAGTGGGGCAGGAGGAAAGAAAAAGAAAAAAATAGGTATATATATATATATATATATATATGGAATATTTTTAAAAGCTATGTATTTTTTTTTCTTTTACAAAACAGTCTTATCATCTTCAAAGTACTCTCTATTACACTTAATACATTTGTCAAATCTGAAATTCCATTCTTGGAAATATTTTTCAAACTCATCTGTTTGGATGGCTAACAGTACCTCCTTCATTTTTTCTTTACCTCTTCTTCAAATTGCTGTCCTTTCATATCCCTTTTCATTCTCAGAAACAAAAAAGAAAGTTGCATGGAGTGAGGGCAGGTGAGTCAGGTACGTGGAACAAGACAGGCATTTTTTTTGTTGCCATAAACTGGTGCATTCAGATAGCTGTGTGACCAGGTGCATTGTTGTGGTAGCATTCCATAAATCAGGCTTTTTTGGTCACACACTGTTACACAATCTTTTCAGAACTTCTAATTAGAAAGCTTGATTAACAATCTGACCTGGTGGAACAAACTTCAAATGCACTATCCCTCCGCCCCCATCAAAGAAACAAATGAGCATCATCTCGAACTTTGATTGCACTTGATGAGGTTTTGGGGGGGCAAGGTGATGATGGTGTCTTCCACTGACTTGATTGATGTTTGGTTTGGGGGTGTTCAGCACCATGTCTCATCACCAGTAATGACCTTGGGAAAAAGTCTGGGTTGCTTTGGAGCTGTTCATTCAAACCAAGGCATGTTTCCATTTGAACCTCTTTCCTTGGCCAGTCAGAACCCGAGGCACAAATTTCACAGCAACACTTCTGATTCCCAAATGTTCTGTTAAAATTCACTGAACTGAGCTCCAAGATAGTCCAGATAACTTCTCCATGTCTTCAGCAGTTTATTATCAGTCTCTGAGTTCAAGTGCATGGATTTAGTCAATATTTTTGTCCGTTTGGGAAGTTGACTGACATCAGGACGAGATTCGTCATCAATTGACATTTCACCTTTTTTGAAATGAGAAGACTCATTCATACACTTGAGTTTTTCCCAGAGCGCTCTCCTTGTACGCTATGTTCAACATCACACAGCTTATGCAGCATTTTTTCCTGAGCAGGAATCAAAATTTACAGCTGTACATTGTCCTCTTAAATTGGCCATCACAAAAAATGAGGTTTGTGTGAAATGATTTTTATGAAAAAGTTCACTGTGACCAAGAGAACCTTGCCAGGTGATGCCACTGGATGCGCTAACTCAGGGTGAGTTCCTCTATGCTCACCTAGCAAGAAAAATGCATACCACGAAAGCTCTTCCTAGCGGAGCTTTTTTATGGTTTTTGTGTGGTATGTAAATATTTAAATATGTAAATACACAAATATATAGTTAAATTTAGATATGTTTGTTTATATATGTATATAAATGCAAATGAAACCAGAAAGCAAATGTACTTTGGGCTTCTACTTATATCTTACCTCAGTAAAAGAACCGTTTGTTCCAATAATGTGGCTTTGTATCACACATACCTTCCTGATAAGATCACTGAAGACAAAATGGGTGCATAAGCAAATGTGGTGAAGAAAGCTAATGGTGCCTGTCTATTACAGCAGCTATTAAAAGATACAGCGTCTTGAGTCTTAAAGGCTTATAGTTAAACATGTGGCTACCTAGCAAGGAATCAACAAAGCCCACATGCAAGAAGCACACCAGCCTGTGTGATCACGTGGTGTTGATGGGAAAAGATATCAGAAGTTCAAAACAAGCAACAGTTTTTCTCAGAAAGGTCAAATGGAAGGAATGACAAATCCAGGGTGTGGTATACCACTGATGAAGCATTCAACTATACTCAAGTTATTTAATATTTTCTCCCCTTATAATTATGGTTTTTATTTGTTTTACCTTATTAATCATGTTAGACTTGCATATGTTCACTTCTATAATTAAGCTAGTTTGATACATGAAAGTCAAGATAGATAACCCTACAGAAACAGTAACATGAGTAATGGTTCCCTGAGGGAATGGGAAGTGAAGGGGGCGGGGAGAAGGGGGAGCAGCTGATAGCACTGATGAATGTATAACCCCACTCTAAGGGAGAAAACAACAGAACTGTACACAAATGGATATATTGGGTGGTATAAGCTGTGCTAAAAATAAAAAAAAAATGGGTTCCTGGGGTGGGGGGTGGTGTGGGAGTTAAAGGCGAGCTGATAGCAAGGAGTTCAGGTTGAAAGAAAATGTTTTGAAACTGACTGTGCTAGCAATTGTACAATACTGTGTGATGTGATTTAACTATGGAATGTTTTGACATTTGTAAGAGCTCCCAATAAAATGATGTTTAAAAAGAAGAAGGTGTTATAGAGTATACATTAAGTACTTGGTTATTTCTTCCCCATTTAGTAAAATAGTGCTCCCTCAAAACTCATATTACAGCTTTAAGGAAAAAATGACATCTGTGATATTTTCCTTAATGTGCATGCTAGAAAAAGTTACAGCTTCATATATTCAAAGTTTTTAAAATGGCTTAGTAAGTTATATTTACTATCCAGATGTCTTCTAACTAAAAGTAAAATATAAGCAAACAAACAAACAAAACCAGTTTTCCCTGCTTTTTAGTTCAGAAAAAAATCAGAATTTCACTTATTGAAAATTACCAGTTATGCTTCTTTAAATAACATGACTTTGACTCATCAACATGTCACAAGACTTCAATTCATTTGAAAGTTTACTTCCCTTTTTGTAATGTATTCATTGCTTCCTGAGAGTAGCTACTCCCCTAGGAAGGAATTACTAGATTTCTAGAAATGGTGTCTCAGTGAGTCATTGTTTTGGCCTGAAAATCCCATTTCCTGGGGTGCACCATCATGGAGAGTGGCACACTCATTATGAGACACATGCGCGCAGAATTAAAGCATTTATGAAAACTTTTTCCTAAAGCTTTTGGATGTATGACAGAGAAATCAAACGAACGCAAAGCCATTCAGTGGGTATGGTCTGGTACTGGCAGTGGAGCAGACTGGAAAAACTGCAGCCTGGCAGTGGGCGTCATGCGTTGGTCTGGGAGAAACTGTGGGGGAATGAACCCGACTTGGGTAAAGAACAGAGTTCAGAAGTCTCCAAGGGTAGTTGCCAATAATCAGAACTAAAAATTCCAAGAGCCAGTAGCACGGCTAACAGAATTAGAGCAATGCCTGCGTAGTCATCCTTGGTAATGGGTCTGCAAACATAACCAGTCCTGCTAACTCTGACTCATGCGCTCCCCGTGGGTGTCAGAAAATAACTGTGCCCTGTAAAGCTTTCAATAAATGATTTTTCTGAATAGATTGCCTTCCCTTTCTTCTGAATTACCTCCATTTTTTCTGGTAGTAGGTGATTATATTTACTGAGCTATCTAGGGGCTGGTAACTAGCAAAAGCAAATAATTCCGTTAGGGACCCAGGAAGTAAAAGAATAACATTCTGGAGGAATTTTTGTCAGTTAAGACTTGCTGGTTAATTTTATTTAAATATATACAAAGGCTTCACACGGGCCTCTTGAAATCCAGGCAATATTATGTGTATAAAATTAAAAATCAAGGGAGAATAGACATCTTGGCCATCCATTTATGAATGCCTCCACTTTTTTGAATCTGCTTTTATGTGACTCAGAAATATATTGCTCCAAAAATCTCTCATTAGCTCTATTCCTGATTATATCACTTAAACACAGAAACAACTGTGAGTGTATGATGCAGGGCCGGGGACGTTTTTCTCTGTTATACATAAGGCAGCTGTGGTTTGGAACACACTTAACAGCACTAACAGATATGATCATTATTGTTTTCTATGATGGATGAGATTTATTTTTCTATCAAATATCCTCTTGGGTTATTATTGTTGTATACTCAACTAACTTGCTAGCATCAATTTGATTCCTACTCATAACAGTAGCATGGGGCAAAGTAGAGTTGCTTCTTTGGGTCTCAAAGACTTGCAGGCAGTTTCATCTTTAGCCCATGAAACCCCTGGTGGTTTCGAACCACTGACCTTGTGGTTAGCAGTTCCATCCGTCACCCACTACATTGCCAGCTATACTTAGCCATCATAATTTTGTTGCTAGTTGCTTATCCAGTATACCTTTTCTCCTATTAATTAAAATAACTTCTTGTAGATCCTCTTGATATCTCTACACAGACAACTCAAGGGTTGTCAATATACAGATAATGCTGCTTTTTCATCCCAATAACACTTTTTTATCTGTCTCTGTGCCTCTGTATTTGTTGTGTTGCATTATATATAACTTGCTATCCAATAGACACATGCCTATCTGTAGGATCGAATCATTTTTTTTCTTAACCAAAGGACTGACTTTTATGAAATGCAATTTTTGTATAAATTGTTAAAATCATATGGTATTTCTTTTTATCTTTTAATTGCTTAGCTCTAAGGTTAAATTCTTCTACTCCTGTAATAAACAGAATTAGGTCATGATGTATTATTTTATACACAAATTTATGTAATATATTATTTAGGCTTTGGGCACATATATTTATGTCAGATTGCGTTATACATTTGACTTGATTTAATAAATATAAGTGAAGGAATCGTGTGACGCCAGGGTGTGTAGCCTCCTCCAGCTACAAAAGGAAGAAAGTGACCAGTGATGATCTTAGGGAACTCATCAGGCATGCCTCTCCCCTCCACCCTTCTTTTCCGTAGTCTGATATCAACCGCTCTGTCCACAGCATGATGCTTCTCTATGGGGTGGGATAATCTGTTGTAACGGACATCGACAACACTCATCATTGTAGAGGTTCGTAGGGAAGCTAAGGTTACTAAATACAAGGATGCGGCTCTTTTTTCTGCTTTGCCTCTCTGATCCTGGGCCTCTCCGTCACATGGTCCCATGCCCTCTGCCCTGCCCGGCAAGTGTTCAGAAACTCTTCAGCTGCTGATGAATGTTCCATGGGCACCCAGCTCTGCAAGCCAGCCTCCTGCCCAAAGGCACTCCGCTTTCTTCCTTTAGTGGGCAAGGACGTTTGCCACTGTGCCTCACAGTCTTGGCTCTGCTCGTCTGTTCCGTTTCTTGGTCTCTGTATGTTATGTGGCTGCCTGCCCAAGCAGGGATCTTGGCTGTGCACCACTTCTTTCTTGCTGGTCAGAGGATTCTCGGTTCCTGCTTCTAAAATGGCTCATTTTGGAACCAGTGGTGTGACAAAACTGACCTATGTCCTTTATTAGGGTTTCAGGCCTTCTGTCTGCATGGCCCCACCTTATCATCTCATAGGAATTACAAAGGATAGGAAAGTCAAACCGAGTAATTTCACTTAACCAAAGTAGATATGTTTTTAAAGAATTCCTAACAATGTTTGGATCATTGCTGTTGTTGTTAATTAGTACTACACAACATTTTTTGTGTTTGAGTTTTTCAGCTAATTAAGCATGAGTTTTATTTTTGTTGTTGTTGTTGTTGCTGTTGTTTTCCACTTCAATAATACATGTTCTAATTTTATCATTTCCTTGTTTCTAATTTTTTCAGATTTCCTTTTTGCTTTTCCTGGATTCTTTTTCTCAGATTTATTTTCTTTTACTTTTCCTAGTTTTTTAGTAAAATGTTTAACTGTTTGCCTTTAAAAGATTTTCTTTTGAAAATAAATGCATTTTAAGGTTAAAACTCCAATGACAACAGCACGGTGTTGTGAATTGGGTGACAGTGTACAGAGCACATCTCTTTTCCATTCAGCAATCATTCACAGGTTGTTTCAGACCATTGGTTGCAATCCCCACAATGCAACATTGCCTAACTTACTTCTCCACTGTGTTTCCTGTTCCTGTTCCTCCTTCTTTCCTAAAAGTCATGAACTTCAGCTTGAGGAAATGAGATCATTGATCTCACATGGTTCATTACTTCAAGTTTAGGTAGCTCCCTAGTGTTAGTGAAGCCCTTGTAGATCTGTTTACTGTTCATTGAGATTTATACATACAGTATATCAAATCATTCCAAAGTTTAATACCATCCAACTGAATTGCACATTTGCTACCACAATCAGTTTCCAAACATTTTTTCGATATGGACCCCTTTTGCTCTGTGATACTTTCATCTTTCCAGGCTTCTAATGTTTCATGAATACCATTATGTTCTCTCTTTATCTTATCACCTAGTTCGAAGTTCTTAACAGGTTTTCTTGGTCATATGTGTATGTGTTTTCATATATTTGCATTCTTCTAATATATGATTTGTATTCTGGTTACAACACACATCTATGTCACATTGAATTTTTGAAATGTGTTGAGCCATCCTCTGTTTTATAGTGTCTATTTCTGTCTTGTGATTCTAAAGTTCCTTCCACCTAGTCCGAAAGACTGAGTCTTAAAATTATGCCGCAAAGCTTTGGACCTGTAGTGATCTTGGAGGAACTTGAAAGCCTGGCAACTAATCCTACAGGTGGCTTGAATTAATACTTGACTTCACACTGTAGATGTGTTCTACTCTCTTCCTATGTTTGCTGTCCCAAGGAAGCAGTGACCCTAGGCAAATTTGGTTTTTTTTTTTGGTTTTGTTAAGGATTGTTGGTATTTTTTTTTAGCGTCTTTCAGTGAGGGAGGAGGTGGGATGGGCAGGTAGTAAATTCCTTTCCTGCCTGTAGCTTGAGGCAGTGTGCAGGCTGGGGTCAAGGGTCTCATTCTTCACAGTTTTCTTCCCCCTTGCTCGCAGGAAATGGACGCCTGGCCGTGATTGCCTGAGTTAGGCTCTGGAATGTGGATGACCACTAGCTCTCACAGAACCACTTGATGTTTTTAGGTTCTTTTCTGTGTCTGATCTAAGGACATTTTAATTTTGTTTTTGATTATGCTTTGTCATTTTGGATTTCTTCCCTCCTAAATTACATGTCTATGAGTACAGATATGAGGGCACTGAAGAATTAAAATCCTGCATTATATCTAACTTAGATGCTTTTATCTTTAAAGTATTTGAAATTATTTTTATTATGTATGAGGTGAACATGTGCCTTCTGTTATTATTTTTAAATGTATTAAACATATCACATTTAATGGATAAAATAATTCATCTTGTAAGATTTAAAATATCGCAAATTGGTAGCCTCAGGTTGAATTTGGTTTGGGATTCACAGTGCATTTTTCTTTCTTTTGGAACTAAAATAGTCTTGAAAGGAACATGGTCTTTATAGTCTGATCAATTTGAGGTGTCGTCCATTAATATGGGTCTGCTAGCCATAATTCTTTAGGTGATGTATTATTATAATTCTGGCCTCTATGCCTGTGGCTATAATCCCATTTTGGAAGAAGTTCTCTGCTATGCTAATGGACAGGATTAAGTCCTAACCTTAGCTGAAGGTAAGAATCACTTCACACCCTTTGTTTCCTTGGGTGGTATAGTGGTTACTGTTGGCCTGCTATGCATATGATGGGCAGTTCAAAACCACCTGCAGCTCCATGGCAGAAAAACTGGCCTTTCTACTCCCATAAACAGTTACAGTCTTGGAAACTTAAAGGGGATCTCAATGAGTCAGCATTGACTTCATGGCAGTGAGTTATTGTGTTAATTTGAGTACATTAGAGAAACAAATCCACAGAAACTCATATGTATAAGAGAGAGTTTTATATAAAGGGTAAGTACACATCAAGAAAACATCCCAACCCAGCACTGCCCAAGCCCACAAGTTCAACATTAACCCATATGTCCAACACCAATCCGCAAAGTCCTCCTCCAACTCACAAAACACACACAGTGATGCCAACTGCAGGAGGAAAGCCAAATCAGTGAATGTGGAAGCTACTCAGCACCGCCAGGGGTTTCCACACAGCTGCTCCAGCACCCAGGGCTGCACCAGGGTAGGTCCATGTGGCTTCTCCTTGGGATGTCTTGGAGGAAGTGAGCCTTGCCAGCTGAAGCAGGGAACTAGCTAAGGCAGCTGCACCCTGGTCCGACCATCAGAGAGCAAGAGACTCAAGAACTAGAAAGGTGAGGCTCACCGATCCATTTATCTCTCTGCCCTTCAATTAAGCCCACATGTGTTTATTGGCCAGGTTGGCACAATAAACTTTAACTATCTCAGTTGTGGTCTGCTAAAAGACAAAAGCCACACCTCTATCCAAACTATTGCTAGGTGTATAAAAGCCTTCTCTAACACAGAGAAATTCCAGTCATCATCAGAAGAAGTGCACCTTTGAGATCTCTGTCTGAAGTGGGGGTGGGGGTGAGGGCGAGACCAGAGCCACCAAAGACAGTGACACAGAGACTATCGGACAGAGCAAAGGAGCGAGCCTGAGCATGGAGGTCTAGGCAAGGGAGTCACGAGAGACAGAACAGAGAAGCAGCACGGAGACAGAGAATCAGGAGGCTTCCTGGTCCAAGGAAGCATTGGTCAAGGGACTAGTAGTTGGTTGAGTGGCTGAGGACTGTAGAGAGTCGTAGCTGCTGTCTGAGGAGAAAGGTTGCTTGCATCAATGAGTGTCCTCTTACTGTTTACTGATCATGACTCGTGGTCACCTAAGATATCCCCTTAATTGTGAGAAATGTCTGTGAGCTCTGTGTGGAGTGCATTAAGAGGAATAGTTGGTGTCCCAATAGATAAAAGAGGATGGATGGTGAAGGTCTGTCCTGCCTGCCGGCAATTGGGAAGCCAGAAGACATCAGATAGAGCCCATCCTCACCATGTTCACAGCAGTCTGCGAGCTTTCCTCTTGTTATGTAACTCACTTCACTCCTTTGTGTACTTGACTTGACTGAAAAGACACCCTTAAGTATACAATCCCTGAACTTTCGGATTTATTGTTGTCATTATGGAGGCTTTAAAATTTTTTTTACCTCACAAAATATCTTTTCCTACAAATGTCCTTGCATATAGCTTTCATCTCCTCAGACTGCAGATGGTCTTGGCAGAAGAAATGGTTAAAGGGGCTTGTCTAAAATTTTGCAGTAAATCCTCTGAGCAATAAATGATTTTGTAAAGATTACTAAACCCCGCTTGGCCTTTTCCCAGTTAACATGAGAGAAATAGATGATCTGACCTTTGAGAGTCATTCATACATGGTTGTCCTTATAGTCTGGATCTGAATAAATAAGTAAAGATATTAATAGCAAATGACACTGGGGAGAAACTAACATATGGTGTGTATCTGGGTGTGATGCTTTATCTAATCCTGTTAATTTTAAAATCTTAAGAAACCATTGGTGAGAGGAAGGCAAGGTGAGGAACGTATTAATTAAATGGGCAAATGATGCTCTATGAGGAGATGGGGCACATATCAAGAAGAGACTAGTCAGGTGCGGTTTATTAGGTATGCATAGCCAAGAGCAAGTGAAAGGGACTTGCTGACTGGTGCATGCATGGTATTTGTTATTCTAGCAAGAATTGTTCTTAATGAGCCAGATTCTCCCATTGTTAAATTGTTCCCTGAGTTCTTTCCGGCTGCTGGAGTACCGTGCCCTGGAGTACCCAAACTGCCTTTGATGTTACTCTAATGTCCCAAATGTTATACCTCTCGAAGTGTGGTTTAGCCAGTTGAGAAGATCTGATTCAATTTAATGTTCAATTTTAGGTATTAGGGGAGTTTACATGCTATTTTGTTTTCTCCCTGGAGGGTTATATTAATTGCAAAAGGAACATTGAAGTGGTAACACACTTAGCATTATTTATCTCAGCATTAGGCACACTAAGGACTTATTTAGCTGGTGGGAGCACCAGAAGCATCATTTTCAGTTTCTAGAGAAATCATGTTTTATTCCCAGTCCTTTGCATTCCTTAGCAAGCATGTCTACAGCCCTAATGGGGTATTCACCTTCTGAAAGGAATACTAAGTATTAATAACAAAGCACCCTCCTTTCCCTAAGGGACCGGGGGTGTGTCCACTTCTAGTCTTCTTAAGTTTTCATATTCGCTGACTTTAGCATGATTTTGGCTATTTTTTTTTTTTGTTTCTTTGTTGTTGTTGTTGCTGCTGATTTTACTGCTGATGAATATTGAGACAATCTCTTAAACTGGACTCAGTACTATTTTCCAGTGCCCTGGAAATGTTTTCATTCAGCACCTATATTCACAGTGACTGTAGCTCAAGTTTAAGATCAATCTATCATAAGGTAATAATATGTTAACCTTCAGTTTTCTTTCTCTTTCTCAGAGTTATTATGGTTTGTTTTTCTTCGGTAGGGCTTTAACTAAAATTACCCTTTGGCACTCTGCCTCATTCTGTTTCCTTGTAGCTTTTAAAGACATGAAAGTTATTTTTGTTTGTTTAAAATTTTCTCAGTTACCATAAAGGAGAGATTTTAAAAAGATAACAAATAATTAATTACAGAGATTCACACGTTTGCCTGTATTCTTCAATGGTAGAAGAGAGTGGATTTTTTGAATTTATGGTTTCTCATTTTCATGGCAGAATGTAACTCAAAAAAACCCCACAGTAGACTCTGATACCGAGCAACCCAATGCAGGCTTGCAACCCAATGCAGGCTTTCGGAAACCGTAAATCTTCACAGGAGCAAACAGCCTCGTCTTTTTGCCATTGTGTCGCCGGTGGCTTTGAGCTGATGATATTGCAGTTAGCGAACACTTACTTACCCAATGGCACCACGAGGCCTCCTAGCCATCATCAAATGTGTTTAATGCTAAATTACTTCTTTTGGTTTCTCATCTATCAAATAGAAACAATGCATATGCATCTGAGTTCCTCAAAGCAGAAAATAATAAATAAGTAAACCAAGGATGCAAAGAGAATAAAAGCCACTCATATTTTTACCACTCAATGCTATTAACTGTCCTATTTTGCATATTAGATATTGTCTCCTTTAAAAGCTTATGTATTTTATATTGTGAAGAACAAAGGGTCCGTACAATGTCCCTAACACTATCTGTCATTTTGTTGCTTTGTGGGAGCCATGTGGTGCTAAGATGCGGTGCCACTAGTGTTTCAGATACTAGCACGGTTCCCTGTGGTAGACAGGTTTTAGCAGCGCTTCCAGACTGAGACAGTATAGGGAGAAAAGGCTTAGGATCTATTTCTCAATACAAACAGTGAAAACCAAATGGATTACAACAGAATTTGATCTGATAAAATGCTAGGATGTGCCCCCTGAGCTGGAAGGAAGTCAAGACACAGTAACTAAAGCCGTAGAGTCCAGCATGCAATAATAGTTAAGAATGATATAGGTCTGGGCAATATTTCATTCTATTGTACCTTGGGTCACTCTGAGTTCAAGCCAATTTGACAGCAACTCACAACATATAATGCTCAAAATGCTTCTCAGCAGCTCTCCTATTAGCTTGGCACGGTGACAGTTGTCTATCAGGACAGCACTGTTGTGATTAGATGCCTTCAAGCTGGTTCTCATTTGTAGCCACCCCATTTAGAACAGACCCAAATGCCCAGTGGTATACCACTGCTCACGGTCATTGCTTGTTTGAGTCCACTGTTGCAGCCCCTGTGTCAATTCAGCTCCTTGAAAGTCTAACTTTTTTTCAATGACGCTCTAACCAATATGATGTCCTTCTTTAGGAACTGATCCCTTCTGATAACAGGTAGATGAGACTAAGTCTCACAATCCCTACCTCTAAACAGCAATCCTACTGGACTTCTTCCAAATCAGATTTATTCTTTCTCAGGCAGTGTGTGCTGTATTTATTATTATGCACCAACATGATTGAAAGGTATCAGTTTTTCTTGGGTGTCTATTCATTGTCTATTCCATGTGAAAACAGAATATAAGGCTATGTAAGATAGGGGTTGGGTCCCATCCATCTTAGTCGTTGAAGTGGTATGAGTTTTGACAGTTTGAAAGGGTTGTTTGCAGCTAATTTTCCCAGTGCGCTAATGGTTTGATTTCCTCGTTACCGTCTCTTTGGGTGTTGACTATGGATTCAAGTAAAATGGAATCCTTGGCAACTTCAGTCTTTTTTCCAGTCACCACATTGGTTATTGGTGCAAATACAGAAGGCAATAGTCTTTGATTTTCATCTGTACGTGCTTGAAGTTCTCTTCATTTTCAGCAGAGAATGGTATCATTTGCACATTGGAGGGTGTTAATTAGTTTCTTCCAATCCAGATGCCACATTTTCGGTTATATGGCCAAGCTTTTCAAACTGTTTCTTCAGTGAAGAGATTGAATAAGTATAGTCAAGATATATAAACCAGAAACATACATTTCTTGATTTCATATCACACAGTAGTCACCTGTTTTGGTCTATTACTTCTTTGACTATGAACCGGTAACACAAGGCCACAACGAAGTATTCTCTGCATAGTCAATAAAAACACAAATAAATAGCTTACTAGTAGTCTCTGCTTTCCAAGAAGATTCATGTGACATCAGCCATGATATCCCTCTTTGATGTTGTCAATGCTCTGCTACTGTTGCCTTTAGTAAAATTATAATTCCCTCTTACGTTACCATTATTTGATCATTTATATTCTGTTAGATCATCTTTCTTTGGAGTGGGTATGTAAAAGTGGTGTCAGGTGGTGTCTGACCCACTCTGACTTCACAAGGAAGGAGAAGAATCAAACTGAACATCGACCCAAGTCTGATTTCTAAGAAGCAGAGGTCAGAAATGACTTCACACTTCAAAATTCCTTACCGATTCAGATATTAGCTGTCCCTCCCAAGGTACTCTGTTTCTTTTCTATATTCTATAATTCATTGCTGTGTTAGTCTGGGTACTTTAGAGAAACAAATCCACAGAAACTCATATATAGGAGAGAGTTTTATATAAAGATTAAGTGCACATCAAGAAAATATCTCAACCCTGTGCTGCCCAAGCCCACAAGTCCAACATTAACCCATTAACCCATATGTCCGACACCAATCCACAAAGTCCTCCTCCATCTCAGAAAACACACGCAATGACACCGACTGCAGGAGGAAAGCTGAGTCAGTGAATGTGTAAGCATCTCAGTGCTGGCAGGGCTCACCCAGGGCTGCATCAGGGTAGGTCCATGCAGCTTCTCCTCAGGGATATCTTGTAGGATCTGAGCCTTGCCAGATGAAGCAGGGAACTGGCTAAGGCAGATGCACCTTGGTCTGACCAACACAAAGCAAGAGACCCGAGAACTAGAAAGGCAAGGCTCACTGAGCCATTTATCTCTCTGCCCAGGTTGGCACAATAAACTTTAAGTGAATCAATTGCCATGGCCACACAAGAGTCATACCATTGATATGGTTGTTTTTAGGTGCCATCGATTTGATTCTGACCCATAGTGGTCCTAAGCACAACAGAACAAAACACCACACAGTCCTGCACCATCCTCACAATTGTTCTTATGCTATCGCCCATTGTTGTAGCCGCATCTTATTCAGGGCATTCCTCTGTTTCGCTGCTCTTCTACCTTACGAAGCGTGATGTCCTTTTCCAACAACTGGCCTCTCCTGACTACATGTCCAAGGTATGTAAAATGAAGTACTGCCATCCTTGCCTCCAAAAAAGCATTTTTATCATTCTTACAAAACAGATTTTTAAAATTCGTTTGGCAGCTCATAGTATTTTTTAACATTCTTCACCAGCACCACAATTCAAATACATCAATTCTTCTTTGATCTTCCTTATTCAAAGTCCAACTTTCACATGCTTATGAAACCATGGAAAATACCAGGGCTTGGGTCAGGCACACCTACGTCTTCAAAGTAACATGCTCTCTTTTCAAACTCTAAAGAGGTCATGTGCAGAAGATTTATCTAATGTGATAAATGTGTTTTTTGATCTTTTGACTGGTGCTTCCATGAGCATTGATAGTGGATCCCAACAAGATAAAATCTGACAATTGCAATCTTTTCTCCATTTGTCATGCTATTACCGAATGGCCCAGTTGTGAGCATTGGGGTCTTCTTTACATTAATTTGAAATTCATACTGAAGGCTACAATACTCGATCTTCATCAGCAAGTACTTCAAGTTCCCCTCACTTTCGTCAAGCAAGGTTGTGTCATCTGCAAGCCAAAAGTTGTTAATAGACCTTCTTCCTGTCATAATGCACCACTCTACTTCTTATAATCCAGCTTCTCTGACTCTTTGTTCCTCATACACATTGAATAAATATGGTGAGAAGATACAACCTTGATGCACACCTTTCCTGACTTTAAACCATGTAGTTATTTCCTTGTTCTGTTCACACAACTGCCTTTTGATCCATGTACAAGTTTTGCAGGAGCACACTGAAGAGTTCTAGAATTCCTATTCTTTTCAAGGCCATCCATAGTTTGTTAAGATCCACACAGTCAAATGTCAATAAAACACAAACATCTTTCTGGTATTCTTTCCTTGGAGCCAAGATCCATCAGACTTCGGCAATGATATCCCTTGTTCCATGTCCTCTTCTGAATCTGGCTTGAACCTCTGACAGCTCCCTGTCAATGTACTGCTACAAATGTTTTTGGATGAACTTCAGAAAAATTTCACTTGCTTGTGATATCAATGATATTGTTCTATAATTTGAGGATTCTGTTGGGTCAACTTTCTTTGGAATGGGCACAAATAGGGATGTCTTCTAGTCATGGGCTAAGTAGCTGTCTCCCAAATTACCTGTTATAGATGAGGGCATGCTTCCTGCACTTCATCAGCTTGTTGAAACCTTTCCCTTGGTAGTCTATTTCTGAAACACTGTTTTTGGCTAATGCTTTCAGTGTACTTTGAACTTCTTTCTTCAGTACTCTTGGTTCTTGCTCAAGGGCTACCTCCTAAAATCGTTGAATGTGAATGACTCTTTTTGGTATGGTGACTCTGTGTATTCTTTCCATTTTCTTTGGATTCTTTCTGCATCATTCAATATTTTACCTATCGAATCTTTGAATATTGTGACCCAAGACTTGAATATTTTTTTAGTCCTTTCAGTTTACGAGATGCTGGGCATGTTCTTCAGCTTTGATTTTTCTAACTCCAGGCCTTTGCACATTTTATCATAGTATTTTACTTTGTATTCTTGAGCTGCCCTTTGAAATTTTCTATTCATCAATTTGATTTCATTTCTTCCATTTGTCTTAGTTGCACTACTGTTAAGAACAAGTTTCAGAGTCTCTTCTGGCATGAACTTTTACTTTCCTATCTTATTAATAATATTTCATTTCTTCATGAATAATGTTCTTGATGTCCTCCCATAACTCACCAGACCTTCTGTCATTAATGTTCAGTGCAGAAAATCTATTCTTGAGATGTTCTAGAAATTCAAGTGGGATATGCTCAAGGTCATATGTTGGCTCTCATGGACTTGTTTTAATTTTCTTTAGCTTCAACCTGAACTTTTTTATGAATAATTGATTGTCAGCAGACTCCACAGTCAGTCCCTGGCCTGATTTTAGCTGCTGTTATTTTATACCCATGTATTTAATTTGGAGAAGTCCTTGTATACAGTCACCATTTGAGTTTCTGAAAAAAGGTATTTGCTATGAACAAACCTTTGTTCTTGCAAAATTCTATCATGTGATGGCCAGCTTCATTTTTATCTCCTGGGCCATGTTTTCCAACTACTGTTCCTTCTTCATTTCCAACTTTTGTGTTCCAATTGCCAGTATTTGTCAAGGCATCCTGATTGCAAGCTTGGTCAACTTCTGACTGAAGACATTGGTAAAATTATTCAATTTCTTCCTCACTAGCTTTGTAGTTGGTGCACAAATGTGAATATTAGCTGTATTGATTGCATTTTCTTGAAGGCAGGTAGCTAGAATCCTATCACAGACAGCACTGGACTCCAAGCTAGACCTTGAACTATCCTTTCTGACAATGATTGCAGTGCCATTCCTCTTGACTGTGTCATTCCCAGGAGAGTAAACCATGTTATTTTCTGATTCAAAATAGTCAATACCAGTCCATTTCAGCTCAGGAATGCCTAGGATATCTCTATTTATGTGTTCAGTTTCAGTTTTGACAACTTTGAATATTCCTAACTTCACCCTTTGTAAAGTCCAAGTTCCATGTACTAGATTTTTGTAGCTATTTCTTCTAAACTTGAATGGTGCTCCATTAGTAAATGAAGATCCAAAAGCCTTCACTCCATTCACATCAGCATGTTCAATTCTACTCTGAGAAAGCAGCTCCCCATCACTCACACGTTGAGTGCCTTCTGAACCGAGGGGCCCAGGATTTGGCATTCTCTCCAACCATGTTTTGTTTTCATTCATTAGGCCTTCAGTGTCTGGTGATGTTTTAACACTATGTGTACAGTTTTCAGTGATTGCTTTCTTCAGAGTGGGCAGCTGATTCCTTTGTGGTAGTCTGTTGTCAGTCTGGAAGCTCCACCTTGAGTGATGCGGATGGCAGCTGAACTACCGGTGGGACAGATTCCGCTGTAACGGCAACACAGCTATAGTAGGACAACAAACTGGCAGGCATCGTACTGATGATTTTGGGGGTTATACAGGAAGTCTATTAGTTATAATTCCAAATCAGAAATGCTCAGGACACATTTCTTCGGGTTAACAGTACCTCTTCTCAGCTGTGGTCCTAGCCACACCTCTCCGTGGTTCTTGATTTCTACTCTGCTTGGGCAAGTGTTGCAAGCCTTCTTTAGTAGTGCTAATAAATACTCCCCAAATCTCACCACTCTGGATATGTGCCAGCTTGAATGCTTTTATCTTTAGCTCCATGAATCCACAAACCTAGTTACATAAATAATGATGTGGAGGCACATAATTGTACAAGGTAGCCTCATGCTTGAAAGAAAGCACTTAGCTTTACTTATTGAGGTAGTTTATTGTGCGAACCTGGTCAATAAACAGACATGGTTAATTGAAGGGCAGAGGGATAAATGACTCAGTGAGCCTTGCCTTTCTAGTTCTCAGATCTCTTGCTTTGTGGTTGGAGGACCAGGGTGCAGCTGCCTTAGCCAGTTCCCTGCTTTAGCTGGCAAGGCTCACTTCCTGCAAGACATCCCTGAGGAGAAGCCGCATGGACCTACCCTGATGCAGCCCTGGGTGCTGGAGCAGCCATGTGGAGACCCCTGCCAGCACTGAGATGCTTACACGCTCACTGATTCAGCTTTCCTCCTGCAGTCGGTGTCATTGCGTGTGTTTTCTGAGATGGAAGAGGACTTTGTGGATTGGTGTTGGACATATGGGTTAATGTTGGACTTGTGGGCTTAGGCAGCACTGGATTGGGATGTTTTCTTGATGTGCACTTACCCTTTATATAAAACTCACATACATGAGTTTCTGCGCATTTGTTTCTCTAAAGTACCCAGAATAACACACTTGTTCAAGTGCCACGAAGCCCACCGTACTGTGTCATGTTCTCGATTTTCTGCTACTGCTCCTCTGCTACAGCCACTTCTCCCGGTCACTTCTTGGGTGTCACAATCCTCTGTCTCCTGGACTGAGAAGCTTCAGCACAGAAACTTGGGTGCAAAGGAGGCACTCCACTCCTGGCATTTTTTTTTAATGGTTGTTAAATCTCCCATTTCTACTTTATTTGATCCCTAATAAGATGGGAAAATTGACCAAGCCTCATATTAGAGTTTTTACAATCATAGTTAACTTTGTTAAAAGCTGAACTCTATAAGTTAATCAGCATCTCCTTCCATCTCTTACCCACAGCAATCAGGAGGAGAGGGAATCCATCCAGTTTGCATGGCCCTACTCAGTCCCTTGGTTGAGGTTACAAAGACTAAGGTTAGAAGAGTCGAATAAATCAACTGCACCATTGAACACAGATATGGATCTCTTCTAGTCAGTTGCTCGAGGACCTGTCTTCCAAATGTCTTGACACAGACTAGTGAGCACCTTTAGTGCTGCACCCGTTTGTGGAAATGTCTCAACTGCTGTTCTTTCATTCCTGGAGCTTTTTTTGTTTTTATGTTTTGCCAGTATCTTCAGTGCATAGATTCTAAATTTTTTACTCTGGAAATGGTTGAACTTTGAACAATTATTTCTGAAACAGTGACTCTGTGTATTCCTTCCATCTTCTTCTTTTTAAAAACTTTATATTGTGAATGAGGTGAAGGTTTCCCGAGCAGATAATTAGTTTGATATTCAACAATTCTTACATATTCGGTTTCAGCACATCCATTGCAATCCCTTCAACTTACCGTCATTTATCCCACTTCCTTCCTGAATTTCATGTTTCCGTCCCTCCTTCTTTCCTAACCTACTAACCTTTGTCTTTGGGCAAATGCTGCCATTTGGTCCTGAATGGCTGATTATCCTAACATGAGAGTGAACGAAGTTCTCGACCTGAAGGATGACTAAGGGCCTTTGGGGGATTGAAACATCTCTCCTCCTGTAATCCTGCTTTCTTTTATACTTTGGAGTTTTGTTCCACATCTTTCACCCACTTTCTCCAGGACCTTCTAACATGTTCCTCTTCTGAGCACTTGGCAGTGGTAGAGGGGTCCCATCTGGTTCTTAGTTTCAGAGTTACTGTGTTTTCATGGTCATTGGACTAACTTTTCTTCAAGTGTCTTTTAATTTTCACCAGCCTTTTTTCCCTCCAGATAGAGGGATAGTTGTAAATAGATGACCGCTACTAGTGTCTACTCACCAAAGTAGGATGTAGACTACTATCTTTGTGAATTATGTTATGCCAAGTGATGATGGTGTGGTCCAAGACTATGGCCCTGATTCCTCAGGCCCAATGTATTTCCTTAAAGTCTTTGGTTATTTCTAAGAAGTTTTCATAACTTTATCCTCTGTATGCTCTGCCACATCCATGGATATAATTGCAGCAAAAGTTAAATATATAGTTCCCCATCAAATCCTTCAGCATTTCAACTTGAGGCTTGGCTTTTCTTTTTCAGTTCTTGCTGATTGAAAAATGCAAACTGAGTTCTCCTCTATTGTTTCACTCTAGTTCTTGGAACATCTCATTATAGGTCACTTTGTTTTCTAGAACTACCTCTGGACATTTTTTGTTCAGGCTTTTCTTTTTTTAACCATATTTTCCTTTTGTTTTAGCCATTCTGCTTTTATGAGAAAGCTTCAAAGTCTTTTCGACTTTGATTTCAGTCTTTACCATCTCTCTTGTCTTTGCTTTTTTAAATGTATGAGACCCTTGTTGTCATCCCACGATTCATCTGGTCTTAAGGTTTCAGTGTTCAATATGACAAATGTATTCTTGAGATGATCTCTAAATTCAGGTGGGACATACTCAAAGTCATACTTTGGCTTTCATATACTTGTTTTAATTTTACTTCCAACTTGACTTTATATATGAGCCATCGGTGACCTCTTCCATAGTTGGCCCGTGGACTTGTTCTGACTGATCATATTAAACTCTTCCATCATCCTTTTCTACACATGTTGTTGACTTAATTCCTGTGTATTCCACTCAATGAGATGTCCATGTGCACTTGCCATTATGTTATATAAAAAAAGGACTTGCAATCAATAAATTGTTGGCCTAGAAAAATTCTATCGTATAATCTCTGGCTTCTCTTTTATCACCAAGGCCATCTTTCCCAGCTATTGATCCTTCCTCTTTGTTTCCAATTTTCTCATTCCAATCACTAGTGGTTATCAAAGCATCTTGACTGAGTGGATGATCAATTTCAGACTGTGAAAGTTGGTAAAAATCTTCAAGTTCTTTATATTTGGATTTTGTGGTGTATATATTTGAATAATAGTTATATTCCCTGGCCTGACTTCTAGTCATATCGATATTATCCATCAATGCTGCACTTTAGGGGAGTCCTGGAAAAGTTGTTTTTGATCATGAATTCTATACTACTCCTCTTTAATTGATAATTTCGTGTACAGTAAACTATATGATTCCCCTATTTAAAATGGCCTGAACCAGACCATTTCAGCTTATTAATGTCTAGGATATTCATGTTTATACATTAAATTTCATTTTTAATGACTTCCATCTTTTCTAGAATCATGCGTCATGCATTTCACATTATTATTGATGGGTATTTAAAGTCCTTTCTTCTCCTTTTAAAGACCAGAAGACTATTAAACTCAAAATACATTTCACTGGACTGCTATTTGAATGAGATGCAGAGTACAACGCATTTAGTTCATCTTCTGCATCAATTCACTTTTGATATGGTCGTGGTGTACTGAGTCTCTTATTCTAGCAGTAAAATGTCTTGCCCTATGTGAAGTTCTTCAGACGTCCCTAGAACATGCTCCTGTGCCATACATACTCTACTCCGAGGAGGCAGTTCTTTCCCGATGGCATTTCCAGTGCCTTTCAATTAGAAGGGCTCATCGCCGGCACTGTACTAGACAATCTTCCACTGATATCAAGACGGTTTCTCTTTCTGAATTTTTTGCAAACAGATAACCAGAGAGTTCTTCTGGGTCTATCTTAGTTTGTAAGCTGCACTCAACTATCTAGCACGGGTGATTCTACTCATATTTGAAAGACTGTTCACATAGCTGCCAACATCACAGGAACATGTAAGCCACCACAATATGACAAACTGGCTGATGAATGGTGGAAAACATGCCGACTGCCCTAAGTTTTAAATATGTAAATTATATTTTAAATGGTCCCTTACACAATTATTTCCTAGGGAATACAACGCACGCAAACATTTACAGTTGTAGACTTGTGGGTATAGGAAGGTGGAGTTGAGATGGAACCTTAGTCAGTTTTGCTTGCATGTATTTAGCAAGATCATAGTATGTAAACATGAGAATAGGTCCACCTTGTGCAGCAAACCAGATCATTTAAAGGGCAATATCCACTGCAAATACAATTAACGTATTTAAGTAGCATTTTATTTCTTTGACTTCAAGCAGTGTGTTTCATTTATAGTGATCAATAGTGGTATAGTTTATAATTTAACTAATTGGAACAATTTAATCATCTAGAGACTTCTTTATCTTAATTTGCTTCATCTAGAGATTTCTTTTCCAAATATTTCTATACTGAGTTACTGGAATCCCGTTAAGCCCAGACTGGATTTCACTGTACTTCTATTTGAATTTGGTGCAGAGTTTCATAAATTTAATTTTATTAATTTTCTGCATGAAATCACTTTTGATATTATCTTGGTGTACTAAAATTCTTAGTCTATCAATAAAATAGCCAAGTTTTTCCTATGTCACGTTGAAGTGGGAAAGACCAGGGGACAGAAAATAGGAAATTATGAGACACACTTAAATTACATGAACTTCATTTTAGCCTAAAACATTTTTGAGTTTGTTTTTATTACTTGTGATATATTTTCTGTAGTGGCAAAATGCATATAAAGATATCAATTTCTATACAAATTCTTGCAACAAAAAAAAAGCTCAAAAGAATTTTGAAAAAGCATCCAAAACCTACGTGCCTGGCATAGAAGCTTCTGCACTAACAAGATGAACTAAAGTTGGTGCAAATCAAATAAAAAAAACAACAACAAACAAACAAAAAGAAAACAGGAAGCAATCAAACGGAGTTCCCAGAAGAGGGTTAATCTGCACTGACTCTGAGAAGATAAGGTAGTAGGGAGAGACAGAATTGCAGCTACTCCCAAGGGGGAAGAGAAAAAAAGATTTTGCACAAAGTCCCCTATCCTTGAAAGAGAAATAAAACTATTTCCACAAAATACCCTTGTAGGCTAACTCCATTGATTAGCTAAATCATGACTTAAACACATAGTTAGTCATATGGGGATAATAGTTACTGTCCCCTTAAATATTGGAGTAAGAGAATTTTAAACTTCTCATTTTCTGAACTTTGGAGTAATTTGTAGTACTACAAGTTGTTTCCCAATTAAAATTATGATATTCCTTCAATGCAATTCTTTACTTTTATTTTAACAGAATATGCATTTTTACTCTTTGACAATTAAGTTCCAATCTACTGATTCACTCAAAATGCCTATATGACTTTGAAGAGACTGCTGGTACTATTATGAAAGTCAAAGGCAATTCTGGTTCAGAAGGAGTGGTTCAGAAGGAAGTGAGGAGAGCTATAGAGATATTCTCTATCATTTTATATAATACATATGGCTCTAGCAACCCTATGTAATTAGAAATGCTTCCAGTGAAGCTTTAAAAAATTATGAACACGTGACTGAACATTTGACGAAGGTCAATGCTTGTTTATGCAGTAGCAAAGAATTTAAATTATGTTCAAACATTTGGTGAATGGCAGAACTTGTAAGTGATGAATCTGGACATCCAGCTGATGCAATTTCTAAACAAGCTCTTCTAGGTCTACATGGTTGCTCTCCACTGCATAGAATAAAACACTAGAGAAAAGAGATAGGGGTAAAAATTAACTGGGCAGAGTAAAAACACTTAAACATTTGGAAAATTTTGTTGTGCAAACTAATGGCATACCCTAGAAGATTTGCTAAGGACATGACTACAGACTATTGTTGACGGGAGTAAGTCTGCGACTAATAGAGCAGGCCAACAATCATAGTGGAACATCCATCAGTCTGCGCTGAAGGGGACAATGAATGAGTGAAAGAAAAGATTGTTGGCTGCCTCTTGGTGTCCTGCAGGTAAGAAATAGTCCCAAAGCCTGACATCATTTGTCCTCCTAGGAAAGAAATGGATTATTCATGGAGCAGCTTAAAATGATCTAAACTGTTGGAAGGAGCATGGGAGTGCAGGCCTTCCGGGTTCCAATGGATGGGACCACCGTTTCTTGAATTAAAGGATGAGCTACTAATTCTGAAGTTTCAAAGAGTCAGAACTTTACCAGCTTTGTTTTGGAATGTAAGGCTGCTATTAAAGCCTGCAGGGAATGAGGCTGCTAAAAAGTGCAAATTATTGGGGTCTGCTGGAATCAAGGATATGGAGTACCTACTCAGATGGACTGGGAGAAGGGGGCTACTTAAAGTCAAGAGGGCAGAATCAACATCTCAAAAGACCTGCATAAGAAAATATAGAAATGGGTTCTTATCGTACAAATCAAATGGGTTCAAAAGGTTACAATTGGCAAGGAGAAAGCATACAAAAAAGGGATAGCCAAAAGTTGAGGTACAGTGGTCCCTGCAATATACACACTCCAGGGCCTGGTATTTTATTTCAGGCAGGTTTAGATACATTCCCTGCATATAGCATGCGACACGTGACAGGCTTACACAAAGGAACATTTCGCTATTCTTTGAAGGTTTGCAAAGAAGCATTAACACGTCACTTAAGTTATTCACAGATAAGAGTGGGGCACAAGATTGGGAATATGAAATAACTGATATGTTTGCTGCCTTCTGCAGCTTTAGTCTGGGAGCTGGAGACAAGTGTTCATTTATCTCAGGCAGAGAGACAGGCCAGCCAATGCTTCGTCAGCTCCCATGACTGAGCCATCAGCATTCTCCCACATGCCATGAACCTTGGAAAGGGGTGATCCTGTCCCATTTTCTTAAGGAGCAAAACATTTTACCCTCACAGACCTGGAAGGTTAAAATGAAGGGAAAGGAATCTTGACCCCAAGTCCCTAGGATGTGGCTGATCCCATAATCTCGAGGGGAGGGCATTGCCCTGATCGTCTAAGAGAGCAGGTACTCATTTTCTAATGATGAAAGCTAGTGTAGATTTTCCGCCAAGTTTTGAGCTTACTTATCCCTCTTTCTTTCAATTTCACCCAGATGTAATTGAGATACAAACTTTCTGCCAGAACCCCCATTGTATTTGTAAACAACTTGTAATGAGGATTTCACAGGCCCAGGAATGAAAAGAAATTTTGATCCAATATGGAATACACCTGGTGTCTCACCCATATTTGAGTTATATGATTCTGAAGATGGAATTTTGGACTTGGAGTTGGTTTAAAGTTTTGGGGGTGATGTGCTGGAGTGATTGCATTTGGCATGTGTCAAGAACATTAGTATGGGTTGTGATAAGAGTTGTATGAGCCCCTAATAAAGCAATTTAAAAAAAAAGAACATGAATTTTCAGGGACCTGTGTTAGACAGGGCTCTCTAGAGAAACAAAACCAGGACACTTATGAGTTATATGTATTTATATATATAGTAAATATAGATATAGGTATATGTATATAGGTATATATATGGATATATAACATGAAGAAATATATATATATTTAACATGAAGAAATAAATAAATAAATATGTATATATAACATGAAGAAATCAACAGCTAATTAGTCCACAGAACAGTACAGAGGGCTCAATTCAACTCACTTCCGTGAGACATTTAATATACTGCCAGTCCTTCAACTCACAAGGGCTGCTGGGTGCAAGTCAAGGAAGCAGACAGGTGAGTCTTCTGTAGAGCAATACAGGCAGTCCAGCCACAGGCCGCAAACAGCAGGGCAGGTCACCACCAGTCAGCCAGATGACAGGGTCCAACAGTCCCCAGCTCAGGTGATGTATACACCAGCAGTGTGCAAAGCAGGTCTCAAAGGAACCTCAAACTATAGTGACACAGTCCACAGGTTGGGTGTCCCATGGATAGGGTAGCTTGCACATGAGGCAGAGAACTAACTAAGGCAGCCTCACACTGGTCAGATCATCAGAGAACAAGAGACAGAAAGGCAAGCCTCGCCGAGCCATTTATCTTTTTGCCCATCAATTAAACTGTAACCTTAGTAATCCTACATGTGTTTATTGGTCAGGTTGGCACAATAAACCTACCTATCACTAGAACCAAATGTGAAAAGTTATGGATGGAATTTTATCTCCAAAATATCTGTGGCAAATCATAGCCTCTATATCTGGGACTATAATTCCATTAGGGAGTGGATTGCCTTTGTTGTACCAGCAAGGAAGGATTAGTGTAGAGTATCCCTTCAGTCAATCTCGCTAGGTAACTAAAGATCATGTTCAAGCCAGGCAAGGGAAGCACCGGCAGTTGTCTGGCAGCTGGCTGCACTGCCACCTGTAGTTCAAACACCAACAGAATCACTCCTGGTGTAAAGCTTCAGTGGACTCTCCAAACTAAGAACAGACTAGGAGAGAAGGAACAGATGAATCACTTCTGAGCGATTAGTCCTCAAAACCTTAATAAGTAAGAATAGCGCACTGTGTAATATAGTGTCAGTGAGGAGCTTCTCGGGTTGGAAGGGACTCAGTAAAACTGGGGAACAGATTCTCCACAAATTCAATTTTATCTGATTGATAGGGGTGGAGCAAAGTTTCAGGATGTATATCTGCTGATGGTGTATGACTCAAAACGAAGAGAAACAGCTGCAAGCATCCATTAGCCATTGCGAGATGCAATGTTTAAGGTATAAATCGAGGGAAATTAATTATCAATAACCTCACATGAAATGGAACATATAAAGATCATTATCCTAGCAGTGAGTAAGCTGAAATGACTGTTATTGGCTATTTGATTGAGACAATCGTATGATTTGTTAGCCAGGAAATGACATGTATTGCTTATCTGGCATCACACATATTGTCATAGAGAACATTTCATGATTTATCTTGAAATATGCTCTATGTGATAGGATAATCTCTATACCCCTATAAGAAAGACCAATTAATATAATTATTAATCAAATTTGTGGACAAACCACTAAAGTCAATGACAAAGAAATAAAACAATTCTACCAATGCCTGAAATTGATTGAGCATGCAATCCAAATGGATTGTTAATCACTAGTGATTAGGATGTGAAAGTTAGAGACAAAGAGTTTCCAACAGCAGTTGGAAAATATGGCATTGGTGATAGAAACAAAGCTGGAGAGCACATGATATAATTTTGCAAGACCAATGACTTTTTCATTGCAAATACCTTGTTTTAGCGACATAAATATCAAATATGTATGTGCACACTTTCAGATGGAAAACACAGAAATTAAATTGATTACATCAATGAAAAGAGTCTATAGAGAAGTCAAAATCATCAGCCAAACAAGGTCAGGGGCTGACTGTAGAGCAGACCTTCCATTGCTCATATGCAAGTTGAGTGTGAAACTGAAGAAAATTAAAGCAACTCTGCAGTCATCAAAATATTACCTAAGCACATCCCACCTGAATGTAGAGATCATCTCAAGGACAGATGTGATACATTAAATGTGAATGACTGAAAACCAAAGGCGTGGTTGGATGAGATCAAGAGCAGCCTATGTGAAGAAACCCAAGGTCGTTAGAAAGACGGGGTGAGAGAAAAGACCAAAGTGCATATCCGAGAGACTCTGATGCTTACACTTGAAAGTTGGAGCTCCTCTTTATGGGAACCAATAATGAAGTTAAAGAGCTGAACAGAACAATTCAAATGCAGCTAAAAAAGACAAAGTAAAGCATTTTGAAGTAATATGCAAAAACCTGGAGTTAGAAATCCAAAAGGAAAAAAACACAGTCAATATATCTCATGCTAAAAGAATGGAAGGAAAAAATAAAACCTTGAGTTGAAATATTTAAAGGTTTATGGACAAAATCATAAATGTGTATTCTGTCTAACAAAGTTTGGAGAAATATACAAATACACCAATTAAATATATATATACACACATACATATATATAATATATATCCACAATTCAGGAGGTAGCATATGATGAAGGCTCATTCACAGCCTGCGATACACAGACAGCACTTCCTGACTTACTGAGAGACAAGAGGACTTGAACTGCTTACTGATGAACATCAAAGACTGGATTACAACTCAGTGTAAAGAAAGCAAAAATCTTCACAACTGGACAATAGCTAACATCAGGATAAAGGGGCAGAAGATTAAAGTTACCAAATATTTTATTTTACTTGGGTGGACAATCAACACTCAAAGAAGCCACAGTCAAAACATCAAATGATGTATTGCACTGGGCAAATCTGATGCACTAGAAAGACGTTAAGTGTTAAAGAGCAACGATTAGTGCCTAACCCAAGTCAAGATATTTTCAACAGCACACGTGACACTGTGGCTGCAACAATGGGTTCAAGCAGGAGAACAATTGTGAGGATGGTGGTGTTTTGTTCTGGTGTACATAAGGTTGCTATGGGGCAGAACCTAACAACAACAACTACAGCTTATGTATCTGAAAGCTCTCTATTGAATAAGAAAGCATGCCCTTTCCCATCTCTCCTTGCTGCTGGCTAATGTAGTTAGGCTCCCTTTTCCACCAATTCCTAGCAACCTTATAAACAATGGATCAAAACATAGCCTGTGTTCTGCACCATCCTCAAAGCTGTAGGACCTTGTTGTAGCCAGATGTCAATCCATCTCATTAGAGTCTGTCTCACTACTATTGATACTTTACATTAGCAAGCATATCTTTCCTCCGCCCAGGGAGTGGGTGGTGAGTTTTAACCACTAACCTTTTAGTTAGCTGCCATTGCTTAAACAACTGCACCACCAGCATTCCTATGGTCACCCCAAATTCACATTTGTTTGGCCTGAGAACATTCTAAATATAGTGTTTAGAGTATATTTAGAGTCTTCTCCTTTTTGTTTGTTTATATTGACAGGACATTTTCATGTCTATTTTTTATACTCATTTCTTATGTCTTCCAGGTATAACCCACTTGAAAATTTCTAGAAATTTCATGTGATCCCACAACTTAGGGAGTTTCTTCAGCTTATGCTGTTTCATAGTGTCAAAATGCCCCTATTGCTTTCATTCAACCTTGGATATCACTGGTTCATTATGCAAGAAACAATGAAAACTACATTCCTCTGGCTGCTTCCATCCTCCAACTAGGTTACAGGAGTCTCCCTTTGTGTGTTAATGATACCTCAGATAGCCTTCCTTTAGAATATTTATCTTATCTGGGTGCCCTGGTGTTGTAGTAGTTTTGTGGGGGGGCTTCAATCCACAGGTTGGCAGTTCAACACCATTAATCCCTCCGTGGGAGAAAGATGGCACTTTCTGCTCCCGTTCATAATTCATAGAGGCCGTTCTCCTCTGCCCTAGACGGTGACTATGAGTCAGCACCAACTCAATGGCAGTGAGTTTGGTTTAGGTTTGGGGTCATCCTTGAGTTCATTTTTGAAATTTTTCATCTACAGGGCCCTCAAGTTCTCTATTCCCAGACTTGTTCCTTGAGTATAAGTATCAGATTTGCTAAATGTTTTTATAGCTAAGTAAATACTCAGCATATAACATGAGCTGAATAAATATTTGTTGCATAAATGAATGAAAAGTAAATGATTAAAATGAATAAAAGGTGCTTTTAAATATAGGTAATTTTATAGTTTTCCAATTATTTCATTAATCATGTTTAATTACATCACTTACATTAAAGTAATCTTTTTTGGATGGTGTAAGCATTTTCACGTATGCGTGCAGGCATAAACACACACATGTGAAGAGACACATGCGCTCTCTGCATCAGCAGCACCATACCACACAGAACAGAGCAGCATAACTACCCACTCACAAATTGGGAAGGTTCTATGTAAACCTGGAATGTAAATGTCAGGCTTGTTATACAACATGATGCTTTGTATTGCTTATTACATATTATTTGAAAAAAATCTGAAATTAATGTCATGTAAAGTTAAAAGAAAAGGGAATTTCAAAGCTTTAAAAGACTGTTACTTAGCCCTGATTATCTAGGGATGACAGCTTCTTAGGAAAAGGGCTAAGAAAATGTAGGTAAGCTGTGAAGGAAGTGACTAGAGGAAGTGGCTTCATAGTGACAGCCTCTTGCAGACCTGCAGAAGTAGGTCATGAATAGTTTCATCTGTGTGCTTACTGTGGAGCTATTTGTCTTGTGGAATTCTGCCCAGCTGACTGCTAGTACAAGCACGTAAATGCAAAGTCTGACACTGATGTCTTCGTCTAAAGGACACTTTGATTCATACATTAAATAAACATGGGTAGCACTATTCATTATGAAATACGTAATGCAGCTATCACTTAGTAGTGTAATTCAAAATTTGCTTCACTTTACTTGGCCATTTCTAACCCCAATATATGTGACTTTGAAATAATAATAAATTGGTTAGACAAGGAGTCAACTGTGGGCCAAAACATGCACCAGGACTTGGAACCATGATGGAACTCTACCACTTTCTTACTTACTGATGGGGCTTATGAGGGCTAGTGAAAATATGTTTCTACTAGAGTTCCAGTTCACACATGCATGGGTTAATGCAGAACAAAACGTGTTTAAACATGTGTCTGTGATCAGTGGATGATTCTAGACAAATTCTCTCAGCAATAAATCTGTCTTAGTCCCATTAGAGTACTTTTTAAAAAAAAAAGTTCAATCCAAAAATAGTTTCCAAGGGGACTTTGTGAGTGACTCCAAATAGGTAAGCTTGATAGATTTTCTCAAAGAACACAGAACAACAACAAGCACTTAATATGAAGATGTTTTAAATTAGAAAATGGTATTGGTCATAAAAAGGACAGAAAAGTTGAATTAGTTCTTTAGAGAAGCAAGACCAGTGAAGCTTATATATATATATATATATATATATATATATATATATATATGCACACACATATATAGAAAGGTGTATGTATATATATATATATATACAAATATAGAGAAGTATATATATCAAAATAGAGAGGTATGTATATATGTATGCATGTATGTATACACACATATAATTTAATGGCTCACACAGTGTGGAGTTACATAAGTTCTGAGTTCATGGGTCAGATGTCAGTCTGGAGGCTTCTCTTGACTCCTAGCTGCAAGGTTTAATGAAACCAAAATCAACAGCTTAGACAGCAGGCTCCTGGCTACAGAGGCAAATGAATCCAACATCAGCAGGTAAGTTGGCAGGTTGCTGCTGATTCCCCAGATTTATAGGCAATGTGGCAGGCTTCTGGCTCAAATCCAAAGAACCAGAGATGGACAAGCCAGATGCAGGACCTAGACCCATCAGAAAGCAAGTAATTTTTCCAGAGTGCACTTATATTGGAAATGTGCAAAGGCCAAGAGTTCGAAAACCAAAAAGGGAGAAAATACTCAAATAGAAAAAATTCAAACCTCATGTTCCAATATTGAAAGATCCTATTGGCAAAATATTACATGATGCAGGAAGTATCAAAAGAAGATGGAAAGAAGACACAGTCACTCTACCAAAAAGAACTAGTTGACAGTCAACAATTTCAAGAGGTTGAACCATATCAGTGAGAACTAATTTCACTGAAGGTAGAAATCTAAACAGTTCTAGTATTACAGCAATGCTCAATTCACCACTGACAGATAGACAGTGTCTGCACATGAGGTATATTGGCCATGAATCTAATCCAGGTAGTCTACATGGAAAACTTGAAGCGTACTATTGAAACATTAAAATAAACCAAAAGCGAGCCCCACTACCATCTAATTCATCTAAATCTAAGTCAATTCTAACTCACAGCAACTCTGTGCTGAATTTCTGAGACTGAATCTTTGCAGAAGATGACAGCCTCATATTTCTCCCATGAAAGACCTAGAGCAGTGGTTCTCAACCTTTCTAATGCCTCGACCCTTTAATACAGTTTCTCATGTTGTGGCGACCCCCCAACCATAAAATTATTTCCATTGCTACTTCATCACTGTAAATTTGCTAATGTTATGAATCAGGTGAGCATTGTGAAAGAGTCGTTTGACCCCCAAAGGAGTCACGACCCACAGGTTGAGAACTGCTGGGCCCTAGTGGATTTCTATCTTTGACTTTGCAGGTGGCAGCCCAATGCCTAACCCACAGCACCATCAGGGTTCTTTAAGAGCACAACAATAGCTATAAGCTTGAAATGGCTTTCCAGATGTTATTTCCTTTACATCCATCCTTTCTACATGAATTTGTTGAAAACAAACAGAAAACTACACCCCACCCCCCCATTTAAAACAAACCAATCAACTGTGGAAATAAGGAATTATTATCTTGTTTTACAGCTGTGACTTCTAAGACTCAGTCGAGCTAAGTGACTTGTGCGGGTGGGTAGTGTGTGAGAGCCTCATGCTTGCCCAGCCCAAGCCTATGCTGTTGCAGCTCACTAGACAGTTGTCATGAAGTCATATTGTGCTTATTCATATGCTTTACCTAATTTAGAACATAGAGGGCTTCTCTCTGAATAGCTATGGGTTCAGTTCTCATAAACTGTCTCCTTCGATGTGGTGCATAGTTGCTTTGTCTTTGAGAAAGCGAAAGCTTCACAGGATCTCATTAACTGCTCATACTTTGAATACATATGTTTTGCTGTTTGGGATTTTCCTTTTGGATTTGGGGGAACTGCTCTGGAGGCAGGAATGTCATGCCCCTTGGAGGAGTGGTGTTGCACACTGCGTCTGGATGGCCACTCTTGAAAGTAGCTTCTGACAGGCCACCCGTTCTCTGAGGGCTCAGGATGAAGACTGTCATTCTTATTCACAAGTACTGACTGGGAGGCAGATCCCATGAACGTTCTGCGAAGAATAGCTTATCAAAGGACATGGGGACTATTTTACATTTACTCTCCTGATAAGTGGTGTTAGGTATTGGAACTTCATCGTTGGAGCAGAAGGTTGCTAATTTCACACGTGATCTTTATCAAGAAGTACTAAACCAGTGAGCAGAGTACGGTGAGAGGAACCCGTCTCAGGTGGCTTGTGAAGTATACAGCCAGATGGCTTGAGCTCCCCAAGGACATCTCCAAAGGCGTATCCATTCCTTAGTCATTAATTTCACATTTTGTCCAACATTTGTATAGGCATAAGACTTTTCCGCAAGGAATAAAAATCCATTTTAATGAAAAAGAAAAGAGTATATTTGAGCATTAGGCTATTTTCAGGAAAATACGGTGCTACACTTATGAAACAGGAAAGAGTAAATGCTAAGATAATATCAGTTCAAAACAGTCCCTAAGAATTCCAGCACCTCACTTGTTGGTTAGTACAAATATGAAGGATATCATTATTTCCCTCTTATTTAGGTCATATGCCTTATCAGTGACTACCAGTAGTCTCTAAACTGCTTGCATTTATATTCTTTTATAAACATGACATGACATTTTCTTGCTCAGAATTACCTTTCTTTTTATTTCATTGATTTCCCTGGATCCAATATGACGCTGGTATTATGTTTTGATCACCTGAGTTCTTAACCCACTTCATAGAGGAAAGGTGTTAGGTTAGAATCTCAGGCTAATAGTTAATTCAGTGATTGGAAAGAGAAGACAGGCCTTAGGCAAGCACAACCAACACCAGAACCATTGATAACTGTCGATGAGCAGCAGGTTGCAGATAAAATAATGGGAGACAGGAAGCTGTTTTTGGTCCCCTATCCCCCACTTCTACAGGCCTCCCCTTCCTCCCCTGCTCCCTAGTTTGTTGCTTCTAACTTCAGTGGAATTTCCTAAGTAGCTCTCAGGGATGTATCACAGAAGGGCAAAGAAACATAAACTGTGGTCGTTGCTGCTTTTGCGTTTACAGCTATTCATTAGGTTAACATATTCTTCCCTCCCTTTTGTATCATCAGAAAGTGGTCCTTTGGCATTATTACCACAGTGCAGATGGCCTGCTTTGATCAGTCTGGCTGCTTCATAGTCCAAGAACAGTGCTGGTTTCTCCCACCTCCTGGCCAGTCACTCTGTTACTGTCTCCTTACCTGGCCTCCTTTCTGCCCTCCAGGGTCCAGCACAAGAGCTTTCTCTCTCACAAATTCTTCTCTTGTGAGCACTGCTCGCTCTCACTTCTGAACAAAAGGTAGCATTTAATCATACATTGCCAGAAACTCTTTGCTCTGAATTTTATCTTTGCAAGCAGACGGTGGGCTTCCTGAAGACAGGGAGCCTACCATACATAACACAAAACACAATTTCAGCTTCCCGAAGGAACTCGTAGCCTGCTTCCTGCTACGTTAATTGTATTATTCAGTTAGTTAATGACATTTAATATAGTATAATACACTATGCCCTTGAAACCAAGGAACCCTTGGGAGCTGAATTAACTCAGGGCACATAGGTCCTCTTTATTTACTGTTTCAATATACTGTTAGCTGTACCATCAATCACGCGTCTGACAGTCTTTAAAAAATGCAGAGCTTCTTCTGCATGTTTGGCCTTGCCTCCCCTCCTCTGGTGACCTTTTGGAAGCAGTGGCGTGGGACTTGGGGGAGAGGAGTCCTTGTCATGCTCTGTCAACTTCTAGAACCTGAATTAGAAAACTCAAGAGGAAGAAAGAGCTCATTCTTCCTGTTTTGTTTTCTTGTTTTGTTTTTCTGTTATGAAGAACAAAGAATTCTCTCCCAGAGTTAAAAAAAAGAAACAACAAAGACCCACAAGCAAACAAACAAATGCTGTGTACTCTTAGAATCACAGTTACGGATTTAAGACATGACTGCTCCTATAGTTCTGTTGTCCTTTTCAGAACTCCCTTAGTTCTACCAAGTCTGAAGTGGCATGGATGAGTGCGGGCCTGTTTAAGGCCAAACCTCCAGGAATTCTCTGCCAAGCTACATTTGCCACAGAGTATTCTAAATGGCGCTTTCCTGTCTGTCATGGTTTCTGGAAGCTCTGAGTTAGGAGGACAGAGCTAGTGGAGATGAACTCATGAGACAGAGCGGCAGGGACAAAGGAATCCCAGAGCAGAGCCACAACCCAAATCACCGATTCACAGGGAATACTAAAGTTTTCAAAGTACCCACATGTTGCAATGCTTGTTTTTTAAGAGGTGTCAGAGGAGAGCAAAAACCAGAAAAATGATAAGCCTATCTTGTTTAAAAGTGGTTCCGTGGTAAAATTCTTGACTTCATGCAGGGGACCAAGGTCTTATTCTTGGCTAATACATTTCATGTGCAACCACTACCTGAGTTATGGTCAACTAAGATGGCCTTTTAGACATAGTTCCTTATGACGTATGCAGTGGTCAGGACTTAAGTCATCTGGGTGCCCCTGTGTGAGGGTAAGGAAGGGTGGAGCTCAACCTACTAATTGCACCTAAGCCTGATGACACCTCTTTGGGGTCTTAAGCCTTTTGTATGAGAGAGAAGGAGGAGAGTTAAGTACTCTCTGTCACTTTGTCTTCTGTCACAGCTGGATCTTGCTTCTGGTTTCTTGATCTCCTGCTGATCCCAGGAGCTATTAGGGACTGTCGGCAGTGGGTTCATTTGGTCAACTTTGGACCTTTTCATTCGCCAGTTTGTGCCCACCCCGGTATCTGCCTCTTCATCCTGATTCCTGCCCAACAGTTTCCAAAATTCAGGAGATGTCTGACTTGGATGGGCCTGAACTTAACCATTTCTACAACTGTGTAAACCAGTTTTGGGTATAAATCTCTTTCTATATATAATACATACAAGCATCAGTGGTTTTGCTTGGGTTCTAGAGAAGCAGCCTAACAGAATATATTATAAGCCTGGACTTTATACATGTGTGGCGAGGGTCCTATTGTGGAGAGCATTCATACTATGCTAAGGGACCAGAGATGGAGACCTGATCTTGATAGAGGGTGTGGGCCTGTGTTTTCTTGGGAGAATCTGTAAGCTCTCACCTTAGAAGAGGGTCTGAACCAGGCCACACCCTTTGGCTCCTTGAGGGCATTTTTGTTTTTACCTGGATAGAGGGTGTGACTTCAAACATCATCTTATATGAGGTGTTTCCAGCACACATCACCTCACCTGGAAAGCCAGACCTCCAATTCCTGACTGAGCTAGAAGCCCTGCTGTGGCCTTTGAACATTTGTGGCTTCTGGCTCTGGACCCTGCATTTGCCTCACCTCTGCCTGACCCATGGATTGTGGAGTGAACAGCACCCCCATCCCACGAGATACTTCCTCAGTTTTGTGAGTTTTTGTAAGATGTTGCAGCTAATTGCGGAACCCAGGGACATCAGGGAAGACACTCGCAGAAGGAATGGGAGTGGAAATGAAGCAGAGTAGCATCATGGAAGAGTTGAAGATATGGAACATCTCTTATCTGCAACTCCTTGAGATACGCCTCATATTAATTCTTACCAAAGAAATTATTTGCTAACTTGGCTATAGCTTCCAGATTAAGGCAGAGTAAGAAGAAAGATCAGTGGTAATCAGCCAATGACCAACTGAAGATTCACAATGATCTATTGCATATCTGGTCACAGGAGTGCTGTGGGATCCAGCAGCATTTTGTTACACTGTGCAAGAAGTCTACATGAATTGGGAGTCAACGTGGTGATAAACTGTTAAGCCGTTGTCCTTTCTTTCTGGGATTCTGCATATACTCAAAATGCTACCAGACCTTATTCTTAGGACCTCAAAGTCTCCTACATGGCTCTTCATTACTGTTCTTAAGTCAGGGCAAAGACTGGTGGGAATTCTCACAAAGATTCCAAAGAAAACAGCTCAATTTTGGCTGTTAATTGAGAATGGCATTAAAGTGGACCAGGATAAAGAGGCCAAGACTAGTCCTTGCGTCTGCCCTAGTGTGACCCCAAACCCTCAGCCTCCAAATCATCCTGCTTGCTGTCGCCAGGGCTTTCCAGACCACAAAGGTCCTCTCTGGGCACAAGCAGACTCAAGGATTATCCTTCAACTGAAAGTATTTCTTTGGACTCCACCTAGCATAGAAGTAGCCTTCCCCCGGCTAGGTGTATGTGCCGTACAGTATTGCTCGGCAGCACGCTTTGCGGACTATATGACTTCAGAGGGAGGGTGGGACTAGGTAGGGTTGGAAGGCTGAGGTTAGAGGTTTCTCAGAAATGTCTGCTTCACAAAGCAGCTACTCTTCTCAGTTTGAGAACGAGTTTGAGCCAATTGCTTTCGTTTTCCTCAAATCTCTTTCAGTGCTTTGTAACTTGTGAGCAAACAAACTGAAACAGAAAGTCATTTTTTAAAGTTAATTTTATATTTGGTAGAGGGTTAGAAACAGGGCTCTGTTCAAACATCAGCTATAACTTGTAGCCCAGGGACTGTGCTCGCATCTTCCAATGCATCTTGGTAATAGTTAGAAGGCGATTAAGGCTCTGTGTGTGTGTGTGTGTGTGTGTGTGTGAGAGAGAGAGAGAGAGAGAGAGAGAGAGAGATCAGTTTCTATTCATAGGTCATTCTCAATGTCTCCTCTCAGAATCTCAATTACTTCTCCTTCTTTCTTGTTTTCTTTTCCATCTGTGTCGTGAACTGCAGACTTGGAAACTCTAATTCTCTCACTGGCCATAGATCACAGTGCCCTTCACTAACACTTTATTGCAGTGTCCCGAGTTGCCCAGTCACCTCATGCTAACTAAATTTAGGCCATTTTAGTTACTATTAGTAAGGCCGTTTCAGTTACTGTGCTACTAGAAAGTAGCTGGATTAAGATGGCTCATCTCTGACTTTTTCATTCTGTAATGTGAAAGATCATTTTGAAAGTAAACTTTCATTCTATTTTTTAAAATAGTTTGACTAGCATCCATTTCACATATTTCACACTTGAATAGTTTGATCAAATCAAGAAGAATTGTGCAATCATCACCATAATCAATTTCAGAACATTTTCATTCTTTTTTTTTTTTAAGTGAAACACAAAAGTCCAACAAAAATCTCATATATATAAAGTTGCTATGAGCTGGAAATGACTGCAAGGCTGTGAGTTTTGGAAAGAGTTATTGGCTCCTTCATTGGGTGATAGTAAAACCAAACCAATTTCTGCGGATGCTTCGTGCCTTCCAACACGCACGCTGAGAGAAAGGACCACGAAACTATTGCTTTCTGCAGACTCCATGGTCTCAGGCATATCGTTACCAAGCCAAATCCAAACCCGCTGCAAGTGAGTTCATTCCAAATCACAGCAGTCCTTTCTGGAATGAATGGAACTTTAAATCTTTCCCGGAGCAAATAACTTCATCTTTCTCCTGTGGAGTGACGGGCGGATTTGAACTGCTGACCTTGTAGTTAGCAGCCTAATGCCTAACCCACAGCACGACTAGTGTTCCCTAGGGAGTCAAAACATTTTACTAAATTGATTTGCTTAATATGACATTGAAGGAAAAAGTCAGTCCTGATTTACAAATTTACTTTTACAGTCTACTCGTATACACTCAATTCAAAACATAAAAGCGACCACAAAATATAAAGTTTAAGGTGTGCCTACTTTTGCCTCTGTCTTTCATTCTCTCATTTTTCTTTTATTGAGGCAAATGATATTTTTAATTTCCTGTAACTAATAACATTAAAAGATAAATACCTTACCAAAGGTATAGTATGCATTTGCAAACAGAGAGAGAGGTACCAAATGTCTGAACTTAGTTTTTGTCACCTAACATTGTATCCTGGGGATTTTCCATCTGCACATAAGCTATAGAATGCCAATGCTTTTTTTTTTACAGTCTACATAGAATATAGTCTATGGATGTCCGTTTTACTACTATAAGTTAAATAGCAAGAATATCTTTGTATGGATGTCATTTTAGAAGTGGGTAAGTACAGCGAAAGGATAAATACCTGGGAATTGAATTGCTGTGTAAAGGCGTTGACACATTGCTTTCCACCAACTCACACCCCAGCCAACTCGTAATGTATGCGGTGACTATTTCCTTGACATGCCTTGTGATACTCCAGTGAAAAATGCGACATTATTAATGGCAAACACTTAGATAGCACTTTGTCTGCACCAGACACAGGTCTATGTGCTTTACATATATTATCTCAAATGAACCACAGAGCAACCTTGTGTGGGAGGTACTTTTATCATCTCCATTTTACAGATGAGATCAAACATTTTGCTTCAGGCAACTTGGCTAGCAAATAGTAGATACCTAAACGCAAACCCCCACTGTTTTCTAGTTAATTCTGACACAAATTGACCTTGAGGACAATGTGAAACAGCCACATAGGGTTTCCAAAGGTATAGATCTTTCCCGAAGCAGACCCCCACACCTTTCTGACCCTTCGGTTAGCAGCTGAAGCCTTAATCACTGTGCCACCAGCCTCGCGTTAACTACTCTGTTTGAAATAGAAGAATTGATCATGAAATAAATGTTCCATCATTGAATAGTGATGATAGTCGTACCCTTCCATCACCACCGTGCTTGTCCCTCTTGTCTAAAGTATCCACAGTCCCTTCCCATCGTTCCTTGAGGTTTCAGCACCTGGATCACTACACTCATAATTTGGTGTGAGAGATACCAATAGTCATGCACGTATACCCTTTATTACAATAGTCCTTTATTTTTCACTCAACAACGGTCCTAGCTCAGTCCTATTCTCTTGTGACAGTAACCATGATTCATCTTACTCTCTTCAGTGACTGCAATAATGTCAATTTCAAGTATTCCATTTGTAGACCAACGGGTCAAATTTTTCCCTATCCCTCTTTCTAATTTCACCAGTTCCATGATTCCCCTGACCTACATTCTGTGGTCCTACCATTTCCTCACTGGCCACTCACACAGTTTCCCTTACACACAACTCCATGCTGACTAGCAGCCCTAGACAGTAGCTTGACTGTATAGCTCACCATTACTATCACGCTCACATACGTGACTGCTAGCCTCCTAGCTCTTTATCTGATCCCTTCCCCTTCTTAAATGTATTTTCAAAACAAGGGACTCTATCTTACTGTACGTTAAAGTAAGTCACTTGTCAGTTGAATACTCTCCATTGTCTCAGGTAATGGACCAAAGGCATTCATTTGAACAGAACAAGGGAACACTGCATGGTGCTCAGTTTGGACAGGTGGAAAGCACTGTTGCTCACCCCACTTATTCAAACTGTAGGCTGAGGAAGTAATCTGAGAAGCTGGACTGTGTGAAGAAGGATGCGGCCTTAGTGTTAGAGGGAGGCTTATTAACTACCTGAAATATGTATTGAAGCACTTCCTGTTGATCAAAGACTGTAGCCTTCAGCATGAATTCCAACTGGATGTAAAGAAAAAGAAATCTTCACCACTAAATGATTGAGGTGTTCAAAGGTTTTTGTCTTGCCAATGCCCTTGGAAGTGGTAGTCATTAAGTCAGACTTTCCCAGGAGAGTTGTTTTTGTTGTTAGGTGCCATTGAGTTGGTTTTGACCCACAGTGACCCTGTCTATATACAACCGAAGGAAACATCCCCCCCTCCTGTGCCAGCCTCACAGTTGTTCTTATGATTGAACCCATTGTTACAGCCATGGTGTCCATCCATCTCATCAAGAGCCTTCCTCTTATTCCAACACACCCCTCCACTTTACCAACCACGATGTCCTTCTCCAGGGACTGTTCCCTCCCCATCACATGTCTCACTGTCCTTGCCTCTGAGGATCACTGGGGCCCTGGTTCTTTCAAGACAGACCTGTTTGTACTTTGTCAATCAGTGGTACTTTCGATATTCTTCCCTGGTGCTCATTCAACTGCAGCGATTCTTCTTCAGTCTTCCTTATTTAATGTCCAACTTTCAGGTGCATTTGAGGAAATTGAAAATAGTATGGCTTGGGTCAGGCACACCTTAGTCCTCAAAGTGACACCCTTCCTTTTCAATACTATAAAGAGGTTTGTGCAGCAGATATACCCAATGCAATGCATCTTTTGATCTCTTGACTGCTTCCATGTTTCAAGGGAAATAGGTTTAAGAAATCAAATCAGTGGCCTAAGACCTTGAAGAACAAGGATGGCACTTTCAGGCCTAACATGCACTTGTTCTTTGTAATTGCCTTATAGGCATGTGGAAATTCTACATTGAGTAAAGGAAGGGCAAATAAGAATCGGGGCATCTGAATTATGGTGCAGGTGAAGAGTCTTGAAAGTTCTATGGACTTCCATAGGAGCAATCAAATTTGTCTTGGCAGTACAACCAGAATGTTCCTTTAAGCCAAGATGTCCAAACTTCATCTCAGCTATTCAAATATGTTATCAGACAAGACCATTCCATGGAAAGGGCATTATATTTGGCAAAGCAGAAGGTCAGTGGTAGAGAGGAGGACCTTCAACAAGCTGGATTGGCACAGTAGCTATCACAATGGGCCAAAATATGAAAACAATTGTGAGGGTGGGGCAGGAGCAGGCAGAGTTGCATTCTGTTGTACATTGGATCACCATGAATCACAACTGACTTGAAGGTAGCCAATAGCAATCGCAATGTTTCAGGACAGAGGTGCAGGGTTTCAAATGGCTTCAAAGTCCTACACAGTTTCTCTGTTTCACGCCACTGTCCTTCTGCACCATGCTGATCAAGTCACAGGGGCTTCCTACCCTTCCTTTAACATGTCAGAGCTGTTTCGTCATGGAAGTCGATATTTGCTCTGTGCCTTTGTCTGGAACATTCTTATTCCACTAGTGTTGCAAGTATGATATTTTAACTCACAAAAGTACAAATATTCACTTGACTTCATTTGCTCATAAACAACACAACACAGTCCACTCATCAGTGGAGCTCTCCATCGGATTTCAGCTCTGAAAGTGGTACCTTTGAGACCACCCCCACGCCTTCCGGAGGCCTGAAACACTCAATTCCACAACTTGCCCAGTGAACCCGTCCTGAGGATTTTAGAGATGTTGTCAGGGGATGTTAAAAACACAAATATCTCATCTCTTGTCCATAATTAACCTGCTCTTTTCTTCCCGATAACCTGTTTCTTTGGAGCCTTTTCTTCTTGGGAAAGTATTCCACCACAGCAAGTGAATATCGGTTATTACTCTGGTCTGCCCACCATGTGCAGAAAGGATAGTTGCAACCCACAACTGACCCCAGAACACAAGGATGTTGGTCAAGGATGAAACAGCTGCTGGAAGGATGTCACCAGACCAACTCACTGAACATCTACAAGTGCAGAGTGCAGCAAGCCACATCCTGGCCAAGGATCACAACCCCGCCCCAATGCACAGTCACGATCCCGCCTCAGAAATCGGTTACGTGTTCCTAATCTCTTCAATCTACTTCCTGGCACGTGTATAAAACTGCAAATCCTTTTCCTTTGGGAGGGAGAGGTTAGACGGGAGGAGGTGCTTGCCTTGGGAACTCTACTGCTGGCTTGCTCTGGATCATGCTTTCCCCTTTCACTTCCATCCAATCTCTCTCTCTCTCTGTGTGTATGTGTGTTAAGCCATACTGAGTGAGACCTGCATTGGTCACAATTCTGTCCTCCATTTCCTATCCTTCTTCTGATAGGTTGCATGAATTATTTTCTGGATGGTAGATGGGAGAATTATCTAGAGACTTGACATACGTAGGGGAGTGGGGAATGCATTTGTTCCAGGGAAGTAGGCTCTGTAGAAGTGGGTTTTTGCTTTTTAAGGTTTGCTGCTAATGTATACTGTAATGCTTTAAATGTATACATTCATATTATTTATAGAATTCATCTAAAATAGCAAAGAACTTGTGCATAGACAGTGAATTATTTAATGTGGCTCTTCTAGCCCAAGTCTCTAACTCCCACCAAGTGACCTTTCAAGGGTCTGGTGAGAAGGTGGGGGAAGATACTGATAGGATTCACCTGTGAGTAATGGAAACAGGATCCCCTGGACTGCCAGTCTGCTGTGTATAAAATGAAGCCCCCGAGAAACAGGAGCAGCGGTTTCTTTACCAGCAAGACTCGGGACTGGAGCTTGTCCTGCGATCTCTGCGCATTCCTGAGATTTCGCACATCGAGCCTCCCAGATCCAAAGGAGAGTTATAACATACAAAGAGCAGCAGCAGAACTGGGAGTCAGAGCATGGAACAGAGTGATGGCTTCCCAACCCAGAGTGCAAATAAAACTGAGAGCTTCTATGCAGGAGGCTGGCTTGCAGAATTGAGTGCCTCTGGACACTTAATTGGGGTAGTTGGGCTTGCTGACCCTCAGGGTTTGAGCTGAATGCCTTCAGGTTGAAACGTATAGTGGAGTGGTTTGCCCTTTGGGCATTTACCATCAGACCTAAAAAGCGTTGTGCTATGTCCTGATAAGCAACTCAATCCTAAGCATTTTTCAATGGCATTATAACTCGCTTGTTTCTTAATCAGCTTTTTAATCATAAATATTATCGGTGAGTTCTGTGTAGCCACTGCAATGGATATTAGAACCCAGAGAAGTATGAGAATATCAACTTAGACAACATATCTGGAAACAACTTCAATGTCCATAAAAAGGAGATATTTTGTGTTTTAGTTACTCAACGATACGTTGCATAGTCATTTAAAAATAACAACGTATATATGAAAGTACAACGTACTGGCAAAAGAACACACACATCTATCTTAGGAGAAGTACAACCAGAATGCTCCTTAGTGGCAAAGGTGGTGAGACTTTGTCTTATGTCCTTTGGACATGTTCTCAGGACAGATCAGTCTGGAAAGTGACATCAGGCTTTGTGAAGTGTAAAGTATACGGGGAGTGAAAAAGAGAAAAGCCCTTAACTAGCTGGATGGACACAGAGCAAGCAAGAATGGGCTCAAACATAGGAACCCTTGGTGCAGGGCTGGCCAAGATTTTGTTCAGTTGTGCATGGGCTTGTCATGAAGTTGGAACCAACCTGATGGCACCCAACAATGTATGGAAGTGCTGATATGAACAAATTAGCATGCATTTTTAAGTGTGGAAATGATCTAGAACAATGTATACATGGCAATTTTATATACTTTATATACATAGAGATGAAAAATTAAAGTTATGGATAGTATTGTGTAAGTGAATGCAAATACTTTTTCAAATACTACTAAAGGAAAACTGCTCAGAGAAAATGAAAGTCAATGAGAGTTTAGGCTGTATTTCATTTTTCCATAGTCTTACTTTTGAACCATGACTGCATATTTTTATTTCTAAATTTTATGTTTAATTAAAATATTGATTGAGTTATCTAGGACATACTTTCTTGTTAGTTATTCAAAGAACAATAGCAAATTAATTTTAAGCCCCCAATGTGAACTTAGAAATACACTGGGAAGGCCATAAAAGAAGAAAAATGAATATTCCCTAACTGCACTTAAATTGTAGGGCAAATAATAAATAATGTGAGAAGAACATAAATGTATATAATTCTGGCTTATGTCCATGATGTGAATTATAGATATTATATTGATTGAAACAGGGACCATTTGGTTGCATTAGGAAAGGAGACAGACGTCTTTAGGAAGGTGATAGAACCAAAGTCTGGTGTTTAAATAAATATCAGACAGGTGACAGAATGGAAGAGAAGAACAACGTCCTAGAAATTAATACTAGTGCATGTATTAGTAGGGCTGTGTGTCAGACAACAATGAAGTGAAATTATTTCTAGAGTATGGATTGTCATCAGTATGAGGATTGAGATTAATGAGTAGAAAATTGGAAGGGAAGTTTAGAGATTAACATAGACATCAAAGTCTAGTTTTTCACTTCCAAGGGGAAGAATAAAATTTGGATAAAAAGAGTACAAGAGATGCTGAGAGATATAACAATAACAAAAACCGAAACACACATGTGCATGCACACACACACACACACTCAAATTCAGAGCCAGATTAAATAATAACAATATATTTTTAACTTAGAACTCCAGTGTTCTAACTTTGATATGATATTATTATAGTATAAACTTAATGCTAATATAATATAAATTGATATTTTATATCTATCACATGAAGAGTTAAAACATAGTACAGATTTTTTTTAACCTTGGCAATATAACTCTTGAAAAAGATAGTATTGTTGTTTTTATGTGCTATCAAGTCACTTCCAGCTCATAGTGAACCTACATATGGCAGAATGAGCCATTACCGGTTCTGTGCCATACTCTCAGTGAGTTCTTTGCTATACCACTATGCAAGTCCATCTGACTGGGGCCTTCCTCCAGAAAGGAGCAGAGCCCTGATGAAACCCTGCTTTCAGCTTTTGGAGACTCTAAGTAGACCTGGTTGATTGAGTCTGTGGGAATTCTAATCTACACAAAATAACCAATTCACGTTCCTTTATGTAGCTAAGTTTCTGGCGATTTCTGCAGTTAGCAGTAGAACACTAATACACCTACTTGTGTAGTTAAAAAATGCAGTCATAACATTAGCTGTGTTCTTTTCTTTTCCCTTAAAGATTCATTTTTTAGCCATGATTCTTCTTCACTTAGGAATTTAAAACAATCTCCTTGATATACACACGAGATTGAACAAGTAATGAGGAGAAGCTGAAACCCCCCAGAGATATTAAACTATATGGAAATCTCTAAGGAACTAGGACACGGAAACTGAGGATACAAGGACCTTTCCTCACAGCTGAAAGTGAGAAAGTCTTCCCTCCCCTGAACTGGCACCTTGAATTTGGATTTTTAGCCTCTTACACTGCTAAAAATAAAATTGTATTTGCTAAAGGCAGTTACTTGTGGCATTTCTGTTCTACCTAAGTAGTATTTTTTTTAATTCAAAGAAGTAGAATTTAAATAGAATGTATATCATCTAAAACAGTAGAAAATACCAAAAAAGGCAATCCATATGGCAGAAAGCAAAATAAAGAAAACTTCACTATGAAAGTATTGCAAACAAAAGGAAACTATTTAATAAGTAAGTGAAAGACCAAATAATTTTCATCATAAGAAATATAAATGGGTAAAAAGAGCATAAAAATTCAAATGACAAACTTAATGCAAAGAAACTTACAATGATTCAGTGTTACAGCAGTAACAGAAGTACATCTAATAAATTCAGATTGTAAGAATGCATTAGCTATAATAATGATAAGATTGTGAATTAAAAACAAAAACCCAAGATAGAGTAAAGATGTTCTTTTATATTTTAAAGTTATATAACTTGCACAAAAGATTTCATTACCATGTATTATCTTTTAAATAAATTTTATTGCACTATATCAAGCAAAAGCTGCTATAAATGTAAAGAATGGAATGAAACAAAAATTAAAGATTAAAAAGCATGTAGCATTTGACAAAGAGTAAAATGTAAATGATGTGTTTGCTTTCAATTAAAGAAAAAGATTCATTTAGATGGTTTCAAATACATATCTTATTAGCAGAATTAGACTTTATTTACCAAGGTACGTGTAGTTACAGTCACTTACTATGCCCTTCGCACCATAATTCCTTATATGATATATTATAATTCTGGACTCTATAGGCTTATGGATAGAGTTCTATTTTGGAGGGCTCTACTATGCTATAAACAAGATTAGGGTGGGATTA